>NC_084843.1:15905115-16221901 GCF_033115175.1 Lepus europaeus | reverse complement strand
GACACAAAACAATCATGCCCTTAATATCCCCATGTAATTTACCAAATAATGTATTGCTTCCAAGAGTTACTTACAATGAGAAAATCAAGATATATAAGATGGAAAGATGAGAGAGATTTCATGTTCAAGTAGAAGCATAAAACAGTGTTGGTTAATTATAAAGGAAAAATAATATCCTGGGGTTGCAAATAAAAAGACAAATAGCATCTTGAAGGAAGAAAGAAAAGGGGGAATTAAAGCTGTACTCAGGGAATAACTACATACAGAGAATATCCTGGGTCAAAAATTTTGAGAAAAACACACAATCCAAGAGTGCTTCAAAACACCTGTGCAAAGTGAAATTAAAAGATAGGCTTATTTTGATGCAAGTTATTAAAATCTATGCATATGAGGGATCTTTAAGAAGTCCACAGAAATTGTTTATTATGAAAATAAACTATGCATGGATTTCAAGTTTTTGCACCAGAATAAATTTCTTTCTTAATTTCATTTTTTCAATAAATATCTTGAAGCACCCTTGTATCAATCAGCAATCAAGAATATGATGACAACACATTTTTAATGTTATAAAACTCATCCTTCTCCAGAGTTTGTGTGTGTGTGTGTGTGTTTTTATTCCAGGAAAGATTAAAATGACACACATGGACTGTGAGTATGATCACAAAGCACGAAAGCCAGGAATCTGGGGGGCACAGGCTAGGCGCAGCCAGCTGGTGCTGAAGAGATTACAAATGTGACCCAGTGGAAAAACCTCCCTGATGCCAAACCAGTCATTGGAACTTTGATAAGAAGATGACAATTTAGCCACGGGGCAAGTTCAGAGACTCATTCAAATTGGAGGTAAAAAAAAAAAAATCAAAATGGAGGAAAGGGTGTTGGATCACTCATTCTTGGTCTAAATACAACATGCATTTTCCAGAACTGACCTCAGTGATTCTCACTGCTCATTGCCACCCCCTTTGTGACAGCAGATTCTCCTCCTGCCCCTCTAGCTGCTCCTTTTTATTCTCTTCCCTGGGCCCCTATCGTTGGAGTTGGGAGTGGCTTAGAGGTTCTGTCCTCTCTCCTCCACTCACACTATATATTCCCCTAATGCAGTGCCACGTACTGTTGCTATAAGTACTATCTGGATGTAGATGACCCTCCACGCTCTCTCTAACCCAGATGTTCTAGACTGTAATATTCAACCATTCACTGATTGCCTTCACTTGAAAGAACACCAAGGACCTATAGCCCAGTGTGTCCCAGCTGAACTCACTGGTCTCCCTCTCCCCACGCTGGCCCTCCTGTCACCGCTCAATGAACAACCCACAGCTCACCTCAACTCATTCCTGAGCTGCTTCCTGCATCCCTTCCTCTTCTTTAGGTCACTGACATTACTGAGGGTCGACATTCACCAGAGTCTGTGCTAGGTAGGCCCCAGGATGAAGTGGGAAGTGAGATCAAACCATCTTTGCCCTCACGACACTCACTCTCACCCACCTAACTCTGTATGTTGTACCTGATGCTGCTTTCCCACTGTAGGCATCCATCCACTCTTGCTTTGAGTTCCTTAAAATATTTCTAATTTATTTCTGAGTCTAGGCATGCCTTTCCAAACCATCCCCACAAATCTGCCTAAAACCAACGTTATTATACTTCCTCTGCTTACTACACTGCAGGGGCTCCTCACTGCTCTTAGGATAAGTACAAAACTCTCCATTAAATGGCTCAGAAGAAGGGCTGGGTCAAAGCCTATAGGAACCCTGGGAAGGAAATCAAAACTGTGTCCCTTCAAAATCTCACTAAATAATCTCTTAGCATTGTTAGGTAGGAAACACTGGTTCCATTAATAAAAATAGGATATCCACTTATATCAAAATTAGGGATTTGACATATGCATTAACTAAAACATAATACCTTTTTATGCATATGGTGTTGCATACATGTGTACAAATGGGATTTTGTTCTACATATTGATATTACATAATTTCCTTTTTAAGTTTTAAGATTATAGATGTCTTTCCTTTTTTCAAAGTCTTTCCATGTCATTAGATGTATTTCTACTATATCATTTTAATGACTGCATAGTTATTTAATACTTCAAAATTTTAATTATTTGAGAGACAGAGAACTCCCATCTGCTGGTTCACTCCCCAAACATCTATAACAGCCAGGACTCGGTCAGGGCTGAAGCTGGGAGCTGGGACCTGAACCTAGATCTTCCACCTGGTTTGCAAGGCCTACATTGGTGGGAAGCTGAAATCTGCAGCCAGACTGGGTACAAACACAGGTACTCTTATGTGGGACAAGGGTATCTTAATCATGAGCTTAAGTGCCCATTCCCTGATTTATTTTCAAATCTGATCTTTTCCAAAGTGGTATATGTGCATGTTAATAAGGCAAATAGTATCAAAAAGGTTTATAATAAAAAACAAAAGCAACCCTGTGGCACATGACCCAACTTCAGCCTTGGTCACCAGATGTCAATATTTAAAAAAATATTTTGGCCAGCGCAGTGGCTCACTTGGCTAATCCTCCGCCTGCAGCGCCAGCACCCCAGGTTCTAGTCCTGGTTGGGGTGCCAGATTCTGTCCCGGTTGCTCCTCTTCCAATCTAGCTCTCTGCTGTGGCCCGGGAGTGCAGTGGTGGATGGGCCAAGTGCTTGGGCCCTGCATCTGCATGGGAGACCAGGAGGAAGCATTTGGCTCCTGGCTTTGGATCGGCGCAGTGCACCAGCCGTAGTAGCCATTTGGGGAGTGAACCAATGGAAAAGGAAGACCTTTCTCTCTCTCTCTCTGTCTGTCTCTAACTCTGCCTGTCAAAAAAAATTTAAAAAAATATTTTAACTGTTGCTCCTCCTAAAATAGGTAAATCAATTAAAAGTAGCATACACTTTTAGCTATTGATTGCCCAGTATGATGCAGTCAATTGTTCAACATAGAGACATTGCTCACCTACGGCATACCAGGCACTGGTCCAGGCATTAGGGATTTAGCGATTAACAAGACAGACAACGTCACTGCATTTATGAAACTTAAGTTCTAGGAGAAAGATTTTTTTTAAAGCAAATAATTAAATAAAACAATTTAATATACCACTATGTGTCTTAAAGACAATAAAACTGGGTGACACCTATGTCAGCCCCTGACTGATAAGAAAGGCCCGCAACGTGAAGATCTAGGGGAAGAGTTGTAGTTAGAATATGGGTTGGATGCGTGACACAGAGACCCTGTAACAATGTCTTAGTGAAATCTCTTTATTTAATCTTTTTTATTATTTTTAAAAAGATTTATTTATTTATATGAGAGGCAGAGTTACAGACAGAGGGAGAGACAAAGAGAAAGGTCTTCCATATGCTGATTCACTCCCCAATGGCCAGAGCTGAGCCAACCTGAAGTCAGGAGCCAGGAGCTTAGAGACAGAGGCTTAGCTTAGTAAGCCACATTGCCGGGCTCTTGGTACTGACTCCTGTAGTAGCCTGAGGGTGGATGCACTCAGGAGCTCTTGTTCCATCTTCTCTTCCAGGCCCTCATCTGGAAAAGTCCACATTTGTGCTGCAAATGTCAAGATGGAGGAAAGAGGTGTGGGTCAAACTCAATTATAAAAAAGCACAGCTCAGGGGTTGACACTGTGGGTTAAAGCCACGGCCTGTGGCACCAGCATCCCATGTGGGTGCTGGTTTGAGTCCTGGCTGCACCACATCTGGTCCAGCTCCCTGCTGGTGCACCTGGGAAAGCAGCGGAGGATAGTCAAGTGCTTGGGACCCTGCACCCATGTGGGAGACCCAGAGGAAGCTTCGGCCTGGCCTAGTCCTAGTTATTCCATGTGGGAGAGACCCTGGCTCCTGGCTTTGGCCTGGCCTAATCCTAGTCAGTGTGACCATTTGGGGAGTGGACCAATAGATGAAGACCTGTTTCTCCTTCTCTCTCTGACTCTTCTTTTCAAATAAATAAATAAATCTTTAAAAAATAAAGGGGTCGGTGTTGTGGTATAGCGGTTAAGTGACTGCCTGCATCTCCTATGGAGAAAAAAAAAGGCATAGGTCAGCAATTCCCTGTCTCTTCTGTTCACATTTTTTGGACCAGACCTTTTTCACACAGACACACCTAGCTGTAAGAGAAACTTGAAATGTAGCTTTCATTCTGGGTAGCCATGTGCTAAGCTAAAATTCTCTTACTTTGGAAGATGAGAACATGTATCAGACTCAACTTATTTTTCTGGCAAAAGAACATTTTTACACAGAGGAAAGCTAAATGGCAAAGGCTGTGAGGAGGGAAAGTTGACTTGTTTAATGCAGAGAAAATCACCATCACTGAACAGAAGCTAAAGAGGAGGAGAGTTGGAGGAGCTGAGGGATCAGCGAGGCAGACAAGGACCACGCAAGGCAGAGATTTTAAACCATGGCAAGAAATTTCATTGTTCTAATTAATATTGGGAGCCATGGGAGAGTATTCAGCAGGGAGCTGATTTGACTGTTCCCTGCCACACTCCCACATCCCCTAATCTTTAATAGCGTTATATCACTATTTTTGATAATTAAATCATCAATCACTATTCACATCATGGTGAGTATGTAAGTAATGTTCATTGCAGAACCAAGTAGTGTGCTATGGCTGCATTTCCTTGTTTTGTATAGCATTTAGTTTGCCTTAAGTTAATAACATCCTTTGTATTTTTCATACATGATTATAACCACATATACATGTGCACACACACCCCTTCAATTTATTATCTCCTAATCATATCATCTATTAAATCATCTATTTTGTCCAGTTTATGTTTTTCTGTCTTCTAAAATCTAGTTTAAATATCTCATTCCTTGATGTCTTCCCTATTATCTTCTTACCCTTGTGAATCTCTTTCTAAATATTTTCACTACCATGTTAGCAAATCTTAGGATCTAGAGGAGAAAAATAAGCATGCCCTTTCCATCAGCTTAATTAAAATTCCATTAATATTTTAGCTGAAGAATGCTCTCCTCTTACGGTAACCTTTAACCTTGTTATATGCGTTGAAAATGAGACTCTCCCTTTGACATTTTTGTGAGGCTACAGAAAAGATTAAAATGGCTTTCAATATGTCATTGTCAAGTTATTGTTCCTTCGAATGTGACTGAAGGCCAGGAGGGGATGATGAGCTGGCTCGGCTTTACAGGGTCCAATTCTTCCTCATCATTGCATCCACTGCGTTGACTCTGCCTCTGCCCCACCAATCTACTCTTGCTGCAGCATATTATGATTTCATGCTAGCGTACTGTATTCCATTGGACTTTTAAAAGCTGACATCGCTGTCTTTTTGGCTGTTTTCCAATGACTCACCTGACTGCCTGCACTTGTTCAGTGCAATCTGAAATTATTTCTTGGATACAGGCATGCTGTCCACATCTTCTTTGAGAGGAAGATTTTATTCACGACCATCTATGATGGTATTTTTCAGTTACAATTTTTACTCTTAGGTTTTATCTCATTTGTATTTTTGTTTAAAAATCCATGTACCCTATGGTGCTGGCATCCCATATCGGTGCTGGTTCGTGTCCTGGCTGCTCCTCATTTAAAAATATATTTATTTATTTATTTATTTATTTGACAGGTAGAGTTACAGTCAGTGAGAGGCAAAGACAGAGAGAAAGATCTTCCATCTGCTGGTCCACTCCCCAAATGACCACAATGGCTAAAGCTGAGCTGATCCAAAGCCAGGAGCCAGGAGCTTCTTCTGGGTCTCCTGCATGGGTGCAGGGGCCCAAGCACTTGGGCCATCTTCCACTGCTTTCCCAGGCTATAGCAAAGAGCTGGATCAGAAGAGGAGCAGTTGGGACTAGAAGTGGCCCCCACACAGGATGCTGGCCCCATGGATGCAGGATTAACCTACTGTATCACAGACCAACCCCATAGCTGCTCTTTTGATCCAAATCTCTGCTTATAGCCTGGGAAAGCAAGAAGATAGCCCAAGTACTTTGGTCCCTGCACCTGCGCGGGAGACTGGGCCATTTGAGGAGTGAACCAGTGGATGGAAGAATTTTCTCTCTGTCTCTCCCTCTCTCTCTAACTCTACCTCTCAAATAAAGAAATAAATCTTTATTAAAAAAAAATAAAATCCACCTGCCTCAAATGGTACCTTCTCCCTGAAAATTCCCCTAAGGAACCCAAACCCCATTCTCTGCCCAGCAGTGTTTTACACATAATTAGCACCCAGTAAAGGTCTCCTGAATAAACTGAGTTACCCAATGAGGAGCCGATGAACTGTCATACACACACACAACACAAAGACTTTGTCAAGCTCCTATCATTAAATATTAAACAGTTGAAAAGGCTGGCATAGTAAACTAAGTGCCATTCCTAGCCTAGAAGCAGACAGATAGCCAAAGTGTTTAACGTTTTTCCCAACTCTTTGCACAACAAGGATAATGTAACCAAGTCCATCTGCTTCCTCTCACCCAGGGACTTCAAATGGTGACCAAAAAAACCTAGTGCTGAACTTCTAACGACTCCTGGCTTATTTCATCTGTTCTTTGTCAGAAACTTGTTAAAAATTTTAATACATATGAATAAATTATTAGGACACAACCTGGAATAAGTGTAGGGTCCTAATATAAAAGTCAACAGCTTTGAAATAAAAAGATAAGTTTCTTGGCTGATTCTCTTTTCTCACGACATGGGCTGTTTAAAAGACTACGCTTTTACCATGTCTGCTTTTTAAAAAGTTTAATCTTAACCAGGAATTATATCATTACAGGATTTAGGGCTAAAGGGGCCCAGATAAGTTATCTATTTCATTATCCAGCTTTCAGAGATAGCTGATAGCATGCTACACTTTTAAGACTTAAAAACCGGAGGGGCTGGCGCCGTGGCTCACTTGGCTAATCCTCTGCCTGCAGCGCCAGCATCCCATATGGGTGCCGGTTCTAGTCCCGGTTGCTCCTCTTCCAGTCCAGCTCTCTGCTGTGGCCCAGGAGTGCAGTGGAGGATGGCCCAGGTCCTTGGGCCCTGCACCCGCATGGGAGACTAGGAGAAGCACCTGGCTCCTGGCTTCGGATCAGTGTAGCTCCAGCCATAGAGGCCATTTGGGGAGTGAACCAACGGAAGGAAGACCTTTCTCTCTGTCTCTCCCTCTCACTATCTGTAACTCTACTTCTCAAATACAATAAATAAAATCTTAAAAAAAAGATAACTACTGAATTGTATATTTCAAGTGAGTAAATAGCATGGTATGTGAATTATACCTCAATAAAAACTGCTAAATTTTTTTTTTTTTAAATAGAGTTTGGGACTCTTTTCATGGCTAAAAGACACTAATAAAAAATTGGCTACATATGCAAAAGAAGTGTATTTGGCTTTTATTCCCTTCCACACACTGTTGCTTTTAGTTCAGTTACCATTTTATATGCTTATCCCATGTGATATGTTATCTGAGCTAGGAGCCTCAACAGGAAGTCTATCACATGTCTTTCAAATGAACATAAAAAACAGTTTAATATCACTGTCTAATACTGTATTAAAGCCCTGCTTTGATGCCATTTTATGATCTTAAGCTCTTGCTTTCTATTTTGAAATAACAGAAGGGCTTATACAGACAATGCAATTTGGCTTTACTAAACTTCTCTTTTCCTTGAAAAAAGAAGTCTACCATATTTGGAACAAAGCAAATAGTGTTTTTAAATCCCTACATAATCTACTATAGTTCAATGAAAGTTTAAACTCATACACACACAAAAAAAGAGTCCAAAACTTAAGGGTAGCACTTATGTAATACCAAGTTCAATACCGATCAAATGACCTATTTAAGGATCAGTTCAGTTACAAATTATGAATTGTTGGGCCAGCACTGTGGCACAGCAGGTTAAAGCCCTGGCATGAAGTGCTGGCATCCCATATGGGCGCCAGTTCTAGTCCCGGCTGCTCCTCTTCCGATCCAGCTCTCTGCTACAGCCTGGGAAAGCAGTGGAAGATGGTCCAGGTCCTTGGGCCCCTGCACCCACGTGGGAGACCCAGAAGAAGCTTCTGGATCCTGGCTTCGGATAGGCGCAGCTCTGGCCGTTGTGGCCATCTGGGGAGTGAATCAGCATGAAAGACCTCTCTTTCTGTCTCTACCTCTCTCTGTAATTCTGTCTTTCAAATTAATAAAATAAATCATACATGCTCAACCTGCCAAATATGAAATCAAATTTCTCTCTTAAATAATTTACAAATACTAACATCTACTCAGCTCCTAAAGGAAACTCTAAGTTTCTCAAAGACAAAGACCTTGTCTTAAACTTCAATACCTCACAGAGACTCCACAATTGCAATAGTTTCTCAAGGTCCAAAGCTTGGGCCAGTTCTCTGGTCTAATTACAGTACATATCCTGTTTGTTCTATGTAGCTGTATCTATATAGCTATCTATCTATCTATCTTCTATTTATCTATTACTCATTCTTCTTTTCTAATACATAAATGTATGTGGACTGCCCCAAATCTTCAAGAACTTCCAACTGTCTTTAGAACACCTTACAAACTGCTGAGTATGGAATTCGAACCTTTGCCCTCCTCACCACCTGTCCTTGCTAGCCTGAGCTTCATGTGTCAACACCAACAAAACACAGCTCCTTTCACACCTATGGTCGCATACCTCCATGCCTTTGCCAGCCCCTGGGTTGCTCTTCAGTCTACAACAAATCTGTTCAGCTTTTACTGTCCACATCAGAAGTCCTGTCTCTCTGGATCCTTCCTTCTCAGAATTAACCTCTTCCTTTTAAATGCTCACATCCATTTTGTTTAGGAATATACCCCTTATGACAGTGTGATTTATATGGAATCTAGAGACATGTTTTGTTTTTTGTTTTTTTTTTTTTTTTGACAGGAAGAGTGGATAGTGAGAGAGAGATACAGAGAGAAAGGTCTTCCTTTTTTGCCATTGGTTCACCCTCCAATGGCCACTGCGGCCGGCACATTGTGCTGATCCGAAGGCAGGAGCCAGGTGCTTCTCCTGGTCTCCCATGCGGGTGCAGGGCCCAAGCACTTGGGCCATCCTCCACTGCCTTCCCGGGCCATAGCAGAGAGCTGGCCTGGAAGAGGGACAACCGAGATAGAATCCGGTGCCCCAACCGGGACTAGAACCCAGTGTACGGGTGCCGCAAGGCGGAGGATTAGCCTGTTAAGCCACGGCACCGGCAGAGACATGCTTTCTCTCCTCATTCTCTCATGTCCGAGACTATGCATGGATCCCCTAACAAAGAATATTCGTTTCTATTTTCCAAAACAGAAAATCACTCAATAAATGCAAGCTAGATTGAATTATTCTTATCTAAAAACTGTAGAGAGCACAGAACAGTTGACTGATAGACTGGAACCTAAGTTCCTGGAGGGATGTTCAGTGACTGAATTGAGTGACAAGCTAAAGTGATAGATATTAACAAAAATAAAAGCGAACTTTCTTAAGTTCTTCCTACACTGAACTGGACTTCAGTAACAGATGCTTTGATGTACCCAAATCATTAACTAAGAATAAGGTTGGATCTATTTTTTTTTTTTTTTTTTGACAGGCAGAGTGGACAGTGAGAGAGAGAGACAGAGAGAAAGGTCTTCCTTTTGCCGTTGGTTCACCCTCCAATGGCCGCCGCGGTAGCGCGCTGCGGCCGGCGCACCGCGCTGTTCCGATGGCAGGAGCCAGGTGCTTCTCCTGGTCTCCCATGGGGTGCAGGACCCAAGCACTTGGGCCATCCTCCACTGCACTCCCGGGCCACAGCAGAGAGCTGGCCTGGAAGAGGGGCAACCGGGACAGGATCAGTGCCCCGACCGGGACTAGAACCCGGTGTGCCGGCGCCGCAAGGCGGAGGATTAGCCTAGTGAGCCGCGGCGCTGGCCAGGTTGGATCTATTTTATTTTCAATAGTTTTTAGAGAATAAAACCACTTTCACCTAAGAAAAACAAATAAAAGAAATTTGGAAGTCAGTTCTTAGGATGTAGATAGATATTTGTCACTGTTTATGCAAGATTCACTTAAGCATTTATTATTTATGAGAACTACTCCTGGGCCACACACTGAAGTCATAACACTAGTAAGACGTGGGTCCTGCCTCCTAAGTGTTTACAGTATACTGAGGGAAGGATCTCAAAGGAATCTGGGTTTTGATACTCCAAAAAAATTGGTACTGAGTAGCTTGATATTGATGAATCTGGAAGTTTCTTACAATGTTCTCTCTTAAATTCAGATTATATTTGTATTTCAACTTATACAAAATACAATAATATTTAATTAGAAAACAATTTTTATTCATGCAAACATCAAAAGAGCATAGTCAGATGCTATGAATCACAGCTGGGCCTAGGGTAAGGCAGTAAAGGTTTCCTAGCAGAAAACTCAAGGAGGCATTCACTGCCAGGGCCCTACAAGTGCAAGGTCAGCTGGGAAAGGAGTGCCTCTTTAGATCTAGCAACTTAGGCACTGCCCCTGCTTTGCCCTAGTTCTGGCCCATCTGTGAATGTTTAAGAAAACGGAAATTTTCTGTTATACTTGGTTGTGTTCAGTTGGTATATTCCATAATAAATGTTTTGTAAGGTATTCTGTTTTATCAAAAACAGAAGTGGAGCCAGTGCTGTGGCATAGCAGGTAAAGCTGCCGCCTGTAGCACTGGCATTCCATATGGAGCTGGTCCCCGCTGCTCCACTTCCTATCCAGCTCTCTGCTATGGCCTGGGAAAGCAGTAGAAGATGGCTCAAGTGCTTAGACCCCTGCACCTGCATGGGAGACTGGGAAGAAGCTCCTGGCTTCAGATCCGCACAGTTCCAGCCATTGTGACCATTTAGGAAGTAAACCAGCGGATAGAAGGCGCTCTCTCTCTCTCTCTGTGCCTCTGCCTTTCTGTAACTCTGTCTTTCAAATAAATAAATACATCTTAAAAAAAAAAAAAAACAACTGCAAACTCATAGGGAGAATGCATTACTATGCCAAAGTCTGCTTTTTGAGAAGAAGGATAGATACTGAGGGAGAGATGAAACAATTAAGCATGTTAAATCATTACCAAATTAAAAGCTTCTAAGTATTTAGGTCAGACAGAAGTAATTCTCATTCCTACACTGTTTTATTATTCATACCAGTAGCTCGTGCTTTTGCTGACTCCAAGTCACTTTTTTATTGTCATAAAGTTTCATTTCTAAGAGCAATAACAAATGGACCAAATGAGTAAGAATAAAACAATCAGCTAAGATACAAGTTAACATCAGCACTCTTTCAAGATAGACAACTTTGGAAACTAGTACCTGAAGATTATTCTTTTCCGAGTTTCTTAGTCTGTTGCTTGACGGTTATTCAGAACCAAATCGGGGGATTCTGGTACACTTGATCCACAGGAATATGTAAATCAGTAACTGAACAGAGCAATAGTTTAAATTAGTTGTCTTGAACAGCAGTTTCATATTTAGGTAACTAATTAAATACAGAGTGATGACTAGATCTAAAAAGTACTGATAGAGAGTGGAAAAGGTTTTAATTACTGGATCAAACTTTCAAGTGTTAAATATAAAGTAAAATGTTTCCCTCTTTGCTGGTCTGATTCTACTTTCATTTTTCTATATTTTAGGATGTTAAAAATTTTGAGTTGATTTTTTTTTTTTTGCATTTCACTTTAAAATTGAAAACTTTTTATCTACCAAAAAGTGCTAGGTATTTGAAATAAAATTTCATGTACAGCTCTCAAGGCAGCCTAGAAAATTTGAGTGTGGTTGTGACTTATTTATAAAACTATTTGGTATGTTCTCAAATGAGGCTTTGCATGTTTTCATGCAACAGCAGCAAAAACAAAATCATTCCAAGTTGTCATAAATGGTGTTAATGTGGAAAGATTTTTTTGCAAGGGACAATAAAAGGCTGAGGCTGCTGTTAATATAATATTGCTGGGGAGGGGGTGCTGGAGGCATCTGCCACAGCGAAGACGCTGCTTGGTACGCCCATGTCCCATGTCGGAGTGCCTGAGTCCCAGTCCCCACTCCCCTTCTGATCCAGCTTTCTGCTAATGTGCACCCCGAGAGGCAGCAGGTGACAGCTCGTGTACCTGAGTCTCTGCCATCCACATGGGGGACCAGATGGAGTTCTGAGCCCCTGTTTTCAGCCTGGACCACTCTGGTTGTTTGGGCATTTGAGGAATGAACCAGTGGATGGAAAATCAATCTTTCTCTCTCTGGCTTTCAAATAAATAAAAATTAAACTAAAAAATTTTTTTAAAGCTTGGATTTTCAAAGTAAACACTGAAAATGATGAAAAAATGACAATTCTTGGGAAAAAACACTCAATAAATAAAAATGACCCTAAATAACCATGTACCTTACTTATGATAGACTGCATAAAGTTTTTCTAGTTATAATTCTTAATAACTTACAAAAGTTAACGACATCAAGTTTTTAAGGCAAGTTACAATCATTTAAATTTTTAATTGCAGTCAACTGAGAACATAAATGCTACCATTCTCCCTACCCAAGAAGTTCTTCTTCCCCTAAATGTGATCCTACAACTTTTACCTCCATCCAAATTAAAATCTCGGCAGGTAAAAATAAAACATGGAGAATACCAACCTTATGGTGACCAAAATTATTACTGAAAATTTTCTGTGAACATTTATATTAATTGTTAAGAAATCCCCAAATTAATATCATTACTAGAGTAAATGTAAGACCACACATACACAAACATGCATATGTTCATTGTACTGTTTTCTTATTCAGACTTCATAAAAACAGGGTTTTTCAATATTTATTTTTATTTATTTGAAAGAGTTACAGAGAGAGAGGAGAGGCAGAGAGAGGTCTTTGATCCGCTGGTTCACCCCTCAGTTGGCTGCAATGGCCGGGCTTCACTGATCCAAAGCCAGGAGCCAAGAGCTTTTTCTGGGTCTCCCATGCAGGTGCAGGGTACCAAGGACTTGGGCCATCTTCTGCTGCTTTCTCAGGTCATAGCAGAGAGCTGGAAGCATAGCAGAGAGCAGAAGTAGAGCAGCTGGGACTTGAACTGGCGCCTGTATGGGATGCCGGCACCGTAGGTGGGGGCTTTACCCGCTAGGCCACAGCACTGGCGCCCATAAAAACAGTTTTAACATCCATTGGCTGAAATTTTTCTCTTTGAATTAACTACTTAATCCATGTTGGAGAGATTAAGATCCATAAATAAATTTGTGTCATTTCAAAAAAACAGTAACACTATAATTAAAATTTATAGTTACCAGATGTCTTAATAGTCAAATACCATTTAGTCAAACTTGTCTACATCTTTTACTGGATCACTACCTAGCTCTGGGAATCATATTCTAAAAGTCAAATATTGAATTATTTTCATTGGGAGCCTAGAAAATTGTATGAATATAAAAGCTATAGATAATAAAAGAAAAAAAATTGATAATCTAGATGAAATGAGAATTCTCTCAGTGATACAACCTACCAAAATTCCCCAAGAGGAAACACACAATCTGAATTGGCCTACATCTATTGAAAAATTAAAACAATAATAAATAAACTTCTAACACAAAAAGCACCAGTCTCAGATGGGTTCACTCAGACGGAGAGCTACACTGAACATTTAAGAAATTTTATCAACTCTCCTCAGTCTCTTTTGGAAGATAAAGGAAGAGGGAAGGGGTCGGTGCAGTGCACCAGGTAAAGCCACCACCTGTGAACCATATGGGAGCAGAGAATGCTGGCTGGAGTCCCAGCTGCTCTGCTTCCAATCCAGTTCCCTGCTGTGCCTGGGAAAGCAGCAGAAAACAGTCCCAGTACTTGGTCCCCTGCCACCCAGTGTGGGAAACCCAGAGGGAGTTCTGTGCTCCTGGCTTCAATCTGGCCCAGCTCCAGCTGTTAAGACTATTTGGGGAGTGAACCAGCAGATGGAAAATCTACATCTCTCCCTCTCTATCATTCTGCCTTTCCTACAAACCAACCTTTAAAAAAAAATGGAAGAAGTTATACTACCTAACTTGTTCCATGAAGCCAGCAGTACTCTATTATAAAAAGCAAACAAAGGAATTGTAAGAAAATGGCAGGTCACTATCTTTCATAAACACAAATATCAACAAAATGTTAGGAAATAGAATCCAACAATGTGTAAATAAAGAATTGTACATTATTGGGGCCTTGCCTTATTACTGATGTTACTGGTAAAGAGTTTCTCATTATTAAATATGATGTTGGCTGTAGAGTTTCTGTAGATATTTTTTATAATGTTGAGAAAGTTCCCCTGTATTTGTAATTAACTCAGAGTTTTTAGAATAAATGGCTGTTGGGATTTGTCAAGTACTTTTTCTGTATTTGTTGATAATCAGTGAGTTTTCGTCTTTGGCCTTTGAAAAAGATTTTTTATTTATTTGGAAGCAAATAACAGTAGAAGCAGTAGAAGATGGCTCAAGTCCTTGGGCTCCTGTACCGGCATGGGAAGACTCAGAGGAAGCTCTTGAATCCTGGCTTTGGATCAGCGCAGCTCTAGCCACTGAGGCCAACTGGGGAGTGGACCAGCAGATAGGAGACCCCTCTCTCTCTGTCTCTCCTTCTCTCTGTGTGTAACTCTGACTTTCAAATAAATAAATCAATCTTTAAAAACAAACAAACAAACAAAGAACTGTACATTAAAATCAAGTGAGATTTATCCTTAGTATGGAAGGCTGGCTTGAAAAATCAACTAATGTAATACGTCACATCAAAAAGCCAAACAAGGGATGGGTCTTGTAGCACAGCAGGTTAATTCACCTGTGGGATGCCAGCGCCCTGTATCAGAATGCCTGGCTTGAGTCCTGGATACTCAGCTTTCCGGTAACGTGCTCGGGAGGGAGCAGGTGATGGCCCAAGTCTTTGGGTTCCTGCTACCCAGTGGGGAGACCTGGATTTCTGGCATCTGGCTTCAACCTGGCCTAGCCTTGGCCTACCTACTGCAGGTATTTGGAGAATGAACAAGCAGATGGAGGATCTCCCTCTCCTCTCTGCCATTCTGCCTTCCAAATAAATAAAAAAATCTTTTTTTAAAGGCCAAAGACGAAAACTCACTGATTATCAAGATACAGAAAAGACACTTTACAAATCCCAACAACCATTGATCCATTCTAAAAACTCTGAGTTAATTATGAATACAGGGGAACTTTCTCAACATTATAAAAATTATCTATAGAAACTCCACAGCCAACATCATATTTAATAATGAGAAAATCGACTGTTTCCCAGTAACATCAGTAATAAGGCAAGGATGTATCCTCCCACCACTCCTTTACAACACAAGAAAAGCTTTTGCTCTACAGAAGAGACTGTTAAAGAGAATAAGACAAACTACAGACTGGCAGAAAGTATTTGCAAAAGGCATATTTGGGGGCTGGCGCTGTGGTGCAGTGGGTAAAGCTGCCGCCTACAGTGCTGGCATCCTATATGGGCGCCAGTTCAAGTCCCAGCTGTTCTACTTCCAATCCAGCTCTATGCTATGGCTTGGGAAAGCAGTAGAAGATGGCCCAAGTCCAGTGGGAGACCCGGAAGAAGCTCCTGGCTCCTGGCTTAAGATCGGTGAAGCCCCGGCCGTTGTGGCCAACTGGGGAGTTAACCAGCAGATCAAAGACCTCTTTCTCTCTCTGCCTCTTTCTATGTAACTCTGACTTTCAAATAAATTTAAAAATTTTTTTTAAATTAAAAAATAAAATCATGTATTTGATAAATTATTGGTATGGGGGAAAGAACCACTATATTCTTAAAGTTGTACCTATGAAAAATGCATTCATTAAATAAAAACTTTTAAAAAAATATATATGTAAGTTAAAATTCAGCAACAAAAAAATGAACCCAATTTTAATAATGGGAGGAGCTGAACACATACCTCAACAAAGATTATATAAATAAAAAATAAGCATATTAAAAGATACTTCATATACTATGTTGGAGCTGCAAATGGAAATGATACCAACATACACTTATGAAAATGACCGAAATCCAGAATGTTGATGACAACAAATACTAGCAAGGATACTGAACAGCAGGAACTCTCATTCATGGCTGATAGAATGCAAAATGATACAGCCACTTTGAAAGACAGTTTGGCAGTTTCTCATAAAACACACTCTGACCATACACCCAAAAATCTCAATCCTTCTGTATTTACCCAAAGGAACTCAAAAAATGTGTCACTGTGTCACACAAAAACCTGCATACAGATGTTTATAGCAATTTTATTCACAACTGCCAAAACTTGGAAGCAACAAGATGTCCTTCAATAGGTGAGTAGACACGCTGGGGTCTATCCTGGCAGAATAGTATTCAGCGCTAAAAAAAGGAGCTATCCATGCTATGAACCGACACGCAGGGACCTTAAGTGCATTTCACTAAGTGAAAGAAGCCAATCTGAAAAAGTTAGCTACTGTAGGATTCCAACTACAAGACATTTTGGAAAAGGGGAGACTGTGGAGAAAGATCAGTGGTTGCCAGGGGTTACTGGGGAGGGAGGGATGAACAAGCAGAGAAGTTTTAGGGCAGCGATTTTGGGTGACAGGACACTGGTAGACCCATGTCAATGACCATGTGTCACAACAAGAGGACGTACAACACCAAGAGTCAGCCCTAATGTAAATAAAGAACTCTGAGTGATTATGATGTGTCAGTGTGGGATCATCAACTGCAACAAATGCCCCACTAGGGTGGGGGATGTGGATAATCAGAGAGGCTGTGCATGTGTGGGGGAGACAGACTGTTCCACTCAGATTTGCTGTGTACCTAAAATCCCTCTTAAAAAAAATAAAGAAAACAAAACACCAAAGCCACCATAGAAAAGCTCATATTAACTTTTATTTAAGTATGTATATATAAAAGTTTAATCTCATAATTTTAAAGATACATAATTACTTATATATTATGCTGTCAATCTAGTTTATCCATTGTCATGAATCCTTTTGGTCCCTGAACTTGCCTTTGCTTCCTCCCTTAAGGCTTTGCGCAGAATACAGCTGCATCCAGCATCCCGGGTACTAAAGAGATCCCAGTCTCAGTTCTTTGAGGATGATGAGGGGCATTCAGCACCATGAACAAGTTGTTCGAACATAAATGAGAAAATAAAAACTATGAGTGATTTTCATGAGGTTTTTCCCATAAAGTGTATTTCATATCACTGTAGATACCACTACTCACGAGCCACACCTCAAGTACTTAGCTACGACTGAGTCCTCCATGGACTCATCAATATCCAGCTTCCAATTTCCACTCCTTAAAATACTTGTCCATTCTGCTCCTAGACCTCCAAGTGCCAGCATTTACGGTAGGTATGATTTTCTGGGGTTTCAGCCACTGGACAAAGCGTTTCATTTCTAGGTAGCTGCTGTGTTCACTATAAGGAATTCCTGCAACATCAAAGAAGAGACATATTCTACTAAGAACCAAACTAATAAAAGAATTTAAAAGCATAAAAGAGAAAAGCATTCCAGAGTATTTTTGTCAAAAACTCTTTAGTGCTTTAGAAAATACCATGTTGATATCTTTCATAAAGAAACTACATTGTTGACATCTTTTATAAAGTAAAATAACATAAAATTTAGAAGTTTAAAACTATTACTTGGGGCCAGTGCTGTGGCGTAGTGGGTAAAGCCGCTGCTTGCAGTGCCAGCATCCCATATGGGCTCCAGTTTGAGTCCTGGCTGCTCTACTTCTGATCTAGCTCTCTGCTGCGACCTGGGAAAGCAGTAGAAGATGTCCCAAGCCCTTGGGTCCCTGCATCCCTGTGAGAGACCTGGAAGAAGCTCCTGGCTCCTGGCTTCGGATTGCCTTAGCTCCAGCCATTACGGCCAACTGGGGAGTGAGCCAGTGGATGGAAGACTTCTCTCTCTCTGCCTCTCCTTCTCTGTGTAACTCTGACTTTCAAGCAAAATAAATAAATCTTTAAAAAGAAACTATTACTTTTCTACATATTTACTTAATAACATGCATTTTACAGAGCCTTGTTTAATTAGAATTTTCTTCTTTTAAAAAATTCTTTCTCTTAGACACTTCACTCAGTAATGAAGTTCAGGAAAATCTAGAAGTATGGGTAAAATGTGAAGAATAACAAGCAGAAGACTTGATTTTCAGTGTGGGTAAGCAGATCCCAGTCCACAACCCTGGCATATACAAAAAATAATAAAGAAGAAAAAGAAAACCAAATCCTAATAATCCCTTCATATCTTTATTGAAAATCGGGTACCCAGAAAAAGGGGAGGAAAGACTCTGCTTTGAGTAAACTGTGGTTTTCAGACGAGGCTGAGGGTGAGTCACCGGCAGCCATGCAGTAAACATTTTCCCTCCAGCCACATACTAACCCAACTCAGGGACATGGTAAAGCTCCTCTGGGGGAAGAAAAGCTTAGCTGGGTTTATACCTCTTGTTATCACCACATCGTGCCCTTCCTCTTCCAGCACTTGTTATCTCAGCGTCATCTGGACTTCTAGCACGAAACTACAGTACCCTCCTTCCAAGAAATTCTTGAATTTCCTCTATCACTGATCACACAGATGAATGACCTGTGTAGGTCAACATCTACCTACTGTCAAGCTCCTTATATCAGTTTACAATGGATGAGACAGGACTAGAGCTGCAGGGAGATGTTACTATTGAGTGCCTATTTTTCTTGAATCTCAGTTTTATAGCATTTCAGAAAGAATTTAAAGTCATTATAAACATTAAGCATGACAAATTTTAATAATTATACCATATATTGAAATATTTCCTTTGGTCTGGGGAATAACATCAGCCATAGTTGTTAGCTTGTCAGAATGAGTCCATCCTGTTGGTCGAAATGCCAAAATCTCATCATATTTCCCACCAAACTTCTTCAAATGACTCTGTAATCCCTGTGAAATGAAAATAACATATAATTTAATGGTCAATGGAGATAGGTTATGTGGAATAAAATGGAATGATTAACGATATTACGCTAGCACAGTCACAGGGAGTTTTTCACTTGTTAAACATTAGCTTGCAACAATTTCATGCCATACTTCTAAAGAAAAAGGATCACTGAAAAAATATATATATAAAACATTTTTTTCTGCTTTACTTATCTGAAGTTGAATAAACTTTAGTCTGGAAAAAAATGAGGTGACTTTAAACATAACTAGTTATGTATAAAAATCATAAAAATTTATTATGTAATTATATAATATACACACACATAATTATATATAAAATACTTATTATATATGTAATTATGTATAAAATTATAAGTGATAGTTGCCAAAAATATTCTCTTTCCAAAAGCTACTCTACAGAGATACTGACATTAAGACTGGTAAGCATACATACAAACGTAACTCCATGAATATCCACCAACAAAAGATGAGAGATGGTTAGAAAGATAGAAATAATTTTTATAAGAATGGTATTATACTCAGTAGAGTTATACATTTAAACAAAAGCATAATAGCATTCTTATGTGTTTAATCCTTTTCTACACAAAGATTACTTTTAAAACCCTTCATGTGGCCGGTGCCGAGGCTCACTAGGCTAATCCTCCGCCTTGCGGCCCCAGCACACCGGGTTCTAGTCCCGGTCGGGGCACTGATCCTGTCCCGGTTGCCCCTCTTCCAGGCCAGCTCTCTGCTGTGGCCAGGGAGTGCAGTGGAGGATGGCCCAAGTGCTTGGGCCCTGCACCCCATGGGAGACCAGGAGAAGCACTTGGCTCCTGCCATCGGATCAGCGCGGTGCGCCGGCCGCAGTGCACCAGCCGCGGCGGCCATTGGAGGGTGAACCAACGGCAAAGGAAGACCTTTCTCTCTGTCTCTCTCTCACTGTCCACTCTGCCTGTCAAAAAAAAAAAAAAAAAAAACCCTTCATGCTACAATTGGAAGTAATATGCTCCCTTCATAAAGCGTGAGCACAACAGAACTTCCTCAAACTAAAGTCATAATACACAATGACATTTGATAAAATTCTTAGAAAAAACATGACCAGAGTTCAATCTTTGAAAGACAAATGCTGAAGACAAAAGCAACACAAGGTCAGGCTGGCATTTTGGTGCAGTGTGTTACGCTGGCACCTGCCACGAAGGAATCCCACATCAGACTGCCACTTCAAGTCCTGGCTGCTCTGCTTCCGATCCAGCTTCCTCCAGTGAACGTGCCTGGGAAAACAGCAGAGGGTGATCCAAGTACTTGGGCTCCAGCCACCCCTGCGGGAGACCTAGATGGAGTCCCTGGCTGCTGGTTCCTGGCTTCAGCCTACCGCAGACTTGGCTGCTGCGGCCATTTGGGGAGTGAAAGATCTCTGTCTCTGTCCCCATCTCTCTGTTGCTCTGCTTTTCAAATAAATAAATAAGTGAATCTTTTTAAAAAGAAATGGCACAGGAATATAAAGCAACTAATTTCTTTGTCTTAAGATGAAAATCCAGTTTTAAAGGCTTTAACAATAAAATTCATTCCACTGATAAACTGATAAAAATCCTTTGGTTTCTTTTGTATTATAGAAAACATTTTATTAATCTGAAGTGAAATATAGCTACTATAAAACAGCCTTTTTTATTTTTACTTTTTCTTACCAACTACTATGCTTACCAAAGAAAGTTTAAATAACTAAGTTTCCATTATAATTTCTCTGGTACTGCAAATTTTTAAGTTTTTGCCTTGGTCACTCTAGGACCTCACTAATATAATGTTATTTGTTTAGTTATTTTCTTAATTGCTATTGTTCCTACTCTTGTCCTCACAAAGACAGGAAATAGTAAGTAACTGAGTTTTAGAGTAAGTATAATATTATAACTGAGAATCAGAATGCCAGCATGTCACCATATCTGTTTGTCTCTGCAAAAACATATAGAATTAGAGAACAAATTTTTTACTTTTATGAGACAAAGCAGTTACCAAAAAAACATCATGTGGCACAGGCTGGTATCACAAACATTTAGGATGCTATCATATAAGCCAGACCTGCATAAAACTGTCAACAGTCACCAGTAACCCACAAATCATAATTTGAGAACTACCTTCCTGAGGAAATTTATTAAGAATGGTTTAGGAGACAGTTACAAGATGGTAGAGTAGGGAGGGAGCTTACTGCTCTAGTCTAAGAGAAGATAGTTTAAAAAAAGTGCAGAGGGGCTGGTGCTGTGGCGTAGTGGGTAAAGCCACTGCCTGCAGTGCCAGCATCCCACGTGGGCGATGGTGCAAGTCCGGCTGCTCCACATCCCATCTAGCTCTCTGCTGTGGCCTGGGAAAGCAGTAGAAGATGGCTCAAGTCCTTGGCCCCTGCACCCTTGTGGGAGACCTGGAAGAAGCTCCTGGCTCCAAATCTGCACAGCTCCGGCTGTTGCAGCTAATTGGAGAAAGAACCAGTGGATGGAATACCTCTTTTTCTCTGCTTCTCCTTCTCTCTCTGTGTAACTCTGATTTCAAATAAATTAATTAATTAAAAAAAAAGTGCAGAGAAAAGTACAATCTCAGAGAAGAGTTAGGGAAAAAACAGCAGAGGAAACTCTATGCAAATTAGAGGGACACAGTCAACCTACATGAAGGGCATGGATGCCCACAACTCAGGACCCCAGCAGCCAAGACCCTCCCCACCAGCATTGGAGTGTGAGGTGGGACCAGACTGCAGCAGCCCAAGCCACTGGTGATAAAGCTGCAGGAAGAGCCTAGAGGGAACCCGGCTTGGAACCCCGTAGGGGATAGCGTATCTGCCAAACTAGAGGAGGAAAAAAAAAAAAGGAGGGACACATTTCTCTCTCCCCAATCACCTTACAACAGTGTCCTGTAACAAGCCGAAAGAGCAGTCGCCATTTTGGACATACCTAACAGCTGAGCCAGCTCATTTCTGCGCGCAGCAACCAGCAAGTGGAGATTCCTCACTCTGATGGGGAGAACTAACAGGGAGCTGGGTGCTTGTGACTGTGGGAGGCCTGTGTGCCGGGACTGTGAAAAAAACTGAGCTGTGTGGGAGGACTCACGGTGTGGCTGGGACTCTGGGCAGTCACTGTGGGAGACTTCACACGCTCAGGACATCCTGGTTACCTGGTGAGGGACATTGCTGGGGAATCTGAGCTTACACTGAGGACTGCACAGATCCTTTGTGTGGTCCTTGGGGTAGAGCAGACAAATATTATATGCACTGGGGCTAGCACTCAGACACAGGTCTCCTTGGAGGAAAGGAGCTCAGCTGAGCAGAAAAAACTCCCTTCTGACTTAAAAGAAAAAAAGATTTACCATGTCAAACCTGGGTATGTCACCTTAGACATGCCTTGCACCCTGGAGAACTGAACAGAGCTCCCTGGCCACACCCACCACGCACCTCCAGATATTCACTGAAAGCAGAAACTCACACTTATCTACAGAGGAATAGTACAAAGACAAAAGCCACCACAGCGGAAAAAGCAAAGAAGAAACCAATGAGTATTTCCACAAATGCTGAATAACACACCAATTCAAGAAACAAGAATAAGGAAGACAATATGACACCCCCAAAAGATCACAATACTTTAATACTAGATTATGAAGATGATGAAATTGAAGAAATGCCAGAAATGGAATTCAAAAAGTTGATCATAAGATTACATAGAAGTAATCAGAAGCACAAATGTACAAACTACTAAAATTCGTACATGCCATGAAAGAAAATTTCTCCCATGAAAATGAGATCTTAAAGAGAAATCAAAATGAAATGAAGAATTCAATAGAACAAATACAAAATGCAGTGGAAAGCCTTAACAGTATCGGTAAAGCAGAAGAAAGAATATCTGACTTAGAAGACGAAACACATGAAATTATACAGTCAGACCAAAAACAAGAAGAGGAAATTAGAAAACTAAAAAATACTGTTGAGAATCTACAGGATACTATCAAACAACCCAACATACAGGTTCTAGGTGCTCCTAAAGGCATGGAAAAAGAGAAAGGATTAGAAGGCCTTTTTAGTGAAATAATAACAGAAAACTTCCCTAATTTGGAGAAAGAAAGGGACACCCAAGTACAAGAGGCACATAGACCTCTGAATAGACATGACCAGAAAAGATCATAACTACAACACATCATAATTAAACTCACCACAGTAAAACATAAAGAAAAAATTCTAAAATGTGCATGAGAGAAACACCAGATTACTTTCAGAGGATCTCCAATTAGACTCACAGCAGACTTCTCATCAGAAACCCTACAGGCTGGGAGAGAATGGTGAGATAAAGTCCAAGTCTTAAGAGAAAGAACTGTCAATCCAGAATACTTTACCTTGTAAAGTTCTCATTTATGAATGAAGGTGAAATAAAGACCTTCCATAACAAAGAGAAATTGAAAGACTTTGCCATCACCCGTCTAGCCCTACAAAAGATGCCTAAGGATGTGCTGCAAACAGAAACACAGAAACATGGGCATCACTATGAAAGAAGGTAAAGAAAGAAAATCTCCCAGTGAAAGTTCAAAGGAAATTCAAAGTAAAACATAGGAATATTTTTGCAAAAAAGGCAGGGCAAAGTTGTTACTTATTAATAGACACCTTGAATGTAAATGGCTTCAACTCTCCAGTTAAAAGACACAGACTGGCTAAACAGATTAAAAACAACACCCATCTATTTGCTGCCTACAAGAAACACATCTCACCAACAAAGATGCATGCAGACTGAAAGGACAGAAAAAGATGTTCCATGCCAACAGAAACCAAAAAAGATCTAGTGTAGCCACCCTAATTTCAGAGAAGATAGACTTTAATAAAAAAAACTTGCTAAAAGAGACAAAGAGGGGTACTATGTAATGATTAAGGGATCAATTCAACAGGAAGATATAACTATTATAAACATATATGTACCTAATTACAGGGCACCTGGCTATTTAAAAGAAATGTTAAAGGATCTAACAGGAGAGACAGACTCAAATACGATAGTAAAGGGGGACTTCAATACCCCCACTTTAAGCAATGGACAGATCAATCAGAAAATCAGTAAGGAAGCAGCAGATTTAATAAACACTATAGAACAAATGGATCTAACAGATATCTACAGAACTTTTCATCCTACAGTTTCAAAATAAACATCCTCCTTGGGAGTAACAGAACTTTCTCTAGGATTGACCACATACTGGGCCATAAAGCAAGTCTCAGGAAATTCAAAAAATTGAAATCACACCACACATCTTCTCTGAACACAATGCAATAAAGCTGGAAATCAGCAACTCAGGAACCTCTAGAACATATGCAAACACATGGAGATTGAACAACATGTTCCTGTTTGAACAGTGGGTCATAGAAGAAATCAAAAGAGAAATCAAAAAACTTCTGGAAACAAATGGAGACAACAATACAACATATCAAAACTTATGGGAGTTGGCCGGCACCGTGGCTCAACAGACTAATCCTCCGCCTTGCGGCGCCGGCACACCGGGTTCTAGTCCCGGTCGGGGCGCCGGATTCTGTCCTGGTTGCCCCTCTTCCAGGCCAGCTCTCTGCTGTGGCCAGGGAGTGCAGTGGAGGATGGCCCAAGTGCTTGGGTCCTGCACCCCATGGGAGACCAGGATAAGCAACTGGCTCCTGCCTTCAGAACAGCGCGGTGTGCCGGCCACAGCGCGCCAGCCGCGGCGGCCATTAGAGGGTGAACCAACGGCAAAAGGAAGACCTTTCTCTCTGTCTCTCTCACTGTCCACTCTGTCAAAAAGAAAAAAAAAAAAAAAAAAAAAAAACACCTTATGGGATTCAGCAAAAGCAGTGTTAAGAGGAAAGTTTGTAGCAATTGGTGCCTACATCAAGAAATTGCAAAGGCATGAAATAAATGACCTATCAATGCATCTCAAGGATCTAGAAAAACAGCAAACCAAACCCAAAACTAGTAGGAGAAAAATAATTAAAATTAGAGAAAAAAAAATCAATAGCCTTTGTATAAACAGACAATGCCAAGGCTGAGATTGAACTTCTAAGATCAATCCCATTCACAACAGCTACAAAAAAAAAAAAAAAAATACGTTGGAATAAATTTAACCAAGAATGTCAAAGATTTCTACAATGAGAATTACAAAATATTAAAGAAAGAAAAAGAAGATGGAAAAATCTTCTATGTTCATGGATTGGAAAAATCAACATCATCAAAATGTCCATTCTTCCAAAAGCAATTTACAGATTCAATGGGGATACCAATCAAAACACTGACAACATTCTTCTCAGATCTAGAAAAAATGATGCTGGTGAACCAGACAGCAGGAATGGTACTATTGACAGTGTTTCATGGGTTTTCAAGCATGCCTTGCACATCCTGTAAACTGTTTTTAGGTTTACCTCTTCACAAAAAATCATCACCTCTGTTGCAACAAAACAGTTCTGGCTGGTACAAAATTGGCTGCAATTACTAACTAAAATATAGCACGGTAACGATCAACTTCTGGCCTGTGTTTTGAAAATACAGGATCTTTTTAAAATGGTACCATGACATGGTGAAATTAATCGAGGAAGGGGCAGAACTACTGAAGGCAATCCCAGGAAAAATCTGTCCCAGAATTACATCAGGTGCTAACGTCAGAAGGGGAGCAGTGGACACAGTCTTCACCTTCTGGAAGCTTACAGTAAATAAATCTCCACTTAGAGGGCAATAAACCCCCAGCTTCCGGGTCTTTTTTAATAGAAACCACCACCTACTTTTAAGAAATTATTTATTTATTTATTTGAAAGGCAGAACCACACACACCCACACCCACACCCACACACACAGAGTAAGACAGCAATCTTCTGTCTGCAGATTTATTCTCCAAATGGCCACAACAGCCCAGACTGGGCCAGGCTGAAGCCAGGAGCCAGAACTTCAACCAGGTCTCCCACACGGGTGGCAGGAACTTAAAACTTGAGCCATCACCCACTGCTTCCACTCTGATATGGGATGTGGGAGTTTCAAACAGCAGCTTAACTCATTGCACCATAACGCCCACCTCCAACTGCTATTTCTTAGCTTGTTCTAACTCTCGTTATCTATGCCACCATCAGCTCATAGGGGCCTTCAGGGTTATCTTTTCACAAAGGACTCATTTTTTAGTATGAAATCTTAGAAGTGATAAATGCAGATTTAATGAGTATTGAAAATATACTCGAGGAAGGTATTTGGCAGAGTGGTTAAAATGTTGCTTGGGACACCCATATCCTACATCAGAGTGCCTAGGTTCTAGTCCTGGCTCAACTCAGAGTCCAGTTTCCTGCTAATGCAGACTCTGTGAGGCAGTGGTAATGGACCAAGTGATAGGTAACTGCCACCCACACAGATGACCTGGATTAAATTCCCAGCTCCTTGCCAGCATCTGGGGGAGTGAATCAGCTATTGGGAATTCTCTCTGTCTCAAAATAACAACAAAAAATTTAATAGGCTGAATAACTCCAGATCACTCCCTTTTCAAGGACATAAGCCTTAAAGAAATTCAAAATTTTATTCACTAAAAGCAATCTGAATTTATAGCTATCTAGAAATTTTAATTTTTGCTAAGTTTGAATTTGTAAATATATGATCTTTAAAAGGCCTCGGGTAGCAGAAACCAGTCTGCAAAGTTGCAGGCGGTGAGGGAACTGATTCCTGTGCCAGGCTGATGAGTCAGTTTCCCTGCCTGCATTTCAGATCTTGCTCAGAAATATTACTAGATCAATTTTATCTCATCTAATTTCTCCTTACCTCTCACAATATAAAAATCTTCATCCCTTCTGACTACAGCAGCTCCCTTTCTGCACCTCCCTCTGCCATCAGCATATCTGGATCCTCTTCTTGGCCAAGCTCTGCTTCCTGTCTCCATTTCTCACTTCCTATTCACTCTTCTCCTTTCTGTTCTGGAAAGCAGAAAACTCACTCTTTTTTATTCAACTTCATAATTTAAAAGTTTTAATATATTCGCAAAGTTGAGCTAACACCGTACTAATTCTGGAACATTTACACTGCTACTAAAAGAAACCCTACACCTACTGGCATTCACTCCCTAGGACTCTTCTTTAAGAGCTGGCAACCACTCGTCTATTTTCTGTCTTTACGGAGTTCAGCATTCTGGACATTTCAGACAAATGAAATCATAAAATATGTAGCCTTTTGTACCTGGCTTCTTCCACCTGGCATGATGACCTCAAGGTCCACTCACAGTGGACCTTATTTCATTTTATAGATTTTATTTTTTATTTATTCATTGATAATTTGATGAGCATTTGGATTATTTCTATCTTCTGGCTATTATAGATAATACTGCTACGTATTTTTTCCTGTAGAAGTTTTTGCGTGCACCTATATTTTCAGTTCTCTTGGGTACACAGGACTAGAATGGCTGGGTCATAGGGTCACTCCACACTCAACTTTAAGGAATTACTAGGCTGTTTTCTAAAGCAGCTGTACCATTTTCCAATCTCACCAGCCAAGAATGAGGCTCCCAATTTCTCCATATGCTCACCGATTGTTGCTGTCTGTCTTTATTGTAGCCATTCTGTGGTTACTTCTGGCTAACCACATCTTACTGTGCTTTGGATTACAGTTTCCTGATAGCTAACAACTCTGAGTCTCTTTTCACATGCTTATTGGCCATTTGAGCATCTTCCTTGGTGAACTAGCTTTTCATTTATTCCACAAGTCTTTGCCATCTGGCTTCCTCTAACATCACTTCACTCAGTTTTGGTGTGGGTTATCAAAGAAGTTCTAATTGTCATTCTCTTCTATTTGATCTCTCTGGAGCATACAGTACTTCTGGACACTCTTTCTTGAAAGTTCTTTATGTCTCTCATTTATATAATACCCTGACTCCTCCACCCCAATAACTTGTTCAGCTGGAACAAACAAAGTTAGAGGGAAATAAAACTGCAAACTAAAAATAATAAAAGATAGTATACCCTCCTCTGGATAGCAGTTTTCATTGTTAGGATTAACTGGCGTCTCATTAGTCTCCAGAGAAATTGGATGCCTCTCAAATTTAAAATAGATTTGCAAAGCTAGCTTAAACAACAATGGACAAAATTATACCTTGGTTATTCCTAAAATTTTTATGAATTACATACTTATGAAAATAAGCCACAAAAATGTTACCTTAATCTCACGAACAAAGGAGCAGTTATACTACAGAGAATTTCCTTACTCAAGGGAAAGACCTAAAACATTAATTTTCTTTGTACAACATGGATTATTATTTATAAGACAGACACAGGAGTCAGCATCCTGAATTATTTCAAAAAATTCATTATAAATTATATCATGAACACACAGCAAATTTATCCCTTGGAATGAATACTAGAACTTTTTCTCAGGATACACTTTCACTATTTTATTTAATTCTCTCAATTTTCAATATGTCAATGTTTTAGAAACTCTAACACAGAACAGAATAGACCTGACGTAAGACCTCCAGAGAGTCTTCTACTCATTTCCCCATTCACCTAGAAAGAACTGGAAAACTGTCTTCAAACCACGAGGTTTCAATGACCAGACAGGTGCATTCTTTTCTATTTTTGTCCCTTTCTATACAGAAACGCTAGTTCTCTAGTTCTTAAATTCCTGGTGGGCACAAAAATTACACTATACAGCTGCACATACAGAAAAACTAAAAGCACTTACAATCCCCTTTAAAAGATTTTTTAGGGAAAATTTTACTATAGGTGTAACTCTACTGTAATTGTGTTCCTCTAAGTTAAATGAATATAAAATGGGATTGCAGTTTACAATTATTCGGGCTCAGAAAACAATACTCCAAAATACAGCACCTTGGTATGCTGATTATTTTAAATTAAAGACCTCTGGAGAAGAGCAGATGCTGGAAGAGACTTCACTCTGATACTCCTTTATCTACTTAAAGATCAAGCCCATTGGCCGGCGCCATGGCTCAACAGGCTAATCCTCCGCCTTGAGGCGCTGGCACACCGGGTTCTAGTCCCGGTTGGGGCGCTGGATTCTATCCCGGTTGCCCCTCTTCCAGGCCAGCTCTCTGCTATGGCCCGGGAAGGCAGTGGAGGATGGCCCAAATGCTTGGGCCCTGCACCCGCATGGGAGACCAGGAGAAGCGCCTGGCTCCTGGCTTCGGATCAGCATGATGCGCCGACCACAGTGGCCATTGGAGGGTGAACCAACGGCAAAAAGGAAGACCTTCCTCCTTGTCTCTCTCTCTCACTATCCACTCTGCCTGTCAAAAAAAAAAAAAAAAAAAAAAACAGATCAAACCCGCCAAAGAATTACCTTTGGTCCGTTCAGAGTTTTCGCTAGCTAAACTCATTCTGCAAGAAGGAAGATTAAAGAATATAACCACAAATGGATTTTGTCACAAGCTATTCTCTGTCCCCAGGTCCATTCAATTCCCAAACTGAATCATTCATTGTTGTATGAGTATTCGGCCCATTTATCACCCAAAATAATGAACTTCACCTCAAAATTGTCACACTTCCCTTCTCCTTCTCCCCAGTGAGGAACAGTGTAAAGGCATGTGGTTCTCACTGGCTAACCACACTCCTGTGAATGTCCTCTGGGCAATTGATAAATCTGCATATCCTTTTCTGCTGTTAATTGCTATCTTCTGTTCGTCTGTTCTGTTCACTTCCGTAAAACTTCAGGGTACACAATCATCACATTCTTTTCAAGTTTGTCTCAGAAGACAGAGCGTTTGGATGCTTACCTTGAAATTAATTTGCATCATTGGGAGAAGGTGAACCAATGAACTGCACATATCTGTAGTGATGAGGGAATTAATTTCTGGTATATTGAGGCACCGTAATGTTTTATATTTTTCTTGGGACATACCCACTTTTGAACCTAAAACGTCAGCAATGGCTGAGGGAAAGGAAAATGTTAAAAACAGTAAAATGACAGCTTGTGAAAAAATAATAAAACCACAACTGAGTTAATTTTTAAAATAAGAATTTACAAAATAAAAATAAATTCAAAATATTCACACTTTTATGATATATTAAAAAGGCCGAACAATTCTGTAGGTTGACTGGATAAAATAAATGGTGGGAAAGTCAAATAATTTATTTTTAAAGCCTTGTTACTTATTATTTGAAAACTTCAAAAGATATTTAGAAAGGGGTAGTGAAAGGGAAGAACTGATTCGGGAAACTTAAAATCCTGACACTTTCACTTCTTTCAGGTTGAGCATCCTTTATCCAAAATGCCTGGACCGGAAGTATTTCAAGTTTGAGTTTTTTAGATTTTGGAATATTTGTGAAGACTTTACCAGTTGAAATCTCTAGTTTGAAAATTCAAAACCCCAAAGGCCCTGGAACCTAAAATACTTTGATTAGGTAAACAACATTAAGTTTCAGGTTCTGGAATATTTTGGATTGTAGATTTTCAGATTACAGGCAAACTGCAGTTACACACCCAGAGGTCATTTACCAACAAAAATTAAAACTGTTGTTTAAAATAATTAAATGCTTATCCTCAAAGAATACAGCACTATAACTAACTACGCATTAACCATTTGTTAAAGTTTATTTAAAAATAATGGAACATGGATATTTGTGCATAAACATCTTATAGATACAAAGGTTAAGGTAAGCATACTTATGATTTTCCCATTAAGTTAAGCCTTTCGAAGTTCACATGATTCAAACTTTTAAATTTTCCTTCAGCTTTAAAAGTAACATTGAATCATTTCAGGAAATAAATGCCAAGTGCAACCACAGAGACTGAAAGGGCTTTATGAAAAAAGAATCTGAACTGTATAATATATTAATGTAAATTAGATACAGCTATCACCCACCTAGGAAGACTTTCTCTTTTCCAATAGAATAGGTGCCACAGACAATGAGAGCACGTGGGTTTAGAGTTACAGCCTCAAAGGCAGTGTTGATGGCGAACTGGATAACCTCTTGCTGAGATGGAAAGGTATATTCTGGGCTGCAATACCTGAAATATGGAAACGTACTTATTAAAAGAACAACTACAAAGCCATAGTCTTAAACTGGATCCTATTTTAGAAAAATAAGCTTTAGCAAATCCCATACAATGGTGGTATAATATGTTAAAACCATGACAGCTATCTTTTATCTTACTGTCTGAGGTTAAAATAGTTATTACCAGTTATTGCTAACTTGTGATGGAATTATAAGCTCTCACATAAATTTTTCATTTCATTAACCTCAATTTAAAAAACTGCAATCCGAAGACCTGTTTCTTCCAAGACTGTTTCTAGCCAGATAGCTATTTCACTTATGAATTATAACCTCAGTCACTATCACAGAAAATATTGATAGTAATTATATTTGGACTAAAGAGTTCTGCTTTAGAAAGAATTAAACTTTTGAAACTAAACATGAATTTAATAAAGTGGTTTTAGATCAAACAATTAATACATGGTTGATACAGTCTCTTCTTACAGATACAGGAATACAACATATCCAGTAAGTTCTAACTTGACACACATAGTGAAAAATTAAGCCTAAACTACTACCTGTATACACTTGGAATGAAAAGTAAGCAATTCTTCAATAAAAAACTAGTAAACTGGGGCTGGTGCTGTGGCCCAGCAAGTTAAGCTGCCGTCTGTAGCACTGGCATCCCTTATGGGTGCGGGTTCAAGTCTTGGCTGCTCCACTTCCAATCCAGTTCCCTGCTAATGCACCTGGGAAAGCAGCAGAAGATGGCCCAAGTCCTTGGGCCCCTGCATCTACATGGGAGACCTGGAAGAAACTCCTGGCTGCTGGCTTTGGCCTGGTCCAGTTCCAGCCATTGTGGCTATTTGGGGAGTGAACTGGTGAATGGAAAATCTGTTTCTCCTCTTTCTCACTGTTTCCTTGCCTTTCAAATAAATAAATAAATCTTTAAAAAAAAGAAATAATAAACTACAAATACCAAAGAAACATTTTTCCTAATTTTGAAAATTGTTTTTGATAGTTAACCACCAGGAAAGAAGAAAAAACTTAGTCTTTTAACTTATAAAAATCCACAAAGAAATTCAGAATTGCATGTAGAAGAGTATCAAGTAGCAAGGTAGTTTTTTTAAACTTATTGTTACATAATTTACTACTTAAATTATATATAAAAGAACAGAAAAATTAGATATAGTGTGAGAAAACTAGATGTGGAAAAGCCAACCCACCAAAGCTACTTCTTGAAACAAGTTGAAATAGTTAATTATCTCTAACAAATTGATAAGGTATTTTAATGTATATTATATATATGTAATTTAATGTAAGTACATACATCTTTTATCTGTCAATTATGACTTAATAAAGGTGCAAAGAAATACATATAACACTATAATACGATAGCTTATGTCATAATATTGATAGTACTTAGGAATTCAAAGTTATTATTTATATATTACCTCTCTGAGAAAAGAATAAAACTAATTTTAAATACTGAGAATCAGAATCAAATTCTGGCCTCTGTTTTCTCTTCACAATTATATTTAACAGCTACACAGATACTTTGAATGGTTAATCTAAATGGCTGCTTTCCTAAAGGCTGTCCTTCAAATTCTTCTTCCTTACATCAGTAATAAGATTCTTATATAAATGTACTTTCAAAAATAAATGGCAAAATAATTGAACTGTAGTCAATTAAGTCATGTAATAACAAATTTGCCCTTAAGCAAAGATTTTTTAAAATAGCATCTTTCTGATAAACAGCCTTAAAGTAAAAAGAGGCGATAAGCCATCATTTAGATGACCTACGCGAACACTCAAATTATTCATGAAATACTGAGCCAGCGCTGTCCTGAGAAATGGAAGCCTCCAAAGGCTCTCTTACGTGGTGTCCAAGTACAGCACGTGGACTTTCTGGCCCGCAAGAAGAGAACGTTCCATGCTGGGGTTTGCCCGGAAGTCTCCAGTGTGCAACATGACAGTACCGTTAGGAAGATGAAAAAGGATCATGGCGGCACCTGGACAGCTGGACACAAACAGTTTCTTAAAGGAATATTCTTAACACAGAGCACTTAAATCAACAAGTTAGCACACTTTGTCAGGTGACCATCGCAACACAGCATTGAACTACAGACGAAATCCAATACTTAGAGGAAATTTACACTTAGCAAGTCTGGGTTGCTCAAACTCATACGTTCGCAAGAAAGCCTGCTTTCAGGACTAGCACTTGGCTGGCTCCTGGGAAATTGGAATTCCAAGCTAAGCCCCTGGAATACAAACACTGTGCCTGAGAAGTGTTTTGTATGTTTGAGGCATGGCTCTGTGGTACTAACTTGATCAAACAGGTTATGCTAACTACCTGATCTATACTGAATTCCTCAATAAAGTTGACTTAAATAAATTAGAACTCAGGGAGGGCATTCGGCCTGTGAGTTATGATCGTATCCTGTAGAAATACCTGGGTTTGACATTGGCTCTGGCTCCTGACTTCAGCTTTATGCTAATATAGACCCTGGGGAGCAGCAGGTGATGGCTCACATGATTGGGTTCCTACAACCCAAAGGGAAACTTGAACCGAGTTCCTAGTTCCCAGCTGTGGCCTCTAGTCTGACCCCTGGCTCTTGTGGGCATTTGCAGGAGTAAACAAGTGGATGGAGGAGCTGTTTCTTGGTCTCTCAAATTAATAAAACATTAATCAGCACTCTAGTTGAGAGGTAAGAGAAAAAAGCACGCAAAAACTTAAAGGCAACCTAAATAGCATTGGTCTGGATTTTAGGAAACCTAGATTTAGTCTCACATTTTTCTTTAAACATCTGCAATCTCTTTGGTATAGGAGACTGACATTCTATGAAAACAGGAAGAAGCACAGTTGACAACTGCATTTTGGCATCACTGAGTACTCACATTAAAAAAAAAAAAAAGAAAAAAAAATGGAACCCATTTCTGTAACCATAATGAATACATCTTCCTTTCCCTTTCACATTTTAATTAACAAAAAGCTAACTGCTCATCTTGTGACTAATTAAAATGTCTGTTCAGTTCAATAAATAAACAGTGCTTGCTTGAGAATTCCAGAAAGCAGCCTTGAGTGAGGCAGCTGAAGCTGCAGAGTAATCTGGCTCACTACAGCCAGCATGACCGGAGGACTAGATCTGTGGCTGCAAGCTCAAGTACCCGCTGTGACTCTACCCAGCCCCTTCTCACCTGGCTGGAGCCCAGCAGGCAGCCAGCCCTATCCCTTGCTTCCCTTGGTTCTGACTCTCCCTTTACTTCCCCTTTCTGCTCCCTTCAAAAGTCCTCCTGTGGGGCTGGTGCTGTAGTGTAGCAGGTAAAGCAGCCACCTGCAGTGCTGGCATCCCATGTGGGCGCCAGTTCGAGTACTGGCTGCTCCACTTCCGATCCAGCTCTCTTCTATGGCCTGGGAAAGCAGTAGAAGATGGCCCAAGTCCCTGGGCCCCTGCACTCATGTGGGAGACCCGGAAATAGCTCCTAGCTCCTGGCTCCTGGCTTCGGATCAGCGTAGCTCCGGCCGTTGCAGCCCTCTGGGGAGTGAACCAGTGGATGGAAGATCTCTCTCTCTGCCTCTCCTTCTCTCTGTGTAACTCTGGCTTTCAAATAAATAAATCTTAAAAAAAAAAAGTCCTCCTGCTAATTTACAAACTGGGAAAAGCCCTTTTGAGACTGAAGTTCTCTGCTTTTCTCCCAAATGCTAGCCTCTTGAATAAACCTGTTTCTTTGTGTCAACTCTGATCTCTGGTGAATTGGCTGTTCAGCCTGAGCAGCCCAAGCCCAAGTTTAACAGTATCATATGCAAGAAAAAAAATCTCCCAGATCTTGAATAGCTAAAGCCTGAAAGATTTCTTGGTTTGCGTGTGTGTGTGTTTGTGTGAGTGTGTGTGCACAAGAATGTGCACGGGCAATTCTCGGAATTACATGGAATACAAGCTGTTAACTTACATAAATAAAATACCAAATGGTGATCTTGTGAAGATTAGCAGCAATATGTTAAAGTGTTTTTAAAGTAATAAGATCGAATATCATACGTCAAATATAGCAATTTAAACTGGATAAAAATGGGTTAGATAACATTGAGAAGCTATCTAGATTTCATTTCTGATTCTACATTTGGGAACTTTATTTTTTAAAAGATTTATTTATTATTTGAGAAGCAGAGTTACAAAGAGAGAGAGAGAGGTCTTCCATCCTCTGGTTCACTCCCCAAATGGCCGCAATGCCCAGAACTGGAACAATCTGAAGCCAGGAGCATCTTCCAGGTTTCTCATGTGGGTTTAGGGGCCCAAGCACTTGGACCATCTTCTACTGCTTTGCCAGGCCATAGCAGGGAGCTGGATCAGAAGTGGAGCAGCCAGGACTTGAACTGGAGCCTATATGGGATGCTGGGCTCTGCAGGCAGAAGCTTAGCCTACTATGCCACAGCGCAGGCTGAGAACTTTTTTTTTTCAAAAATAGAAATGTTTTATTCAAGTTGTAAGAAATATCAACCACATTAATTTTAATAAAAAAGTTGTTACATAACCATGCCAGTGTGTTTTCCTTTTGAACATTTAAAGAATGAGCTACTATTGATATAACTTTTAATACTTACTGATTGGCATCAAGCAAAACAACTTTCACACCATTCACTACACATTCAGTGTCCATTGGCAATGTATGGATATATTGTTCTTGCACATGAAGCTTGTTTTTCAACAAATTGCCAGTTATCTGCAAAACAGGATATGCTTATTGCTGATATAAACACTATTTTATTTCATATCTAATTTAGAACTTCAGTATCTTAATAATCTCCCTGTTTTTCCACTTAGATTCACATAAACACACCACCACGCCAGAACAACTTCTTTATTCAATCATGTCACTCCCCTGCTTGAACAGTCACTGGCTCTCCCTTACCTGGAGAAAGTCCATCATTCCCAGTATGAGGTACAAAACCCCTTTTGATCTGGTCCCTGCTCATTCCTTTGGGTTTCTCTCTCGCCACTCCCTGTCTCCAGTTCTCACCATTCTGAATTATCTGAAATGCCTAGAAAGGCTTGTTAACCGTTCTTCACATAAACTCTACTCTCACCTGTAACGCTCTCTCCTCTTTCCTCTGCTGGATTCCGAATCAGAGGGATCTGCATTCAAACTCGGGCTCTGCCACTTGTTATGACTTGGCAGATGTCACTGAACTTCTCCAAACCTCAGAAGCCTCACTAATAAAAACAAGACACTTCAGGAGCACCGTGAGGATTAAGACAAATTCTAGCTACAGTCCTGAGTTTCAGAGGTTAAAATGTGTACCTCGGAATAATCAGTTCAAAGTATCTCTTCCCCTACAAAACTTCTCCTAACCTGAGCCTGGAGGAGAGTAAGGCACTCCCTTCTCTCTGTTCCCAGGCACTCTACTCATTCTCTGCTGACACTTCAGTCCTGGTATGCTTTCATTTGTGAATCTTTCTCTTGGGGGCTTCAAGCTCCTTAAAAGTCAGGCATTTTGCCATGTGTATCTATTTAGCACTCAAAGAATGTCTACAGAATGCATTTGAGGTTTTTTATTTTTTTGGTATACCAATTTTTCCCTTGTAATAAAACATGTTTCTTAAAAACTGACATCAACTCATTTTAGAACCTCAATGTAGAGGCCGGTGCCGCGGCTCACTAGGCTAATCCTCCGCCTTGTGGCGCCGGCACACCGGGTTCTAGTCCCGGTCGGGGCACCGATCCTGTCCCGGTTGCCCCTCTTCCAGGCCAGCTCTCTGCTGTGGCCAGGGAGTGCAGTGGAGGATGGCCCAAGTGCTTGGGCCCTGCACCCCATGGGAGACCAGGATAAACACCTGGCTCCTGCCATCGGATCAGTGCGGTGCGCCGGCCGCAGCGTGCCTACCGCGGCGGCCATTGGAGGGTGAACCAACGGCAAAAAGAAGACCTTTCTGTCTCTCTCTCACTGTCCACTCTGCCTGTCAAAAAAAAAAAAAAAAAAAGAGAACCTCAATGTGGAATCCCCTATCTTTTCTAGCAGAATGACAGATCTTACAGTTTTTGTTTCCTTTTAAGCAACTTGCTTACAAATCTGCCCCAATGTACAAAGTCCTTATTTAGAACACTAAAACTTACCTCAGTGCAATAAACTGGAAATGTGGAGTTTTTAGACAACCCCGCATAATGATCAGAATGAAAATGTGTGAGAAAATAGGCGGAGCAGCCTTCAATCACGCCATACTGAAAGGCATCCACCGTAAAGCCAGCTTCTGCAATAGACAGCAACACGGCAGGATGAGCGAGCGCCAACAAGGTGTCAATGTGATCGTAACGAGCCCTCTATCCTCTTTGTAGCTCATTTCCAATTTAACACTAATGTATTTAAAAATGCATCACACATAAATTTAGCAAAAAGTTATATCAGAAATGGGAACAAGTCATATTTCTACTGAACAACCCCAGAGATTTTTGTGCTTGTAAATAACTGCACTCTCCCCCACCAAAAAAAAAAAAAAAAAAAAAAAAAAAAATCAAAATCCTAATGCTACAAATCAATCGCTTGTTTAGTGAATAGCTTCATGACACATGCCAGGCAGCTAAAATTCTTTACTTATGCAAAACAGCAACAAGGCTAACTTTCTTTTAAAGCATGAATTCCCAATGGGGACACCATGAATATGCTTTTATGTGGGCAAAAAGTGGTTGAGGGCCAAAATAACCTTAAATATTATAAAAGTCTGTGGCCCTCCAAAAGCCTCAGAATAATAAAAGATACCTATGGTCTTTGAATTTCATGGCAGTGTGGAAGTAGGTATGGGTATGGGGCTGGGGACAAGAGAAAACTTCTATGGCATCCCACTAAAGGAGCAATAATGAAAAAAGGGCCAATAAATTCTATTCTAAAATGCGCTCAGGAAATAATTGGGGTGCTGACAGCTGGTATGCAAGTAAATAAGCAGAATTTCACAGGTCTACTGAGGTTTCAACATATGGCTTATTAGTTTTAGGCTCATTTAAAGTATAGTAAATTAATCAAGGGGCTGGCAATGTGGTGTAACAAGTTAAGCCAATGCTTACAATGACAGCACCCCATATGAGTGCTGGTTTGAATCTCAGCTGTTCCACTTCTGATCCAGCTCCCTGCTAATGCACCTGGGAAAGCAGAAAAGATGGCTCAGGGCCAGCATCACAGCTCACTAGGCTAATCCTCTGCCTGTGGCGCTGGCACCCCGGGTTCTAGTCCCGGTTGGGGCACCGGATTCTGTCCCGATTGCTCCTCTTCCAGTCCAGCTCTCTGCTGTGGCCCGGGAAGGCAGTGGAGGATGGCCCAAGTGCTTGGGCCCTGCACCCACATGGGAGACCAGGAAGGAGCACCTGGCTCCTGGCTTCAGATTGGCGCAGTGCACCGGCCATGGCAGCCATTTGGGGGGTGAACCAACAGAAGGAAGACCTTTCTCTCTGTCTAACTCTGCCTGTCAAAAAAAAGAAAGAAAGAAAAAAAAAAAAGAAAAGATGGCTCAGGTGCTTGGGCCCTTGCTACCCATGTGGGAGAACTGAATGGAGTTCCAGGTTCCTGGCTTTGGCCTAGTCCAACCCTGGCCATTACAGCCCTTTGGGGAGCAACACAGTGGATAGAAGCTCTCTCTCCTTCTCTAATTCTGCCTTTCAAATAAGTAGATTTTTTTTCTTTAAATAAAAAAAATAGAAATAATTATTAAAAACAAAACTGATATGACATATAAATGCTACTATCTACACAAAAATCTGAACAAAGTAAAGATCTAGAAATTAATAAAATACTTTTTCAAAATCTTTCTGAAACCAAGTATATTTTTGCTCTATTTTATATTTTTTCAGAAGTTACTGAACACTGAATTTTTAAAATTCAATTCAATTCATGACACATTTTTCTACCAACTCATCTGTGCAGGCATAAGAAATTATAATCTTATGAAAATGCAAAAACTAAGTTCTAATATGATTTAAAATGTTTGGAATTTATATGTACACATACACATACAGAAATACACATATTTCTCTCTTTGAAGATGTGAGTATTTGGTACTTTCTCACAAGAGCTTAGACACTGCCTTTTTCTTTTTTAAATAGCTAGAGATGCCGTCCCTTCTTCTGCATGCAACTGAATCCCTATTGCTTTCCTACTAATCTTTCTATAATCTGTAATATCTTCCTGTCTAGTATGGTAACTTATACACAGAATATGTTTAATAAAAATTTTATGAATTGAATGGAGCAAAAAAATTCGACAAAAAAAAAAAAAACATTAAAAAACCTAGAGCATGCTTCAAAAAGTTTGTAGGAGATGGAGTTAAAAGATAAGTTTAGCTGGCCGGTGCCGTGGCTTAACAGGCTAATCTTCCGCCTTGCGGCGCCCGCACACAGGGTTCTAGTCCCGGTTGGGGCGCCAGATTCTATCCCGGTTGCCCTTCTTCCAGGCCAGCTCTCTGCTATGGCCCAGGAAGGCAGTGGAGGATGGCTCAGGTCCTTGGGCCCTGCACCCGCATGGGAGACCAGGAGAAGCACCTGGCTCCTGCCTTTGGATCAGCGAGATGTGCCGGCCGCAGCAGCCATTGGAGGGTGAATCAATGGCAAAAAGGAAGACCTTTCTCTCTGTCTCTCTCTCTCACTATCCACTCAGCCTGTCCAAAAAATAAATAAATAAATAAAAGTTTAGCAATGTGGCTTAGCCGTTGCTTGAGACCCTGAGACCCTGGCACCCACATTGGACGCCGGTTCCTTTCCTGGCTACTAGTGGCCTGGGAAGGGCAACAGAGGATGGGTCAAGTGTTTAGGTCCCTGTCACTCATGCGGGAGACCCGGATGAAGCTCCTGGCTTTGGGCTGGCTCAGCCCCTACCATTGCAGCCATTTGAGGAGTGAACTAACAGATGGAGGATCTCTGTCTCTCACCCCTCTCTCTCTGTAACTCTTTCAAAATAAATACTTTAAAAAAAAAAATTAGTTTGGTGTAAAAAAATTTTGACATCTGGGCCAGCGCTGTGGCTTAGCGGGTAAAGCTGCTGCCTGCAGTGCCGGCATCCAACATGAGCATCGGTACAAGTCCTAGCTGCTCCACTTCTGATCCAGCTCCCTGCTCTGGCCTGGGAAAACAGCAGATAGCCTAAGTCCTTGGGCCCCTGCACCCACGTGGGAGACCTGGAAGAAGATCCTGGCTCCTGGCTTCAGAGTGGTGCAGCTCCGGCCATTGCAGCCAATTGGGGAGTGAACCAGTGGATAGAAGACCTCTCTGTCTCTCTTTCTCTCTGCCTCTCCTTCTCTGTGTAACTCTTTCAAGTAAAATAAATAAATCTTTGAAAGAAAATACATACAATACAAATTGTGTCATACACACCAGGATCAATGATCATAATGTTAAATAAAACATTGTCTTTTGTTATACTGAGCAGATATTTCAACTTACCAGGTATTTTCTTATAGAACGGGCATGTCCTTTTTCTTAATTCTCTTGCAGCAGACGACTCTGAGATCTTTGAGTTTCTTCTTTGTAGCCCACCATGAGCGGATCTTACGAAGACTTCGTCTCCACTTAAATTGACTGTTCTGGATAGTGGATTACTAGCAAGGTGATCTGACCTCTTCTGACATACTTCTTCCTGTAGCGAACTTGACTTCTTACGTCGCTTTCTCTGACGCTGTGATCTCTCGTTAGGAAGCTCCACAGAGAGCGGACTCTCGTTTACATTCTTTGCATCAAGTTCTAAATCACTTAAAGATGTTTCTGCTTTCCTCTTGCACTGCCGGGACCTCTTTGCATTGGGACTTTGAGCTTGGTTTAGGTCCACCCCTTCTAACGCACTTCCCTTCGGCGATTTCTCTTCTTTTCTTTTGGGTGGTAGTCCAAAATACACACCTATGTCCGTCTGCTTCATTACCTTAGTAGAAGGCTGTCTTGAATCACACTTAGGACCAGAGGGCAATATTTTCAAAGACTCAGCCGAAGGAGGTGTGCTAGAAATTCTTTCTCTATTTAAAACTGTGACTTTACCACCATCTGGCCTATTGTCTAATGTCTTCCTGCAGGAACATGCTGAATTCGCATTGTTCTTAGCACTGAGGTTCTCACCCGATAACGCTCTAATTTTACTTTGACTTGGATGCAAAGAAAGATACCCTCCTCTCTGGTTTTCCAAAGCTTTTGACTCTTCGCTTTTAAGTGCTGGAAGGGAAGCTTGATTGTGAACAGCTGACTCTTCAGTCCGCTCTTTCTGTTTATCCCTTTGAGATGAGTGAAATTCTGGCTTATCGAGTTTTGTTTTAGGGGCCTGATAATTAGAGGCAGCAAACGCCTCTGCTAATGCAGGTGGAAACAGCAGAGAATAAACATCATTACTTGCCGACTCATCATATAAAATAATACTCTCATTATTTGGGGGGATAAGCTGAGACGAATTATTTAGAGCACTGGACCTGTACACTTCTTCATTGTACTTGTCCTGAGTTAAGAAGCTATTTGCTTCGTGGGAGCTCTCCTCTTGGTCCTGCAGTGAGGACCCATGGAGTTTTTCAAATGAAGTAGAGTTGCCATTGTCCTCTAGGCTGCCATCTTTAGAGCTCTCAGTACAAAATAGTTCCTGTTGTGAACCATCCAGATTTTCATCTGTATCAGAAGTGTCTTCATCACTCTGAAGTGGAGAATAGGAGATTTCACAGTTGCTAACATCATTTTCTGGCAATGACAAATTTATATGTTTTGAGTTGCTTTGGCTGTTTAACATCTCATCGGCAAGAGGCAAAGCAACTCCTACCAATTTGTCTTTCTTAACAGCATCTGTAAATTGTAGCGCTTGCTGGGACATTTGAGAATTTGTAGAAGAGATCTTTTTATCAGTTTCAGTAGGAGAATGAGATTTTTTTAGACATTCTGTCATTAACAAGGGATCGTTTGAAACATTTTTTAAGTTCCCAGTTTGTTTCTGATACAGAGAGCATTTTTCCTCAAGGGAACAAAGCAAGCCTGAATTAGTCTCACTGAAGCCACCACCTGACTCCCGCACTGGGCTGCTGGGGGGACTATTACCAGCCCTACTCCGGGCAAGCAGGAGGTGAGTGTATCTCTTGTAATGGGAAGGAATGGTTGAGGTACACAGAAGACCATCAGGACACTCTGAAAATTTTAAAACAGAAAAGAATATAGTATAAGCTTTGACAACATCAGCACTATAAATTAACCCTACAGGTAGAAAATCACCCGTCCTACTTTGAGGCCTCATGACAATAGTTATTTTTAACTGCATGATCAAGATCATCATCAAATACCAACACTTGTTGAGGGAGACGGAGCAGCAGCATTTGGCACAGCTGTCATGATGCCACTGGGGAGAACCACGTTCCATGTTGGAATGCCTGGGTTTGAGTCCCTGGCTGTGGTGGGCATTTCAGGTGGTGGGGAGGGGGACTGAACCAGAGACCTCTCTTGAAATAAGTTTTAAAAAAATACCAACCCTTGATCTAATCTGGTTTTGCAAGAGTGGATAGTGAGAGAGAGAGACAGAGAGAAAGGTCTTCCTTTTTGCCATTGGTTCACCCTCCAATGGCCGCTGTGGCTGGTGCATTGCGCTGATCCGAAGCCAGGAGCCAGGTGCTTCTCCTGGTCTCCTATGCGGATGCAGGGCCCAAGGACCTGGACCATCCTCCACTGCCTTCCCGGGCCATAGCAGAGAGCTGGCCTGGAAGAGGGGCAACCGGGATAGAATCCAGCGCCTCGACCGGGACTAGAACCCGGTGTGCTGGTGCCACAAGGCGGAGGATTAGCCTGTTGAGCCATGGCACCGGCCGCAAGAGATACTTATTTTAAAATCAAACATCTGGGTGCCGGCACTGTGGCATAGGCTAAGCCTCTGCCTGTGGCACTGGCATTCCATATGGGTGTCAGCTCATATCCTGGCTACTCCATTTTGGATCCAGCTCTCTGCTATAGCCTGAGAAAGCAGAAGATGGCTCAAGTGCTTGGGCTCCTGCACCCATGTGGAAGACCCAGAAGAAGTTTCTAGCTCTAGCCATTGTGGCCATTTGGGGAGTGAGCCAGCGGATGGAAGACCTTTCGGTCTCTCCCTCTCTCTGTCTGAAACTCTACCTCTCAAATAAATAAGTAAATATTTTTTTAAAAAAATTAAATACTCTTTTAGACTGTTTTTCAAATTTTTCACAAAATTGAGATAGGTTTAAAATATGCAAATCACAACCCATTCTCCACATATTCTAAGTAGGAATCTCTACATGTGAAATTCAACATTTATTATACATTGTTAAAGATAATGAAAACATATAGATGCATTTGCATTAGAATCTTAATCAACTACCTTTCCTTCCTAACTTCTCTTCCTGCACACTTGCGTGATGATTACAACACAACCGTACTTAGAAACCAGGCTATATTTGTAATTTTCTATATAGTTCCACAAAAGTTCATAAATTGGGCAATTAACTTTTAAGAACCCTCATCTACAAAATGAAAATACCACCTACTTTATTATGGTCATTGTCAGAGGAAAATACCTAATATTACTGAGTTCAATTAACCTTTATGAAAACAATTATGTTTGTGAATTTTTATGAAATAAAATGCACTTAAACTGTCTCAGGTTTGCAACTTCGCAATCATACCACTGACTGGTGCAGGGTCTCATCCTTTGGCTTGTTCACGGCTTGCCCTCTTCAGATCACTGGAATGATGTGTCTGACCCAACGCAGACCTTTTAACCTACATGTGGAGACCCCTACTTTTTCTCTTGTATTACCTGTTTCAGAGACGGGAGGAGAATCCAAACATTCAAAAACATGCCACCGGGGGGTTTGGCCCAGCAGCGAAGAAAAAGGCATCTGGCAGTTTGGACAGTGTCCACTGTAAACTGGCCGTGTCTTTGGGGACACTTGCTTGTTTGGGCGAGTCCTACAGCGCTTTCGTGGTGTGCCCTGTGTGTCTTGGGACGGCGGAATCCCATCTCCACAGTCGGAACCCTGGCTAGCTGCTATGCAAGTCTGACAGTCTGTTTCTCCAAGGAGCCTTGCATGGTCTTTCACCTTTGCTTTAGCTCCTTTGGTTCTTTTTTTGTTTCTGTTTGGTTTCGGCTGGTTTCTTCCATCTGTTGCTTGTTCACCGGATTTTGGAATATGTTCAGAGCAACCACTTGGATGTACTGGTTTTGGTTTTCTTTTAGATTTGTATTCCCAGATATCTTCTTCCAAAGTTGTGTCTTCCAACATAGCAAAATGATTTTTATCATTAAAAGAAGCACTAACCTTTAATACATAGAGTCCATTTCTTGTTGCCAAGTTTTTCAATGGAATTGTTTTGCGGATAAGTAAACCAAGGCAACAAGGTATCCACTAACTCCGTGGATCTCTACAGCGCTGGGAATGAGAACACTGCCGTTCCATGAATACCACCATAGAGTTACGAGGACCTATCCCAGCGGCAGCATCTGCGAGGTGGCCCACTGTGGCTCTATCTCATTCAGGCAGTCAGGCCTTGTCCGGGTATTGATTCAAAAGAATCAGCGAGACTTCGCAAGTGAAGCGCCAGGTGCAACAGCTTAATCCTAGGAGCGCTGGAAAACCGTGAGGGAGCAAAGGCCACCTCCTTTTCGAGCGGACACCTGTCCAGCCGGCTTCGCCAGTGTCCCGAACACGAAGCGGCTACTCCATCAGCCACACCGTCATCAGAGGCCCGGTATCTGACAGCCTCAGTTTCCCGGCCCGTCCTCCTCTCCGGCAGCGAAGGGCAGCCCCTGCACAGTGAACAGAGCGCAGGTGAAGCTCCGTGTGCACGGAGGGCACCCCGGAGGCGGTCAGTCCTGCAGGCAGCCAGCCTGCCCCCCATGAGACTCCAGGACCCCGGCCCCCACCCCCGGCCGGGCTTCTCCTCGGAACGTCGAGGCCGCCGAGCCGCTGAGCGGGACCTTCGCCCTCGGCAGGTTCAGCACAGCTCCCACACAAGCCGCCGGAGCCCCGGCTTTCTGCAGGCTCAGCGGCACGCCCCCACGTCCCCACCCCGCCGCCCACCTGCCACCGCGCCCTGAGGGAGCAGCTCCAGCTGCGTCCGCTCCCCTCCGGGGCCCCCTTCCCGGCTCGGCTGACAGTCCATTCGCGCCCGCACTTTCCGCACTCCCAGCGTGTGTATGTACAAGCCAAAGCGCTGGCCAGCCACCCGCAACTTAAAAAGCCTTGTCCCTTGAGGATACCCCTACCTCTGTGACCTTCCGCGTCTTGGCGGGAAAAGCTTCCCGGCTGCGTAAGCTGTGTCGAATCTGCGGGTAGCGTTCTAAAGGCGGGGGATTTAAAAAGTTTCTCGTTAGTGTGTCCTTTAGCTCTACGGACTATTTTCAAATGTTCTATTCTAACCCCTGCTGGTTTCCAAAGTGGAGGTGGCGGGAATGTTCCCTTAGAGTATCTAGGACGGTGTCCCAGGAGCCTTTTCCATGTCGAATCTGGCGCTCCGAATGTCCAGGCTTAGCGGCGGCAGGGGACCGAGGAAGGGCGGGGTGGGTCGGGACGAAGAGTTTAACTACGTGCCTGGGAATCGCGATTACTTGGACTTCGGCATTTGTACGCATGCCTACAAAAGAAGCACGCGTCGGTGGGGTGGAGCGGGTCAGGCGGCGGGTGAGGTGAATGTGCCGGCCGGAAACCCGAAGCCCGTGACCGCGTCCTCTCCCACGGCCGCCTCGGGAGCCGCGAGGGAACATGGCGGCGCCCGGCGCCCGGGGCTGCAGCCTGGCGGGCCTGCTGCCCGCGCAGACCTCGCTGGAGTACGCCCTGCTCGACGCCGTCACGCCGCAGGAGAAGGACGGCCTGGTCTACCAGTATCTGCAGAAGGTGGACGGCTGGGAGCAGGACTTGGCCGTGCCCGAGTTCCCGCGAGGTGAGCGCGGGCGGCGCGCCCCTCCTGGGGCCTCCCCTCCTCCCCTGGGGCGGGGGGCGCGGCGGGGTCGCGCGCTCCGCGGGGCCTGGCTGTCCCCGGGCGGCGGGGGCCTGACTCTCCAGGAGTGTACAGTGGCCTCCGGGCCACCCGCTCGCCCTCGGGCGGGTTCCCAGCGTCGTCGTCCTAGCTGACACAGATCACCCCGTGTGCCACACGCAGTTGTCCCCGTGCCAGCGCCTGTCACCTTATTTAGTGTCCCTGCAGCCCGGGGAGGCGCTGGCTTCGCAGGTGAGGAAGGGGGGTTCCCCCAGGGGACCTGGCCGAGTGCCTTGTCCCGGGCCTCCCTCGCCCGTAAGTAGCTGCCAGGGCTCAGTGCCAACCTGCGGACCCCAGACCGGCCGCGCGCTCTGCGCTCCAGGCCCCCAGCCTTCTCATTGTTAAGATCCGGGTCCACGGCAGCCGGGCCCACCTGTGTGAGCCTTTGGCCCAGGAGCGCTGTTTGGAATGAAACTGTACCTCCCGTGGTTGGGAGTGGCGTCGTTTTTGCCTGGTGCTGTTGGCTTGTGTCCTGGCATCGCTCTGACACCACATGTATAGTTAATTGGTTGGATGCGGCAGGGTTCAGTGATCTCACGGAAGACCCTGCTTCTGACTGCAGTCTTTCTTGGGTGTTTTTCCAAGCTTTTTGCACTGGCGCTGACAAGGGCTTAGTTTTTCTGATATTAATCTTATATTGGATTTGAAATACTGTGGAATCCTTACAGCAGAATTGAGTGGGTGTTACCACATCAAAGAAACCTCAGTAAATACATGCTTTTGGAAAACTTAGAAGGTTGTTACATTGTACACTGCCCTCAGCAAGCAGACCACCAGCTAGGATGGGAGGGGGCTTGTTTTCTCTTGTTTGTATTTACAGGGAGTGTATTTTTATTGCCATGAGCTATGACCTCTGTGACCCACAAGTAATACACATATTCAGGCTTTGTCTTTGAGATAACCAGATTTTGTACTGGGCCTGATTATTGAGGTCAGACTTCTAGAAAAAATGAATATTCATTTCCTTGGTTTCTTTATCAGTAAACTGTAATTGGGAAGTCATAAATATCCTTCCTCCAACACTGTTCATTTTCTAGAAAAAAAAAAAAGTGTATGGCAGGCAGAGCAGTGTAGTGGTTCGATCCCAACAGACCTGGGATTAAATCCCTGTTAATCCATTCCTTATATGTAATTTTGAATGTGTTACTTGACTTATCCAAGCCTTACTTTTCTCACTTGTAAAATGGAACAAGTATTTCCCTTTCAGAGTTATGGTATAGAGGTAACATTGAAAGCTCTTAATTCAGAAGACAGCTTACAAAGTGTTAGTAGTTTATTGTATTAATTGTTGTTGTAAAATATACTGTTAGTATGATTAAGTCTGGTAAGCACGTAGCACAGTAACTGAAGTTTTTTTTTTTTTTTTTTTTTTTTTTAAGATTTTGTTTATTTGAGAGGTAGAGCTACAGACAGAGAAGAGAGAGAAAGGTCTTCCATCCACTGGTTCACTCCCCAGGTAGCCACAATGGCTGGAGCTGAGCCCATCTGAAGCCAGGATCGGAGGCGGCTTCTGGGTCTCCCACATAGGTGCAGGGGCCCAAGGACTTGGGCCATCTTCTACTGCTTTCCCAGGCCATAGCAGGAGCTGGATTGGAAGAGGAGCAGCTGGGACTTGAACCGGCGCCCCTATGGGATTCTGGCGCCATAGTGGAGGCTTCACCGACGATGCCACAGTGCTGGCCCCTGATTCTTTCCCTACCTCTCAATCTGTCACTCTTGACTTTTACAGAAAAGTCATAGAAGACAGATTCATAAACACATGTTTGACAAATATGATGTGAAATCCGAGTATCCATTAATTAGTGTTGTGTTCCGTGTCATACTTGATCTGGTATATGACTAACTGTCAGAATGGATAACTAAGGGGTCACTACTCTGAAACCTCACAGTTTGGACTGTGTGGCAGAAATACTAGTTTGGCTTCAGATTTTTTTTTTTTCTAGAGTTTTGTCATAATTGAGCATCTGCATTTACTATTATTAGGCATTAGTTACTGCAGTCATCCCTGTTTATCTGTTTTCAGTTACCTGTGGTCAGATGTGGTTTGAAAATATTGCATGGGAAAATTCCAGAAATATAAGTTTTAATTGTACTTCATTCTGCGTGGTGCACTGAAATGCTGTGCCGCCATGCCTTCCTGCTGCGTGGCGCCCAGGGTTTGAATCCTCGGTTGCACCACATACTATAGGAGCTGTGTCAGTATCAGATCAGCTCTCTGGATATCACAGTACTTTGTCCAGGTAACCCTTGCTTTACTTAATCACGGCCCCAAAGCACAAGAATAGTGCTGCTGACAAATCAGACATGCCGGAGAATGTAAGCAGCGCTTGCCTTAAGTGAAAAGGTGCAAGTTCTCCACTAAAGGGAAGAAGGTGTTTCCCCTGTGGAGGTTTCTAAGATCTACATAAGAAAGGATCTTCTGTCTTTGAAATTGGGAAAACTACAAAGAAATCAGTGCTAGTTTTCCAGTTGCACCTTAAACTGCAAAAAATTATCAGACACTGTGCCCAATATGTGCTTAATTGAATAGAAAAGGCATTGTAGGGTTTGGCCATATGACTGTTTCCAGCATCCAATCAGGGTCTTGGAATTTGTCCCCTCTGAGTAGAGGGGAACTGGCTTTAGGTTTCTATAAAATGTTTCCAAATACCTCCTTTAAGGTATGAGTAATTTGAATATCTGCACTTACTCACTTAGGACCAATAAAGTTAATATCTGTGTTTTCTTAAAATGGTTAAATCAAGATGCTGTATTTTTAATATTAGTTTAACAAAATCTTTCTGCATAAGTATGGAGTTAAAATTGTGACTCATAGTCAAGTAATTGTAAATTCTGATTTCCAAAAGTACAGATTAACGAGATGTTTTCTTTGGAAAGATGGAACATGTTCTTCATCAATATTAATGTTGCTTCCCTGAAATCTGTAACAGTAACTGTGTTTTCTGAATTTTGCATTTCCGATATTTTGTTTTCTATTTAGTATCTCATCTAAATTCAGGACATTCCAGCTTCTCTTATGAAATTGGCTTAGGCATTGTGTATGTTTATCCTTGCATACATTTCACTCTTTTTGAGGTTTAGTTGTGTTACTATTTTTAAGCTTGATCTTCATTCTTAATACCTAATTGTGTATGCAGTTAGGTTCTCTGCATATTTGAAATTTCCTCTTGTTTTTGTGTTGTTTTTCTTTCATACATGGACTATCACACATTTCTGAAGGAATTCAGTAGCTTTTTCTTGCTGTGTTTGCGGATGCCTCCTGATAGCAGCTTCCCATCCTCCACCCCTCCTACTTCCCTTAGCTGTGCTGCCATTCCCTCCTTCTCTTCCTGCTTCCACCTTTGAATCTCTACAGTCCTGCCTTCTTGGTCTTTTGCTTCCAGTCACAAACGCCTGTTTTGTCACAGTCATGAAGAGACATCATGTCTTTTATTTACTGATAGAAAAAGGTGCTCTTTAATAACAGTAAATTCACCACAGCCTGAATGATGCTAAATCTGTAGTCCCTTGACTGTGTGCGCTAGTTGTACAAAAAACGGATTCACATGTATTGGGGGAAGTTTAGATCAATTTTTTTGTCTTTTCCTTTAATCAGTCTTTTGTGTGAATTTCAGGACTAGAATGGCTGAACACAGAAGAGCCCATTTCTGTCTACAAGGACCTGTGTGGCAAGGTGGTCGTCCTTGATTTCTTCACCTACTGCTGCATAAACTGTATCCACCTGTTGCCGGATCTCCATGCGTTAGAGCACACCTATTCTGATAAAGGTACCTGCTCTCTAGTTTCTCACTCCTGGCATAGGCACAGAGAGTAGCTGACTCATTTGCTCATGGGAGAATGGACCTTTGGCAAGACGTCAGTGGTACTACAAGGAGTCTCCAGCCTATGAATTAGGGACTCCATGTGCCTTCTCAAGAAGGGTTGAACTTCATGGTTTGCTTACCTAAAAAACCAGCATTTCGATATGGCTTTTCTCTGAAGATAGGACATAATTTACTTTTTTATGAACAAGTATTTTAAAAGATCTTTTTGTGTTTCTAGACTTATTTTATGGTGTTCTATGAAAAAAAAAGAAACATATGACCCTAATTTTGTATTCATCTCACTGCGATATCAAGGTTTGAAGTTCTTATTAGGAAATGTGATTAGACTCTTGTTAATATCAGATGACATGAACTACAATGGAATGCAGAATATTATAATAACCTTTTTGACCTTGCTTCATTAAAAATGATTTATTACAACTAATGTTTTCCACAGTACACAGAAAGTCCTCTTTTATGGTATTACACATTCTGAAACTATAAAAGATTTCACTTAGTATTTGCTCTAGAATTTTGAAAAATTTTTAGATCTTTTTTCTTGTTTACTTTTTTATGAAGCTAGTCAGGAAATGAATTTAAAGGTTCTCCTTAATTACGTTAAAATGAATTGGAACTCTGTTTTTGGAGTGGATAAAAAAAAGAGATAAGAACATTGATCTTGTGAGACTAGAGATAGGAATAGACTAAGTGTAGGTACTTCAGAAAGTTCATGGAAAAGTTGTATTAAAGATAAAGCAAATTTTCCATGAAACTTTTAATAACCCTCATATATATACAAAAATTTGTAGTATATCCTGAACCGTAGCTTTAAAAAGGGATGATATAAAAACGATAGTACAAGTAAAATTCCATCTTTTTAAATTGTAATAGACTATGTCTTGGTGTAGGCATTTGAGACAGTGGTTAAGATGCCACTTGGGATGCCCACATTGTGTATCGGAGCCTGGGTTCAGCTGCCAGCCCCTCTCCAGTTCCAGCTCTCGGCTGATGCACAGCCTGGGAGACAGCAGTGAGAGTTCCTGTGGTTAAGTCCCTGCCACACATGTGGGAGATCGGGATTGAGTTCCAGGCTATTGGTGTCATTCTGCCTAGCCCTAGCTGTTGTAGACATCTGGGGAGTGAACCAACCAACAGATCTCTCTCTGTCTCCATCTCTCTCTGCCTTTAAAATAAAAAATAAATTATTTAAATTGTATAATAGGTTTTATATTATAATTACCAATCCAAAGATGTATTGAAAACTTGAATGTTCCTAGCAGTTAAATCTTGTTTTCGAAAGTTCATCTGCATGGATTTAAGAAATATGGGTATCGGCTGGCGCCGCGGCTCAATAGGCTAATCCTCCGCCTGCGGAGCCGGCACACCCGGTTCTAGTCCCGGTTGGGGCGCCGGATTCTGTCCCCGTTGCTCCTCTCCAGTCCAGCTCTCTGCTGTGGCCCAGGAGTACAGTGGAGGATGGCCCAAGTGCTTGGGCCCTGCACCCGTGTAGGAGACCAGGAGAAGCACCTGGCTCCTGGCTTCATATCAGCGCGGTGCGCCAGCCGCAGTGGCCATTGGGGAGTGAACCAACGGCAAAGGAAGACCTTTCTCTCTGTTTCTCTCTCTCACTGTCCACTCTGCCTGTCAAAAAGAAAAAGAAAGAAATATGGGAAATATGGGTATCTTATTATCTGCTAGGTTTTGGATGCCTATGTTTCTTGTTCAAGCCCTCACATTATGTACATATTATGTACAGGGTACTCTGCTAACTGCTGAGAAAATATGTAACAAAGTTGAGTGAAAAGCATGATGGAATCTGAGGCAATGAGTAGCTCACTTTGCCTAGAAACACTGAAAATATTTCTCAGTGAAGTAGACAATTGAGCTAGAACTTGAATCACAATCTAGAGTGCCAGCGGAGATAAAATGAGGCAGAAGGAGTACTCCTGGCTGAGGAAGTGTCCGGTCAGGAGTGGAAGGACAGAGGAGGAGCGGTCGTATCCTGGGTTACCGGTCACGGAGGGGAGAGCGGTCACAGGAGTGAGTTTCGCTGGCTTCTTTTCCTCAGCTTAGTATAGAAATAAACAGCCAGGAAATGATTTGCAAATAGGCAGAAACTTCTATTTGACAGAAAAGTGTCTGGTCCGAGAGGAGACCAAGTGCTGGTTTTGAGGAAGTATCCAGGGTTTTTAAGACATTACTGTCTGTTCATTGACTCGTCCTATTGGGGGTGCCTATTGGATGGGAGTTCCACATACAGTATGTTGATTGGCTTGGAGTGCATGGAGATAGCAGGGGGTCTCCTGGAGATGGCCTGTCTCCCCCTTAGGGGCTCAGCCCCCTCCTGTGCTAGCTCTGCGTGGAAGATTGCAACTAACTTGAAGGCATGATTTAAAACAGCAAGGTCACATAAGATAGCCGGGATCTCCCGGAGCCAGTCTGACTCTCCCCAGGGTCTCAGCCCCTTCCTCTGCCAGCTCTGGGTGAAAGATTGCACCCCCTCAAAGGTGTGACTTAAAGCCGCAAGGTCACACATGCAGCAGTTAGTGGGGGAGATGCCGGTTGGTCTGGAGACAGGCTTCCCAGGCACAGCTGGCAGCCTGGTTGTGAAGAACATTCTACCCACGTCTGGGGGCCCACAGACTCCACCCCCCAGCACCACTTGATGGCCTCATCTTGCTCCAGGGACATGTAAGTAATTTAGTATGTGAAGATCATAGGGCTTGTGGTGAACGTAAAGGAAGACAGAGATAGGTTAGATAAGGAACATGTTACGAAGTACGTTGTATGGCATTCTTAATAGTTTAGACTCTTTCTTCCTTTGAGAATATGGAGATCTTGAGAGTAGGTGCTACCCTTTTTTTTTTTTTTTTTTAAGATTTATTTGTTTACTTAAAGTCAGAGTTAGAGATCTTCCGTTCACTGGTTCACTCCCCAAATGGCCACAACAGCCAGGGCTGGGCTAGACCAAAGCCAGGAGCCAGGAGCTTCATCCAGGTCTCATGTGTGTCAAGGGCCCAGATACTGGGCCATCTTCTATTGCTTTTCCCAGGCCACTAGCAGAGAGAGCAGGGAGCTGGATCAAAAGTGGAGCAGCTGGGACACAAACCCGTGCCCCAAGGGCAGCTTTACCCTCTATACCACTACACTGTCCCCCAAAAGTAGATTTTGATTTGTTTTTAGTAGAAGGATGATAAGATTTGTATGTTAGGCAATACATGTTAGGTTAAAAATACCAAAATTAGCCTTTTCCATACCCAAGATCACCCTTAAAAGGCTGATTTGGTTAACTTAATTGGTTAAGTCCATATCAGAAGCAAATTCAGTGACTTCCTAGAATGGATCCTTGTAATTTTCTACCAGTTTACTAGAAACAATTTGTAAAGCACTTTGTTACAAAAAACTAAAAATATTTTTTGGGGAGAGCAGCAGAGGATGGCCCAAGTGCTTGGGCCCCTGCTACCTCTGTGGGAGACCCAGATGAAACTCTGGCCTTGGCTTTGACCTGGCCCAGCCCTGACTGTTGGTGGCCATTTAAGGAATAAACCAGTGGATGGAGGCTCGCCCTCTCCCTCTCTGCCTTTCAAATAAATAAATCTTTAAAAAAATTTTTTTACATACAAATACACTTTTGGGAAATAAAATGCTTTAAAAAATAGAGATAGGGCCGGCGCTGCTGCTCACTAGGCTAATCCTCCGCCTCGCGGCGTCGGGACACCGGGTTCTAGTCCCGGTCGGAGCACCGGATTCTGTCCCGTTTGCCCCTCTTCCAGGCCAGCTCTCTGCTGTGGCCAGGGAGTGCAGTGGAGGATGGCCCAAGTGCTTGGGCCCTGCACCCCATGGGAGACCAGGAGAAGCACCTGGCTCCTGCCATCAGATCAGCGCGGTGCGCCGGCCGCAGCGTGTCAGCTGCGGCGGCCATTAGAGGGTGAACCAACGGCAAAGGAAGACCTTTCTCTCTGTCTCTCTCTCTCACTGTCCACTCTGCCTGTTAAAAAAAAAAAAAAATAGAGATAGGATTCTGGGAAGGTGGAACAGTGGGAAGCAGCAGAAATCTGTCCCTACCTAAACTAGTACACCAGTAGAATCCACCTCATATAACTGCTTTGGAACTCTGGAGTCTATATTGCAGGCTTACCACTACCAGGGGGACGATTTTAACTATAGAATGAGTTTCATTTCAATAAATGTCAGCTCTTACCACAATAGCCACCACCTAGCTCCAGCTCCATCGCAGGCAGTGGTGCATATATTCCTGGAGCAGCTTGCTTGCAGCTTCTGGATGCCATGATGGGCAAAAGGGCCCTGTTCTCCCATATCAGGGATCTGTGTTCTGATCATGGATTGTTTCTACTGATCACAGAGATAGAGACAAAGACAATGGCTATTGTTGTACCTTCCCTCATTGTTGTACCTTCTCTAATTGTTGTACCTTCCCTCATTGTTGTAAGCCCCCCCCCCAACACTCTTCCCTTGCTAAAGTGACTAAAAGGGCATTTAAAAGACCATTTCTTTTTTGTTCCCCTTCATTTTTCTCTTGTGGGAGGCAAACATTGAAGATTAGAACATTGAGAAGCAGCAGCACACTCAATGGAACTTGCAAAGTCATTATACATACCCAGGGGAGGTCCAGGCTAAGAAAAGACCTGAAAACTCCTTAAATGTACTCCGCAGAGCGATTGTTGGCAGAGAGTGTGACAGTCAGAAAAGCAGAAACCAGCAGACCTTGGGAGAAAAGGACAACCTGATGTTTTGAGATGCAAATGTCTAGTTTTTAACAAAAAAAAAAAATCACAAAACATACAAGAAACAGCTGTCATGAAGATAAAGAACTAAAGGAGGACATAGAACAAGTAAACAGTATATGATCAAGGTGGAAATAATAAAGAGAAAACTTAAAAATCCCAAAAGGAATTTTATGAGCCAAAAGTATACTAACTGACATGAAAATTTCACTACAGAAATTAAAAGGCAGATTTGAGTAGGCAGAAAAAAGAATCAGCAAACCTGAAGAACTAGAAGGTATTGAGCCTAAGAAACAAAAAAGATTGAAGAAAAGTAGAAAGAAAAAGGAATGGTGCCAAAGGGGCTAGGGCACACCACCAGGTAGAAAAATGTACACCTTGTGACCGAATCTTTGAAGAAAGGACAGCCCAAAACTTCCTAAATGTAAATATCCAAGAAGCTTAGAGACCCACACAAGATACATTAGAATCCAAGTGCTGAAAGCCAGATGGAATTGTGAAAGCAGCAAGAGAGAAACAATTTAGCATATGCAAGGAATCTCCGATAATCAGCAAAATTTCTCATCATATGGAGGCCAGAAGGCAAAGGCCAATATATTTAAATTATTAAAAGAAAAACACTTTCAGCTAAGAATCCTACAACTGGCAAGCTATCCTTCAAAAGTCAGGAAGAAAATCAGATATTCCCAGATAAACAAAAACTGAAGGAGTTCATCACTAAACTTTCCCTGAAAGAAATGCCGAAACTGCAGCTGAAATGACAGATACTACAGAATAACTCAAAATCTATGAAGAAGTTAAAACATGGATGATTACAAAAGACACTATTAATTTAACAATGGTGTAACTCCACTCTTCATGGTCTCAGAGACTTACACATTACAGTAATTATTCATTTATATTTTTGGACATCCAATGTATAGAGATGTAATTTTGTGACAACAGTTGAGAAGTAGATATGGAGCTGTTAAAGGACCATTGTTTTTGTATATAACTGAAATTAATCTGGTGTAAATTTGAATTAGTGTTATTTATTTATTTTTTTTGACAGGCAGAGTGGACAGTGAGAGAGAGAGACAGAGAGAAAGGTCTTCCTTTGCCATTGGTTCACCCTCCAATGGCCGCCGCGGCCGGCACACCGCGCTGATCCGAAGCCAGGAGCCAGGTGCTTCTCCTGGTCTCCCATGGGGTGCAGGGCCCAAGCACTTGGGCCATCCTCCACTGCACTCCCTGGCCACAGCAGAGAGCTGGCCTGGAAGAGGGGCAACCGGGACAGAATCCGGCACCTGACCGGGACTAGAACATGGTGTGCTGGCGCCGCGAGGCGGAGGATTAGCCTAGTGAGCCGCGGCGCCGGCTTGAATTAGTGTTACTTTTTAGGTTGTTAAGTGTAATACCCATAATAACCACTCAAAATATAGCTAAATAATGTACATAATAGGAAATAAGAGAGGAATTTAAGTGTTCTTAAAAAATGCCAACTGGCCGGCGCCGCGGCTCAACAGGCTAATCCTCTGCCTCACGGCGCCGGCACACCGGGTTCTAGTCCCGGTCTGGGCGCTGGATTCTGTCCCGTTTGCCCCTCTTCCAGGCCAGCTCTTTGCTGTGGCCAGGGAGTGCAGTGGAGGATGGCCCAGGTCCTTGGGCCCTACAACCCCATGGGAGACCTGGATAAGCACCTGGCTCCTGCCATCGGATCAGCGCGTTGCGCTGGCCACAGCACACCGGCCGCGGCGGCCATTGGAGGGTGAACCAACGGCAATAAAAGGAAGACCTTTCTCTTTGTCTCTCTCTCACTGTCCACTCTGCCTGTAAAAAAAAAAAAAAAAAAAAAAAAAGCCAACTAAATACAAATATAGTCATGGAGGACATAAGGGATAAAATTTCTCTAAGCCACGTGGAAAACAAAGCAAAATGGCAGTTTAGTTCTTCTATACCGATAATTGTTTTAATGTAAATGGTTAAACCATCCAATCAAAAGAGATTAGCAGAATGTAAGAAAAGGGTGATCCCATTATATGCTGTCTACAGGAGACTAGCTTAACAGCAAAACACACAGGTTGACTGAAAGTGAAGGGATGGAAAAGGATATTCCACATATACAGTAACCAGAACACCAGAATTGGCTATGTTAGTATCAGATAAAATGGACTCTAAATTAAAAAAAAAAAAAAATTACATGAGACAAAGAAGGACATTATATACTATTTGTAAAAATAATATTAAGATGCAGTAATTGTAAACCTTTAAGTACTTAATAACAGACCATCAAAATATATGATGCAAAAATTGACATAATTGAAGGGAGAAATAGACAATTCTATAAAAATAGTTAAAGAATTCAGTTTCCCACTCTCAATTATGAGTAGAATGACCAGGTAGAAAAAAGTAAAGAAATAGAGGAATTGAAAATACAGTTGAATCAACTAAATCTAATAGATATGGAACACTACCCAACAGCAGAATAGATTCTTCTTGAGCAGACATGGAACATTTTCAAGGATAGCCTATAGATTAGGTCACAAATTAAGTCTCAGGAGACTTAAAATATTTAAGATAGCTTGTATAACAAGACGATGAAGTTTAGAAATTAATAACAAGGATAGGGCTGGTGCTGTGGCGTAATGGGTAAAGCCACTGCCTGCAGTGCCGGCATCCTATATGTGTGCTGGTTCTAGTCTCAGCTGTTCCACTTCTGATCCAGCTCTCAGCTATGGCCTGGGAAAGCAACAGAAGATGGCCTAAGTGCTTGGGCCCCTGCACCCATGTGGGGCTCTGGCTGTTGTGGCCAACTGGGGAGTGAACCAGTGGATGGAATACCTTTCTTTCTCTCTCTCTCTCTCTCTCTCTCTCTGCCTCTCCATCTCTATGTGTAACTCTGACTTTCAAATAAATGAATAAACCTTTAAAAAAATAAATTATTAACAAGGAAAAATGAAGCATGCTTGTGGAAATTAAATAACACACTTAACCAATGGACCAAAGAAGAGATCATAAGAGAAATTTAAAAATACTTAATAATGAATGAAAGACACAGCATACCAAAACTTATGGGACATAGTGAGAACAGTGCTGAGAGGGAAATTACAATTATAAATGCTTACATTAAAACACAAACAAGAATTATCTCAAGCAACAATTTTACAGTGTAAGAAACTGAGAAAAGAAGAACAAACTAAATCCAAAGCTAGCAGAAGGACAGGAATAAAGATTGAAGCAGAGTGAAAAAAGGTAGATAATAAAAAAAATAGAGTAAATCAATGAAACCAAAAGTTGACAAACCTTTATTTAGATGGACTAAGATAAAAAGACTCAAATTATTGAAATCAGAAATGAAAGTGGGGGCATTATTACCAGTTCTGTAGAAGCAAAAAAAGATAAGAGTGTAATTGCATGCCAACAAATTGGATAGCCTAGATGAAATTCCAGAAAGCACAAAACCTACCAAGACATAACCACAAAGAAATAGAGAATTTGAATAGATTCATAGCAAAGCATTATCCACAATAGCCAAGATAAGGACCCAACACAAATGTCTATTGACAGATGAATGGATAAGTAAAATACAGTATTTCTATGTGATAGAGTATTATTCACTCTTAAAGGAAATTCTGAGCACACAGATGAACTGTGAGGACAATGTACCTAGTGAAATAAGCCAGCCACAAAAGACTGTATGATTCCGCTTAGATGAGATACTTAGCATAGGCAAATTCAGAGGCCGGAAGTCGAATGGTGGTGGCAAGGGGAAGATGGAGGCTTCTTGTTTGATGAATGCCTTTTCTGTTTTGCAAGACGGAAAGAGTTCATGACTATGAATGTACTGAATTCCCTGAACTTCACACTTAAAACTGGTTAAGATAGTAAAGTTTATGGGAAAAAACTCAACACAAAACTGGAGTTTAATCCCTGATTCTAAAATGAATGTTATAAGGGCAAAATTGTGCCCACTGGGAAGGGTACAGTCAGTGGTGTGTTGGAGCTGGCTCCCACAGGCTGGTGACAGCCATTTGTTAAATATCTAGGAATTTTTATGAGCCAGTTATAAGCTTAAAATTGGGCACAATGGCAGTGTTTATATCATGGAAGTCAACAAATGCCGTAAGTCAGAGTGATTTTTTAATTTTTTAAGATTTATTCAGTTATTTGAAAGGCAAAGTTTTAGAGAAGCAGAGGCAGAGAGAGAGAAAGGGAGAGATCTTCCATCTGCTGGTTTGCTCCCCAGGTGGCCGCCACGGCCTGCGCTGCGCCGATCTGAAGCCAGGAGCCAGGAGCTTCTTCCAGGCCTCCCATGTGGGTGCAGGGGCCCAAGGACTTGGACCATCCTCCACTGCCTCCCAGGCCATTGCAGAGAGTTAGATTGGAAGTGGAGCAGCCGGGTCTCAAACCCACGCCCATATGGGATGCCAGCACTGTAGTCACTGGCTTTACCCTCTACATCACAGTGCCCACCCCTTTACATTGTCTTTTGCCTGCCCCCTTCAAAGAGCTGGCTTACTAGCATACTACTAGATATAATCTTTTACCCAAATATGTCATTTTTTAGATAAGTAGAATGGTGACTAATCTGTTTTATGTATTTGGCTGTTAGGTATTGTTGTCAATAAATTTTTTAGCATTTAAAAATGAATTTTGTAAGTGGTCTTAGCATTTTTAATTTCAAGGAAACATTACTTCAATAATTGGCTACTACATGAAAATCCTAACTTAAATTATTTTAGGGGCCAGCACTGTGGCATAGCAGGTAAAGCCACCACCTGCAATGCCAGCATCCCATATGGGTGCCAGTTAGAGTCCTGGCTGCTTCACTTCTGATCCAGCTCCCTGCTAATGTGCCTGAGAAAGCAGTGGATGATGACCCAAGTCCTTGGGCCCCTACACCCATGTGGGAGACCTGGAAGAAGCTCCTGGCTCCTGGCCCTGGATTGGCCCAGCTTCAGCAATTGCGGTCATTTGGGGAGTGAACCAGCAGATGGAAGACCTCTCTCTCTCTTTCTCTCTGCCTCTGCCCTCTGCCTTTCTGTAACTCTGCCTTTCAAATAAATAAAAAATTTTTAAAAAGAGATTTTTATATTAATCAGAAGTAAGTTCAATTATGTTTACAAAAGCAGACATACACAAGTTATTACATAGAAGTTCATTAAACTGTCACTAAATTAAATACGCATTCTTGCAGCTAGATGTCTTTTCCCATTACTGTCATGTTTTGAACATATCTGCTGTTTATGGTCTTGAAGCAGCATTGCACACTGAAAACCAAACCTTCAACACATGAAACTTTGAAGGACAAACTACATTGAAACTGTAGAAGTTGGGCCCGCACTGTGGCTCACTTGGTTAATCCTCTGCCTGCGGTGCTGGCATCCCATAGGGCACTGGTTCTAGTCCCTTTGCTCCTCTTCTAGTCCAGTGTTCTGCTGTGACCCGAGAGGGCAGTGGAGGATGGCCCACTGCACCCAAGTAGGAGACTGGGAAGGAGCTCCTGGCTTCTGGCTTCATCCTGGCTAAAGTCCTGGCTGTTGTGGCCACTGGGGTAGTGAACCAGTGAATGGAAGATTCTCTTTCTGTCCTCTTTCTGTAACTCTGCCTTTCAAATGAATAAATTAAAAAAAAAGAAGAAGAAGAAGAAGTAGGGGAGAGTAGGGGCAAACCAGAACCTGCAGGCATATGCTGGAAACCACAAGAATGAACTAGAACCCATATAAATAGGGAATAAGGTGACTTGCAGATGGGCCTTAATACTTGGCCCACAAGTTGAAGCTGAGGGAGCAGACTGGCAACCCTTGTATTCTTGTTTTGATTTGCCTTGTGTACCTTTACTTATCCCATTATTCGTAGTTGTTTTGAAAATTTATTTATCTAAAAGGAAGAGAGGCAGGAGTGACAGATCTTCCATCTGTGTTCATTCCACAAATGGCCATAACAACCAGGTCTGGTCAGGCTAAGCCAGGAGCCAGAAACTCCATCCTGGTCTCTCCCTGGGTGGGAAGGGTGCAGATACTTGAACCAGCTTCCTCTGCCTTCTCAGGCATAATAGTAGGAGGCTGAGTGGGAAGTACAGAGTAGCTGGGACTCAAAGTGGCGCTCTGAATTGGGGTGGCAGCATTGTAAGCCCTGGCCTAACCTGCTGGACAAAACCAATTTTTTTTTTATTTTAGAAAATGAATTCATTTTTATTCATACGAATGTTACAAGTTTTGTGCTATTATGCTTATTAAGTTGTATTTGTTGCTTTTCAAGGTGATGTAATTTCTTTGCTATTTTGTCTGGGTTATTTTGATATTTTGAAAAGTATTTTTTTCTTTTTTGTTATATTTATGACTTTAGAAAATAAACATAAGATTTATTGAGGTTTTACTGTATACGGAACACTGTGTTAAATGCCTTACACTGATCATCTTAATTAGTCTGCACTGTGAGGCAGTTATTATGTCCCTCATTTTACAAATGGGAGAACTCTTGGACAGAAGTTAGACAACTTGCCTAAGATAACAGATGTGCAGTCCTTCCTGTTCCCTATACCACCGCCACTCCCCCCAGTTCCAGGCAAGCAGTCTTCACTGTGTAGTTTTCTCTAGCTGCGTTCCAGGGATGTGTGTGTTTGTATATGTGTGTGTGTTTGGTTTTCAGCAGTTTGTTTATGATGTGTATAGAAATGGTTTTCTTTTATTTGATATGTGCCAATTTTGAATTTGAAAATTTGTCAATCTTTAATCAAATTTCAGAAGTAGGGCATTATTCAGATTTGTTTTTCTGCCCTAATCTCTTTCTCCTCTCTGGGACTCCAGTTACATCAATATTAGATTTTTTTTTTTTTTTTCCAGGCAGAGTGGCTAGTGAGAGAGAGAGATAGAAAAGTCTTCCTTTTTGCCGTTGGTTCACCCTCCAATGGCCGCCACGGCCGGCGCACTGCAGCCGGCGCACCACGCCGATCCTAAGCCAGGAGCCAGGCGCTTCTCCTGGTCTCCCATGCAGGTGCAGGGCCCAAGGACTTGGGCCATCCTCCACTGCCTTCCCAGGCCATAGCAGAGAGCTGGCCTGGAAGAGGGGCAACCGGGATAGAATCCGGCGCCCCAACCGGGACTAGAACCTGGTGTGCCGGCGCCACAAGGCAGAGGATTAGCCTGTTAAACCATGACGCCGGCCTAATATTAGATATTTTGAAACTATTCCACTGGTCCCTGAGGTTCTGTTCATTTTTTTTCAATCTTCTTTGCTTGTTGATTATTGTTAAACTTTCTTTAGTCTCTGACTTTTCTGTCTTCCTTTTTACCATTGAACTCATTCAGTAAATTTATTTCAAATATACTACACAAATAGTTCAGTTCTAAATTTTTTATTAGCTTTTTATATTTTCTATTTATGTTTTATGTACTTTCATTCATCTTATATTTGGTTTTCCTTACCTTGTGGAGTTTAGTTATCATAGCTGCTTTAAAGTCTCTGTCTGCTAATGCACACATCTGCTTTGTTTCAGCATTGGTATTTGATTTTTTTCCCCTTGATAATAGGTCACATTACTTTGTTCTTTGAACATCAAGTAATTTGGTGTTGTATTCTAGACACTGGAAGCTGTTATAGACTCTGGATCCTGTTGTAGCCACCTGGAGAACGTTAATAGCTGTGTTTTAGGAGACATTCAATCATTGTAGTTCAGATTATAAGATCTGTCTCATTCTTCATCGTCTGTGTCCCTCTGTCAGCTCAGTAATTCAGTTCTCCAAGTATTTTCCATTCTTTTTTGGGTCTATCTCACCCGTGTGTAATTTGAGTGTTCGTCTCAGAGTGGGGAATCACTTTGTCCAGCTCTGTTCCCCTCATTCAGCTTCTGCCAGGCTCTCCTACTTCCCTCGTTCCCCACAGTGGGATTTCTCTTGGTGTTTAAGCCAAGTATGTGGCTCCAAAACTAGAGTCTGTTCTACAGGCAAAGCCACAGGAAGGGAGGGGACAAAATGAATGTGGGAAATCTCCCTTACATGAGTGCCTATCTGAGTTTTGACACCCTCCTCTCCTGTAATCTGCCTTTTTTTGTTTACTTTCTCAGGCCTCACACATTTTTTTTAAGGTTTATTTTTATTTATTTGAAAGAGTTACAGAGAGAGATAGAGACCCAGAGAGAGAGAGAGAGAGAGGTCTTCCATCCACTGGTTCACTCCCCAAATGGCCGCAATGGCCAGAGGGTGCGGGGGCCCAAGGACTGGGGCCATCCTCCACCGCTTTCTGAGGTGCATTAGCAGGGAGCTGGATCAGAATTGGAACAGCCGGGACTTGAACTGGTTCCCATATGGGATGCCAGGGCTTTAACCTGCTGCGCCACAGTGCCAGCCCCAACATTGGTATTTGTATATGTATGGTTGCCATGTGTTTTGTTTTAGAGTTAGTAGTTATAATAGAGGGATGGGCTGTTGTGGAATTATACCTTCTGATGTGTATGGCTATATTTTTCATGCTGAATTGAGTAGTTTTTGATGGAGACACCTTGGTAGGCAATATTGAATTTTCCCTTAAATCCAACCTAATTCTTCTCCCATTTTTTTCTATATTAACTTCTTGAAAAAATATTAATTAGGTAAAAGAAATTTGTTTTGTGTCCAGCAGCTGTACTGTGTATAAGAAGATTTGTCCTAATAACTGTATATAAGACCTTTAAATAAATAAAAATCCTTATGGAAATTACTTGCTTATACTCATTAATCAGTAATTAAAATAAGGTTAGATCAGAAAAATGTAAGAGAATAATGTGACAAATATGTTGGTAAGTTCCCCATAGTCACTGAATTTTGAAGGGACTTTTTCTATGTGGAAATTATTTCAACTTCTATTTTTTTTTAAAGATTTATTTATTTATTTGAAAGAGTTACATACAGAGAGAAGGAGAGGCAGAGAGAGAGAAAGGTCTTTCATCTGCTACTTTACTCCTCGATGGGCCACAACGGCCGGAGCTGCGCCGATCTGAAGCCAGGAGCTTCTTCCAGGTCTCTCACGCAGGTGCAGGAGCCCAAGGACTTGGGCCATCTTCCACTGCTTTTCCATGCTATAGCAAAGAGCTGGATTGGAAGTGGAGCAGCCAGGACTTGAACTGGTGCCCATATGGGATGCTGGCACTGCATGTAGTGGCTTTACCCACTACGCCACAGCACTGGCCCCTTCAACTTCTTCATAAGAAAACAAACACTATTTTTTTTTAATAGCTTTGTCTAAAGTGGGTGGGGAATGTCCAGCCCACAGGCTGTAAGGCCCATGAAATCATTTGGCCCTGGGAAGGCAACTGCAGGCAGGACTTGAAATTCAATAAATGTATAGCAGACTAATTTTTTTAAGGATTTATTTTTACTTATTTGAAAGGCAGAGTTACAGAGACAGGTAGAGATAGAGAGATAATCTTCCATCTGCTGGTTCACTCCTCAAATGGCCACAGTGATCAGGGCTGGGCCTATCCGAAGCCAGGAGCTAGAGGCATCTTCCGGGTCTCCCACTTGGAAACAGGGGCCCAAACTCTTGGGCCATCCTCTGCTGCTTTCCCAGGTGAATTAGCAGGGAGCTAGACAGGAAGAGAAGCAGCCAGGACTAGAACCTGCACGCATAAGGGACGCCAGCACTGCAGGCCAGGGCTTTAACCCACTGTACCACAGAGCCAGCCCCAGCAGACTAATTTTTAAGTTGATAATTTTGTAGGGCCAATGAATGATGTTATAAATACCCAAATGGCTCTTGGCAGTAAAAAAGTTCGCCCACTCCTGATCTAAATAAAAGGCATAATGGATTTTAATCCTGCTGTAGTGACATACATTTGGTCACCTGTTTTTACGTCATGATCAAGATTATCATAAGAGCTAAATTTATTGTTTATACATGCATTTAAATTCAGTTGAAGATGCTAACATAGGTCTACTGCCCCCCCACCCCCATTTTTGCTTAAGAGGCAGAGAGACAGAACCCTGCCATTCTGGTTTACTCCCCCAAAGCCTACAACAACCTGGACTGGGCTGGGACCGAAGCTGGGAGCCAGGAACTCAGAGTCTCCCACTAGAGTGGGAGGGAGCCAGCCACTTGAGCTAGAGTCAGGAGCTGGAGCCGGGACTTGGGTGCCAGCACTCCCACATGGAACAGCGGTGTCTTAACTGATGATTGCTATGCAAATGCCTACCCTTGTTCTATTTTTTTTTTTTTAACATTCTATGGACTATTTATATTTATTAATGATCCAAAACCTAATGACTAGATGATGATATTCATACTTTGATGTTTCACGATATTTAAAACAACAATTTTTCCCTTTCAGATGGTCTTCTGATAGTTGGCGTTCACTCGGCCAAGTTTCCAAATGAAAAAGTCCTGGACAACATTAAGAGTGCTGTTCTTCGCTACAACATCAGCCACCCTGTGGTTAATGATGCAGACGCCAGCCTTTGGCAAGAATTAGAAGTTTCCTGCTGGCCGACTCTGGTCATCCTTGGACCTCGTGGAAACATGTTATTTTCTTTGATTGGAGAAGGACACAAAGATAAATTATTTTTATATACTTCAATAACTTTGAAGTATTACAAAGACAGGGGTCAGATCAGAGATCATAAAATTGGGATAAAACTCTATAAAGATTCTTTGCCCTCTTCACCATTGCTCTTTCCTGGCAAAGTAACTGTAGACCAAGTTACTAATCGATTGGTAATAGCAGATACGGGACATCATAGAATTTTGGTCATCTGGAAGAATGGACAAATTCAATACAGCATTGGAGGTAAAGTTTGCTTCTAATCATGCTGTATAATGTGTTTTATAGTTTAAATAACTCAGGTAAGCATCCACATTAAAATTGAAAATTTTGAAACCATAAAAAGGCAATATATATGATTTCATCACAGAACTGTTATTTAATTTATGGTATCTTAATTAACCTCACTCTTTCAAAAATAAAAATACCTAAAAAGCTCTAGGTCAAAAGGAGGAAATTGCTAAGTTATGACTTTTAAGTATATTTAAAAAAGCCAATCGTTTTCAATACCAGGATAATATAGAAACTTGACATTTACGTTATAAAATTGATAGACTAGGATTTGCTCATAATTTTACTTCTTTCCTTGCTTCCATAAAAAGTTAAGCATAGTTATGGTTCCATTCCTTTTGGGTGTTGCAAAATATAAGGATTGTGCAAGTATAGGCCATTCTACTCCATTATTTCCCTAGCCGTATATCTAAAAATGCCTTTTATTTGCATCTGCATTATTAATATAATCTATTAAGTGCATTCTTATTAATCCTGTTTATTCAGACTGAACCGATATATAAAAATATATTAGTGAAAGAAAAAAGTGATGTATCTCTTTGCGACCAGTCCTGCCTGAGTAATACACGCAGCATTAATACATAAGATAGGGATATCTGAATTTCCATTGCAAATAAGCTAATCGTATTCTTAAGCCATGATGCTGTTTTTAGTATGCCAAGATATTCCCTTAGCTCTTGAATTATTTATGTCTCATATTTGTGGATTTTTTTTAAGAATATATGTTGTGTTATGGTGTTTGTTTTGGCTGTTTGGTGTTTCAATTTGTGATAGGCAGCTCTGAGAATTGTTACTCTAAAAGTATAATTTGTAGGAGTTTGAATTTAAATATTTGAAGAATTTTTAATAGATTTTATAATTTCAAAGTAATAGAAATGTTCTTCTTTGTTAACAGAGAAGCAGCAAAAAGCTACATTTCCCAAACATATTCCTAGGAATACTATTATTTCATAATATATTAATAAATATTCTTGTACTTTAAAAAAATTCTTTGGTCAGATACTCTGAGGAAACACTGATTTGATGTGATTTAACGCTTTTTTTTCAATGATGATGTCAGAAGACCTAGATCTTTGATGTGCCTCATGAATATCCAGAGGAAGTTACAAAGTGCAGTATTTTACTTCTGAAGTAACCACAGAACTCTCCCCTTTTCTATCCCAGGAAACTCTCATCAATATTAGCAACAATAATATTAATAGTAGTAATGATAGCAAACAATATACGCCTGGCTTATTCAAAGCATTTTACTGGTAGTAACTTATTTTTGTTATCACAGTGCTATGCTTAGATAATATTATTTGTTCCATTTTACAGAAGAAAAACTAAAAGACGCAAAGAACATGCCCAAGTCATCAGCTATAAGGAAGCAGAGCTGGGATTTAAACCAAGACTGTTGTGTTGAGTTCATGTACTACTGCCTACATTGCACTGTCCTATTTTACTGACATGCAGGACAATGGAGTTCTGCAAAGCAGTTTGCAACTGCTGACTTGAAGGCTTGGAGTAGCTTGTCCCCTAATCCACAGAGATAACTGCTGAGAGATAGGCCGTTATACCAGGGTTACTGCTTGTTTCTCTTAGGGTGGATATGGGACACGGTATAGAACAGTTAAAGATAAGAATCCATAACCTGGTGTTTGAGGACTGAAGAAATGCTTGAATGGCCATCAGGATCTGAGATTATTTATAACATTTTTGGGATCATAATTTACATTGTATTGTTGAAGGAGTATATCTTCCAGAATTGTCCAAAATGATTAGCTGCTGGATGATTAAAATTATTTTTAACTTTTCCTAGACTAGATAATTAAAATGCTTTTATAGTTTTCTTAGGATACGTGCTACTATATTTAAGTGCACTGGTAACTATTATACTATAAGCCGTATTAGTAAAACTCACTCTTGAGAAAAATTCAGCCACTGGGGAAGCATTTTAGTTTGTCGGAGTATCATGTTAAAATCTCAGCACTTGGCCAGCGCCGTAGCTTAACAGGCTAATCCTCTGCTTTGCAGCGCCGGCACACCAGGTTCTAGTCCCGGTTGGGGCACCGGATTCTATCCTGGTTGCCCCTCTTCCAGGCCAGCTCTCTGCTATGGCCCGGGAAGGCAGTGGAGGATGGCCCAAGTCCTTGGGCCCTGCACCTGCATGGGAGACCAGGAGAAGCGCCTGGCTCCTGGCTTCGGATTGGCGCGATGCGCCAGCCGCAGCGGCCATTGGAGGGTGAACCAACGGCAAAAAGGAAGACCTTTCTCTCTGTCTCTCTCTCACTATCCACTCTGCCTGTAAAAAAAAAAAAAAAAATCTCAGCACTCACCGGCACCGCCGTAGCTCAATAAACTAATCCTCCGCCTGCAGTGCCAGCACCGCGGGTTCTAGTCCCGGTCGGGGCACCGGATTCTGTCCTGGTGGCTCCTCTTCCAGTCCAGCTCTCTGCTGTGGCCCGGAAGTGCAGTGGAGGATGGCCCAAGTGCTTGGGCCCTGTACCCACATGGGAGACCAGGAGAAGCACCTGGCTCCTGGCTTCGGATCAGCACAGTGCGCCAGCCATAGCGCGCTGGCCGCAGCAGCCATTGGGGGTAAACCAATGGAAAAAAAAGAGGACCTTTCTCTCTCTCTCTCTCACTCTGCCTGTCAAAAAACAAACAAACAAACAAAAAATCTCAGCACTAAATGCAATTTTGGTTATTCTTTGAATTTACCTTTTAAAATAACTTGTTAATGTGGAAAAATTTTGTCTTATAACTGTCTTGTCTTTTAGGACCTAACCCTGGAAGAAAGGATGGGATGTTTTCGGAGGCAACTTTTAATTCTCCACAAGGTGTAGCCATAATGAATAATATCATATATGTGGCAGATACTGAGAACCACCTTATAAGAAAGGTAATTTTCCACTTTAAAGTTTTAATATTTCTAATCAGAAATACTGACAATTACTATATTTAATATTTGAAATTTAAGGGTGACACTCAGGCATGTCAGAGCATCCTTTTTCAGAGGTATTTGCTTTACTTTGAAGTATATCTGAGTATCAGTATGTAATTGCCATGGGAAAAAAAAACCATTAAGATTTTGTTGTTGGGAAATGCTCATCCTTTTTGAATTGTACACTGTTTTTCCTGCTTTTTTTTTTTTCTGTATTGTACACTGTTTTTCCTGCTGTTTTTTTTTCTGTATTGTACACTGTTTTTCCTGCTTTTTTTTTTTTTCTGTATTGTACACTGTTTTTTCTGCTTTTTTTTTTTTTTTCTGTATTGTACACTGTTTTTCCTTATTCTTGAGCTTTGGCAGTGATGCTGTATTTCAAAGCTTATGTGTTCAGCACAGTTTCAGCAAACTTAGGTTACCTGAAGTTGTTTTGGATTGTAAGACTTAGTATAGTGTCCGTTAAAATAGGGGCTGGTACTATTATTTCCTCCATTCCTTCTAAAAATATGAATATTGTATTCTGCTGTTATATCAGACCTCATTTACAGAGTATTAAGATGATCTTACTCCTGTATTCACAGCTCATGGACACTGCTATTCCGAGCAGATTCCTGTTGTTTGGAATAGCATATTTATTGATTTATAAATTTCACTATGTCATCATTCTCCACTCCCATTGTCAATCCCCTTACATGAACACATCTACAGGCATCCATTCTGATATGAGGGGTCTTCAAGAACTGCTTGGAAAATTTGTATTATGAAAAAGAATTCATGCATTTAAAAAAATTTTTGCACCAAAATAACATTATCTTTTAAGATTTATTTATTTATTTGAAAGAATTAGAGAGAGACAGACACATGGAGAAAGATCTTCCATCTGCTGGTTCACTCCCCAGATGGCTGCAACTGCTGGGTCTGGGCCAGGCTGAAGCCAGGAGCCAGGGGCCTCTTCCAGGTCTCCCATATGGGTGCAGGGGCCCAAGCACCTGGGCCACCTTCAGCTGTTTTTCCCAGGCCATGAGCAGAGAGCTGGATAGGAAGCAGAACAGCTAATACACAAACCAGCACTCCTATGGGATGCCTGCTTTGCAGGCAGTGGCTTTACCTGCTGTACCACAACACTGGACCCTAAACTTACCTTCTAATTCTGTTTCTCCACAGAAACATAGTGTTTCTGAATCATAGTGTTTTGTGTGCATGATTTTTTTAAAAAAACAAGTTTATTATGGTATATTTTACATGTCAGAATGTTCACTGTTTTCAACTGTGTGATTCAGTAGCTTAGTAAATTTCATAGGTTTTAAAATTATAACCATAATTATATTTTAGAAAATTTTTACCCAATTAAGGATCTTCATAACATTACAGGTAATCCCCATTCCTACCCCAAGCTCTGGGCAATCACTAACATACTTTGTATCTCTATGAATTTACCTTTTCTTAATATTTCATATAGATAGAATCACAATATATGGTTTCTTGTACTGGATTCTTTCATTTTGTGTGATGCTTTTGAAGTTTGTTGATGGAATAGCGTGTCAGTAGTTCATTCTTCAGTGTTGCTTGATAACATTGTATATGCCACAGTTTTTTTTATCCATTCACTAACTTATGAACATTTAGGTTGTTTACACTTTCTGATTATTATGAGTGCTCCTGCTGTGAGCATTCATACGTTCATTTTGCAGGCATCTACATTTCATTTCTCATGTAGCTATTTTGAACTAGAATTTTTGTTGTAGGTTTTGTGTTCAATTTTGAGACTCTATTAAGTTGTTTGGCACTGCAATCACATTATTTTACATTTCTGCCTGAAATATTTGTGGGTTACAGTTGTTCCCGTCACCATCATTTGTTAGTTTTTTTTTTTTTTTCCTGTAAACTCTCGCCATCCTGCTGAATATATGCTTATGGCATCTCGTTGTTTTGACATGCATTTCCCTGAGGACTGCTGTCTGTCTAAGCACCTTTTCCTGTGCTCATGGACCATTTGCGTATCTTCCTTTGTGAAGCGTCTGTTTGCGTTATTTTTTAGTAGGGTTATTTGGGTTATTGTTAGTTGTAGAAATTGTTAATGTTTGCTGTCAAAAAGATATCAGAGGGGCTGGCACCATGGCTCACTTGGTTAATCCTCCACCTGCGGCACTGGCATCCCATATGGGCACCGGGTTCTAGTCCCAGCTGCTCCTCTTCCAGTCTGGCTCTCTGCTGTGGCCCAGAAAGGCAGTGGAGGATGGCCCAAGTGCTTGGGCCTCTGCACCCGCATGGGAGACCAGGAAGAAGCACCTGGCTCCTGGCTTCGGGTTGGCATAGCTCTGGCTGTGGCAGCCATTTGGGGGGTGAACCAACGCAAGGAAAACTTCTCTCTCTCTCTCTCTCTCTCTCACTCTCTCACTCTCTCACTGTCTAACTCTGTCAAATAATAACAATTAAAAAAAAGATATCAGATACATAATTCACAAACTTTTTTCACATTCTTTGGTTTGCCTTTTATTGTCCATTGATGCACAAAAGTTTTAAATTTTGATAATGTCTAACTTACCTGTATTTTTCTTTTGTTGTTGATGCTTTCGGTGTTGTGTAAGAATCCAGTGCTAAATCCAAGATCACAAGGGTTACTCCTGTTTTTTCCAAAAGTTTTATAGTTATGGCTCATACGTAAGTCTTTTATTCTTTTTTGAGCTTATGTCTGTATATGATGTAGGATAGGGGCCCACTTCATTCTTTTGCTTTCGGTTTGCAGGTATCCCAGAACCATTTATTGGACTGATCATACTTCCCCTGTTGAATCCTCTTGGCAACCTTATTGAATATCAGTTAATCATACATATATGGGTTTATTTTGGGATGTCCAGTTGTATTCCATTGATCTGTATGTGTTTATGCCAATACCACACTGTTGTTTTTATTTACTTTTATTTATTTGAGAGATAGGCAGAAAGTCCTCCTATAACTGTAACAGCTGGGGCTGAGCTAGGCCGAAGGCAGGAGCTGAAAACTCAACTCAGATTGCTCATATGGGTGGCAAGGACCCAGCCACTTGACCCACACCTCATGACTCCAGGGTGCACATCAAGGAGAAACTGAAACTGAGAGTGGAGTCAAAACCAGGGTCTAAAATGGTATACCTCACCCAAAGTCCCCCTCCCCATGGTTTTGATTGTGGTGGCTTTGAATAAGATTTGAAAACGGCTAGTACCAGTCCTCCCATTTTTTTGTTTTTCAAATTTTGTTTTTTCTGTCTTGGGTCCTCTGCAGTTCCATATGATTTTTAGGATCAGCTTGTCCATTTCTTCCAATAACTTTTTTTATATATAAATTATTGTCTGCAAACTCAAAAACAAACTCCCTTCTAATTTTTTTTTTTTTTTTTTTTTTTTGACAGGCAGAGTGGACAGTGAGAGAGAGAGACAGAGAGAAAGGTCTTCCTTTGCCGTTGGTTCACCCTCCAATGGCCGCCGCGGTTGGCACGCTGTGACCGGCGCACCGCGCTGATCCGATGGCTGGAGCCAGGGGCTTCTCCTGGTCTCCCATGGGGTGCAGGACCCAAGCACTTGGGCCATCCTCCACTGCACTCCCTGGCCACAGCAGAGAGCTGGCCTGGAAGAGGAGCAACCGGGACAGAATCCGGTGCCCCGACCGGGACTAGAACCTGGTGTGCCGGCGCCGCAAGGCAGAGGATTAGCCTAGTGAGCCGTGGTGCCGGCCTCCCTTCTAATTTTTAAACTTTCTAATCCCTTTTGTTATATCACTGGCCAGGACCTCTGTTGCTTTTAAGCATTAGCAATGATGTGGGTGTCTTTTCAATTTCATAATCTTAGAACAAATGCATGTAAATTTTCCCTAAATGTTTAATATTTGAGTTGCTTTGATAAATATCTAGGAATTTAGGAATTTGTTTTTCCTATTCCTTCTTGCTAAAAAGTTTTGGAGTCAGCGTTGTGGCGTAGCTGGTTAAGCCATCACATGTGACACCAGCATCTCATAGGTGTGCTGGTTCAAGGCTCAGCTGCTCCACTTCCAGTCCAGCTCCATGCTAGTGTGCCTGGGAAAGCAGCAGAAGATGCTCAAGTGCTTGGACTCCTGTCACCCTCATGGGGCACCCAGATGGAGTTTCAGTCTCCTGGCTTTGACCTGTTGAAGCTATTTGGGGAGTAAACCAGTGGATGAAAGATCTTTTTCTCTCTCTTTGTATTTGTCTCTCTCTCCCACTCTCTCTCTATAACTCTGCCTTTCAAATAAATAATTTTTAAAACAAGGATTATATAATATTGTTAAATGCATTTTCTACATTTTTTTGAAATAAATAAATATATATATAATTTTTTATCCTTGGCCTATTAGTGTCATGAATTATATTGATTGATTCTTTTGGTATTGAACTATCATTTTATTCATGAGGTAAACCTTATGTAATCATGAATTTTTTTAAAAAAAAATCAAATTAGAGGCCAGCGCCGCGGCTTAATAGGCTAATCCTCCGCCTTGTGGCGCCGGCACACCAGGTTCTAGTCCCGGTCGGGGCACCGGATTCTGTCCCAGTTGCCCCTCTTCCAGGCCAGCTCTCTGCTGTGGCCAGGGAGTGCAGTGGAGGATGGCCCAAGTGCTTGGGCCCTGCACCCCATGGGAGACCGGGAGAAGCACCTGGCTCCTGCCATCGGATCAGCGCGGTGCGCCGGTCACAGCGTGCCAACCGCGGCGGCCATTGGAGGGTGAACCAACGGCAAAGGAAGACCTTTCTCTCTGTCTCTCTCTCTCACTGTCCACTCTGCCTGTCAAAAAAAAATAAATAAAAAATAAAATAAAATTAGATTTGGTTATCTAAAATTATGATATTTAAAAATTTGTGTTCATAAATTATGATTTATAATAATTTTATGAATTTATAATTTATTGTAACTGTTCACATCTGGTATAGGAATAAGAGTAACACTGACCTGATCAAATGAGCTAGTTTCATTCTTTTTCCATTTTTTGGCTGCCTAATATAGGAATTACTACTTTTTGAACATTTGTTAGACCTCACTTATAACTTTACCTTGACCTGATACCTTCTGTAAAAGGAATTTTTCATTATGTCAATTTCTGTAATATATTTCTTAAATCAAGATCTATTTTGTAGGGCCCATCCCTAGCTACCTATTGCATTTTTTTCTTCCTGTTGCATTTTCATAGTTTGAGTTCAATAAAAATAATAGATAAGTATAAACTGATAAATTTGCTTTATAATCTCAGGAGTTATAGAGCAGGCATTGAAGAATAATGCAAAAAGTTATTGTTAAAATAAATCACCAGAGTGACAGAATAAGGGATAATAACCATATATGATTGCTTTACTAGACTTGGGAAAAAAATTGGAACAATTTAATACCTATTCAGGCAAGCATGAAATGAAACTGGATGCCCCCATTATGATAAAGGGTGTCGGTAAAAACCAGCAGCTTCATTTAATGCAAAATATTGACTGCTTTCTCCTAAGATTGGGAACAATTGTATTGAAGTCCTGGCCTTTGCAATAGGACAGGAAAGAGAAATAAAAGGCATACAGGTTGAAAACAAGCTATCGTTCAAAAAAATTGATTTTTTCTTGAAAGGCAGCTTTATAGGGAGAGATAGAGCATGTGTGCACAAGCACATGCCTCCATGTGCTGATTCCCTCCCTGGTGGCCACAGTGACCAGGGTTGGACCAAGCTGAAGCCGGCATCTCCTTCCAGGTCTTTCATTTGGTGGCAGGGACCCAGATACTTGGGTCATCCTACACTAGTTTTTCCAGGCACATTAGCAGGGTGCTAGATCAGAAACACAGCAGCTGATACTCGAACAGTTACTCATGTGGGTTACTGATGTCACAACCCACTATACCTCAACACCAGCCCAGAATAATTGTCTTTATTTGCCTTTGACATGTCATGTATGTAGACAATGTTAAGAAGTCTACAAAATAGCTACTAAAGTTAATAAGTGAATTTAGGAAGACTACAGACTATAAAGGCCATATAAAAAGATCAACTATATTTTTACTTAGTAGTAGTAATTGGAAATTGGAATTTAAAAATTCTATTTACAATAGCAATAAACAGAGTACTTGGAATTAATTAAACAAAACACACGCAAAGCTTTTAGATAGTCAGCTCTTCATATCTGTGGGTTCCACAGCTGGGGATTCAACCAACCACAGATGAAAAAATTCAGGAAAGAAAAATTCCATCTTTAATGAAAATATGTACTTTTTTGTCATTTCATAAACAATACAGCATAACAACTAGCATTTACATTATATTAGGTATTACAGGTAATCTAGAACTGATTCAAAGTATATATAGCATATACGTATATAGGTTATATGCAAATACTAAACCATTTTATGTAAGGAATTTGAGGATTTTGGTATGCTTATGGGATCTTAGAACCAATTCTCTGTTGATGTTGAGGAGTGAGTACTTCAAACTACAAAATTTGGCAAAAATCAATCCAATATTAAATATTAATTAATGTAGATATACTAAATAGAATTAATATTGAGGACTCTTAACACTAACATGTCAGTTCTCTCCATATTGATCTATATATTCAATACAATCCCAGCCAAAACTCCTTCAGACTTTCTTTTATAGATATTGACAAGTAGATTCCAAAATTTTGATGAAAATGCAAAATGAAGAGTTTATAATATCTAAAACAGTCTTGCAAAAGAACAAAGTTCAAACTTCCTATCTGCTGCACTAATCTAGACAGTGTGGTACTTTCACAAGTGTAGAGATACAGGTTAGAAAGAGAGGCGGAGAATCTAGAAGTGGCTTCCTACCCGGCGATCACCTGATTTCCCAAAAGGCATCACAGCAATCACATGTAGAAAGGAAAATCATTTAACAAATAGTACTAGAACAACTAGAAACCTGTGTGGAATAAAAGAAACGCACTCTACTTCACATACAGTACACAAGCATCCATTGAAGATTCACCACTTCCAGAAGACACTCGTTATAGGAAGAGATGCCAGTGGCCCATAAGCACAGAAAAGATGCTTGATGGTATTAGTCATCAAGGGAATGCATATCAAACTCCAGGAAGCCACTTCACACACTGTGGAGTGACTAGGAGTACCTTCTTGATTGCCACCAGGCAAAGGTTCCTCAAAACAGGAAACAGAAATGATAATCATAAAAGAAAAAGATTAGGTGCTGGCGCTTTAGCACAGTAGGCTAAACCCCCGCCTGTGGTGCGGGCATCTCATATTGGGCACCAGTTTGTGTCCTGGCTGCTACTCTTTCGATCCAGTTCTCTGCTGTGGCCTGGAAAAGCAATGGAAGATGGCCCAAGTGCTTGGGCTGCTGCACCCACGTGGGAGACCCAGAAGAAGCTCCTGGCTCCCGGATTCGAATGGCTCCAGTCATTGTGACCATATGGGAAGTGAACCAGTGGATTCAGGACGCTTCTCTCTGTCCCTACCTCTTTCTCTCTGTAACTCTACCTCCCAAATAAATAAATAAAATCTTTAAAAAGAAGAAAGATTTCATTAAAATTTAAGATGTTTTCTCACTAAAATTTACTGTTAAGAAAATGAAAAGATGAGCCACAGCTGTCAGAAAATATGAATAAAAATCCACACGGCAGGGATGGGCATTTGGCCTAGTGGTAACAGACAGAGATTAGGACGTCCACATGCCACATTGGAGTACCTGGTTGTGAGTCTTGGCTCTGCTGAAGTGATTGAGTTCTTACTACCCACGAGGGGGACATGGACTGAGTTCTTGATTCCTTACGTTATTTGAAGAGTAAACCAGCAGATGTCTCCCTCTGTCTCTATGCCTGCCAAATAAATAAGTTTGTTTTTAAATTCACAAATCAAGGGACTAGTATTCATGATATATAATTGAAAAATGAGAGGGAGGGGCCGGTGCTGCAGCTCACTAGGCTAATCCTCCACCTGTGGAGCCGGCACCCCGGGTTCTAGTCCCAGTCGGGGCACCGGATTCTGTCCCGGTTGCTCCTCTTCCAGTCCAGTTCTCTGCTGTGGCCCAGGAAGGCAGTGAAGGATGGCCCAGGTCCTTGGGCCCTGCACCTGCATGGGAGACCAGGAGGAAGCACCTGGCTCCAGATCGGTACAGCATGCTGGCCATAGCGGCCAGTTGGGGGGTGAACCAACGGAAAAAGGAAGACCTTTCTCTTTCTTTCTCTCTGTCTCTCGCTCACTGTCTAACTGCCTGTCAAAAAAAAAAAAAAAAAAAAAAAAAGGACAACCCAATAAAAATGCAGGCCAAAATTTGAACATTTTTCAAAAGACCAACCACAAGCACATAAAAGTTCAACATCGTGAGTGAAGAAGGGTAAATTAAAATCATAATGGTTTACTGATCTTTTATTGACAGTGTTTTGATGTCTGTAGTTTAATTTGAAATGCACCAAAAAAATATAAATTAAGTTGAGGGCCTGATACCTGGGTAAAATATGTGGTAAAGCAAATTAGTACAGTGTTGATAGTAGAATCTAACTAGATGGTAGGTATCTGGATGCTTACCGTAAAATTCTTTTCGTTTTTCTGTATGTTTGCATGGTAAAATATTGGGTCAGGGATCTTAGAAGATTCAAGCAGAGCGTCTGCTTTTTCTAATGAAGTACTTTAGTTTTGCAGTTCATGAACTGGACTCGAGCATGTCCTAGAACTGACTGTCAACATGTCCTTGCTGACTTAGCCATGGAATCTTGGGAAAGTAAATTAACAATCTGTGGCTCAGTTTTCTTTATATCTAATCAAACCTACAGTCACTGGGTTGTGATGAGGCCTGCTGACTGGCTGACTGGGCTCACTCTTGGATCAGTGCTTGGCACATATTAAGTCCTGTATGTGTCAGTTACCAGATGAGCATAACTGAAATATGTACATTGAACATTTTAAACATTTTGCTAGATTATGTCTTAAAGTTTCACTTCCTGTTAAAGTATTTTATTGTTAAGATAAAGTCAGCAGCAGTGTTAGTGGAGGCATGGTGGGGAGAAAGAAGAGGAAAGTAGGGGAATGGACAGGCGGGGAATTGAGTAGGACTAATTCTGTGCATTTGAATAACAGGTTCACCCTGTAGTTAGCAGTTTTAAAAAACATTCTGTTGCAGATCTTCTACATGTTCTATTGGAAATATTCACATACCAAAAGAAAAATGAAAAGCAACTTGGATTGCATAAAACATTCTTTAAATTCCCATAGATTGACCTGCAAGCTGAGAAGGTGAGCACTGTGGCTGGCATTGGAATTCAAGGAACAGATAAAGAAGGAGGGGCAGAAGGCGAGCAGCAGCCCATTAGCTCCCCCTGGGACGTGACATTTGGAACATCAGGTGAGTACCCTGTTAATATCGAATGTAAGTAAACCGTGCTGGATAAATGCAGAATAATTAAATTTTCATGAGAACTCACTTGGATTTATTTTGCTGGTTATTTTATACTTTGATACCTATGGCTTGGGAGTTAGTGGTGTAAAAACGAAGGCATTAGTAATCTTTACAAGACAGAATATATTCCTTGACACCAGATGACATGTTACATGGGAGATAGTGTATAGAGTTCGGTAACTTCATCCTAGCTGCATCTGACAATTATGGAGCTTTAGATATTCTTAAATTGAAAGAGTTACAGTTTCAGAATTTCAAAAGGTGATTTATGAACTATAATACTCTAGTTTGAAAAAAATACAACTCAAAAAGGCAACTACTTTTGTTTAGATCTTAAAAATTTGTGAATTATTTAAATGGGATAGCTTCTGTTGAGCAATTAAAACTTTTTCCCTACTGGATTATGTTGATATTGATAATGAAGCTTGTTAATTTTATCATTTCTGATACTTATATTGATTGACTAAAATCCAGGACTTCTTGTTAGTGCCCTAATTTTTCATTGTCTCTTCAATGTTAAGATGATTATCTGCATGTCTAAGTCAGATGAATGAAGAAGGCAGACCACATTGAAGATGAATTTGAGAACTAAATGGTTGTGTGGTCATAATGTATTTAAAAAGTGAATAAGTACTAGCTTAGTTGATGGCTTTACATTTGAGATTACTCGTATGATGCCAATTTGGTTACAATTCAAAGATTTTCTTTAATTTCATTAACTTTTATAAATCTTGCTACCATTGCCATTTATAGAAAAATAAACTTTTATGTTAGAAATTGTTAAAAAAATTTTAAAAATATTTAAGAAATATAAATGTTCATTTTTAAGCCAATGTTCTGATGTGGGAATAAAGCCTTTTCAATTCTTGAAACAACTCCTGATAGTTTTTCCTTAAAGTGTGGTGAAACTTTAAAACCCTTGAATGAAATCTGAGGGCTGAAATCCACTAGGTTTTTATGAAAAAAAAATTTTTTTTTCAAGATTCATTGGAAAGGCAGATCGAGTGACAGAGAGGGAGAGACACAGAGCTCTTCTGTTCTCTGATTCACTCTCCAAATGGCAGTAATAGAGGGGCTGGGCCAGGCCAAAGTCTGGGTTTCCCACTAGGGAGGCAGGAACTCAAGTATTTGAGCCATCATCTGCTGCTTTGCAGGTGCATAAGTAGGGAGCTGAATTGGAAGCAGAGTAGTGGAGACTCAGCCATCGCTCAGATACAGAATACAGGCGTCTCAGGTGGAGGGGTACATAATGGTACACGTGATTTAAATAGATGTGGGACTAAACACAACTTGAAGGAGACTTATCTGAAAAAAGTGTTTGCCTTTTAAACAGTTAAATTTTTTAATATTTTAAAAATTTCATGGAGTATTTCTAAAATTCAACCATAGTTATGAGTGGAAGACAGGGTAGAATTAACAGGAGGTACTGTGATACCTTTGTGCTTATTAATGGGCTTCTCTGCCTTGTAAGTAGACCACAGATACACACTGCAGCATGGACAGGTATCAGAGTCTTTAAATTTTTTAAAATTTAAATTAAAAAAATTTTTTAATTTATTTTTATTTATTTGAAAGGCAGAGAAAGAAAAGAAAAATCTCTGCCAGTTTTATTCCTCACATGCCCACAGTATATGGGACTGTGCCAGGCTGTTCTCTGGCTTGCATAGTTTTCCACAAGAGATCTGCTTTGGTTTTTTTCTCTTGTTTCTTTACATGTAAAATATGTTTTTTCTCTTGGTGCCTTCAAGATTTTATCTTTGGTTTTCAGCAGTGTGCCTGATATATCTAGCGGTTAACCTGTTGGAGTTCTTGAATAAATGGTTTGATGTCCTAGGAGCCAGGATCTCCATCTGAGTCTCCCACATGGGTGGCAGGGAATCAAATACTTAAGCCATCACCTGCTGCTTATCAGGATGCACACTAGAAGGAGGCTGGTATCAGAAACAACTAGAATCCAAACTTAGGCACTCCAGTATGGGATATGGCATCCAAGCGGTGTCTTAACCACTTCAGCAGAAGCCCATCCCAGAGTATTTTTGAGTGAGAAAAGCAAGTTATGTATAAAACCTACAATGTAGTTTTTTTTTTTTTTTTAGAAAATGCAGTAGTGGTCAAGACAAAACAGACATGACAATATTAAAAAAAGTAAAGTGAAAGGTAAAATTAAAAAATAATACCTGAATAGTTAACTATGCCATTACAGTGATAAAAACATAAAAATAATTGGCATAACATGATGTTTTCAAAAGTATTTCATCTTTGTTCATTTTTCTTTTTTATTGTTGCTCTAAATATGGTTGTAAATAAGTTCTCTTCATCATATGTCAAAAATAGTTACTAAATATAATGAGTTTATTTTTTAACATGTACCTTGTGGATTGGGTCTGTGTCAACTGCACTCATGCAAACAATAATCTGAAAGATGTTTTATCATGAAAATCAAAACCCCTGCCAGTCTCTAAGCACTTCAGACTTTACCTGATTTAGAATCATTTATAGAAAGGATAATGTGCCTGATTTCCATTAGCCGTCCTTCACCCTTTAATCAGCATTTTCCCTAGGTCGAAATTTAGCTTTTCTTATATAATCTTTAATGGGTGACAATCAGCTATTTAGCCTGCCTGTCTGATAATCTACAGTGTTGGTCCTCGTGTGCTTAGATGATGTACTTGTGTGACTTCCATTAATGTGCTATAAAATAGCATGAAGTACTTGTGCTTTAGAAAAAATCAGATGATAAGAAAATTTTGAAGGAATAAATTTTATTCAATTAGTCCATTTTTATTTGGGAAAACAGTTGTATGTTTCTATCCAAAATTTCTAAAATTGTCTTGGTGTTAAATTTGTTAATTAGATTAATGAGGTTTGATTTACATAAAGTAAAATTTACCCTCTTTGGGTATAGACTTATAGTTCTATGATTCTGACAGATCTAAACAGGCTTCTAATTTTCCACAATGATGATACAGAACATTTCCTTCATCCCCTGAAGCTCTGTCAAGATCCTCTGTTCCGCCTACCCCACCATCCTGCTACCCACTCCAGCCGCTGTGAATGTGTAGTTCTACATAGTATTTCTGGCTTCTCCACTTAACATAATGCTTTTGAAATTGATTCCTGTTCCCCGTATCAATAATTTGCTCTTTTTTTTATTACCGAGTTGTAGTCCATGGTATACTATAATGTATTCATTTGGGGGTGATAGACATTTTAGGTGTTTCTATATCCTGGTGATTGTGAACAATAAATCTTTCTGTAAACATTTGTCTATAAGTTTTTTTGTGATAATTTATATTTACTTCCCTTGGGAAAAATGCTTAGAAATGAGATTGCTGGGTCGTATGATAACTGTTATTTGTAATTTTACTTAAAACTGTCAGTTTTCCAGAATAGCTGTTTTCTTGGAATCCCCAGCTTTTGTGGGATTTAGGCTTCTGCCTAAAGAACTTTCTCTAATGTTCCTTGAAACCCAGGTCTGCTGGCAGAGATTTCTCTCGGCTTTTTTCTGGTCTGCAAAGTATCAGCCTTCGGTTTTAAAGATACTTTTACTCTGTATCTGTATGAACTGTTTTTTTTTTTTTTTTTTTTTTTTCTTTTAAATCTTCAAGGATATCACCCTGTTCTCTGGCTTGCATAGTTTTCCACAAGAGATCTGCTTTGATTTTTTTCCTCGTTTCTTTACATGTAAAATATGTTTTTTCTCTTGTTGCCTTCAAGATTTTATCTTTGCTTTTCAGCAGTGTGCCTGATATATTTAAGGGTTAACCTGTTGGAGTTCTTGAATCAATGGTTTGTGTTTGATGTCCTTCATTATTTTCAATAAATCCTCATTTATTACCTCTTCAAATGTTTCTTCTGCTCCCTTCTCTCTTTGTTCTCTTTCTGGGACACTAGTTACCCATGTGTGAGATTATTTGGTATATTATCTATCAACTCTTATATTGTGTTATTTTTATTTCACTCTTTGTTTCCCCCTTTTTATCAACTTGGTCATTTCCTTTGGTTTATCTTAGGATTACTCATTCTTTCCTCAGCTGTGTCTTGTCAGCTGAGACTGGAGAAGGAATTCTTCATCTCCACTATAAGCCCCCCCCCCCCCGCCTTTTTTTATAGTTCCTCATCTTCCATTGTACTCTTTCTTGTAAATTCCATCTCTTTGCTGAAATTCCCCATCTATATAGGCCATCCTCTATTCTAGTCTTTTAATATAGTGAGCATAGTTATTTCAAAATATTTGTCTAATAGTTCCAAATTTCAGGTTTTATCTGAGTCTGGGTCTATTGATTTCTCTTACCAATCAAAAGTTGTTAATTTTTTTCTTGCTTTTATGTAGTCTTTTCATTCTGTGTGGAACTGTGGAGGCTGAAATCACTAGTATTTTTATGGCATTATTGTGAGAGTCTGCGTGAATTGGGTCAGAAGCTGAGCCGGACCCGGTTTTGTCGATTGCTGTGGTCACTGTCAGCAGGCCTGGCCTTCAGATTCCTCTGCTGGGCTGCTACTGTTGCCTCCTGATGTGGCCTGAGCTGGGCGGGGTGGTCAGGAGGGGCTTCACTGAGTACTGAAGGCGCTGGTCCTGGCCAGCCATCCCTGCTCCACTGACCTACGGTGTGCCCTTGCACTCTGACAGCTCCCCCAAGGACAGGCTGCTGTTGCCTCCTGATGTGGCCTGAGCTGGGCGGGGTGGCCAGGAGGGGCTTCACTGAGTACTGAAGGCGCTGGTCCTGGCCAGCCATCCCTGCTCCACTGACCTACAGTGTGCCCTTGCACTCTGACAGCTCCCCAAGGACAGGCTGCTGCTCTTGTTACTCTGTACCGGGCTTGCCCTCAGGATGGGGTTGTCCTCCATGTTTTGGTCAGCGGTAGTTCTTAGGAAGGCCCTGAGTGCCTGGAGGAAGGAAGGTGCAGAGCTTCTTCATGGATCCCATCCCTCCTTCCTGCAGCAGCTGAACTCTGTCTTGTGTCTGTGGTTGCTTTGGGCAGTGTCCAGCTTCTCTCCCAGCAGAGGGAGACCTCTGCTTGGTGTCGGGATGGCTCTGGGGCAGAAGACAGTTCCCTGCCCCTCCCCAGGGGTAGAGAGTTTTCATCTGCTGTCCCCTGGCTGTAATTGTTCTTTTCCTGTTCCCTGAGGGATGACTTTTTTGCTTTTCCCTAGTGGCTTAAGGCTTTGCCTCATAGGAGATTTAGAGACTAGAAGGATGCTATTAAGAGGGTTCTAGTCATAGTTGCTTAAAATAACAGATATTTTTAAAGCTGAATTTTAAGTAATATTCATATTTCATTTGTTGATCTTATTCTTTTCTGAAAGTCTATGATCCTTATTGATAATTACAAGCAGCTTTACCTTCAAAAATATTTATTCCCAACCCACTTCCAGCTTTTGGCATTGTCTTTTCTTCTTTTTAATTTTTAATTTGTGACTGTCCAGTGTTAGAAATGCTGAGTGGCTGAAGGAGCAAAACGAATGCCCCTACTCAGTGGTGCAGCTGTGTGTTCTAGATTGCTCTGATCCTTGCTAGTTTCATGGACATTGTGAATACTGAGCCACTTTTTTTTGTTATTTATTTGTTTACTTTTTGAAGCTCATGTTGTTTGCAAGAACAGACTGTGTAGCGCTCAGTGAAAGATGAGGCAGGGTGAAAACTTCTGGCGGTGGCTGTGAGCATGGGCTCTGAGACCAGACTGCCTGGGCTCCATGTCTCAGAGCTGTGTGACTCTGAACAAGGTCTTTGGCTTCTGCGTGTCTCAGTTTCCTCATCTGAACTGAAGATACAAATAGTAACTACTCAACGGCTTATGAGAGTATTATGAGAATTTTTTTTTTTTTTTTTTTGACAGGCAGAGTGGATAGTGAGAGAGAGAGACAGAGAGAAAGGTCTTCCTTTTTGCCGTTGGTTCACCCTCCAATGGCCGCAGCAGACGGCACATCTTGCTGATCCGAAGCCAGGAGCCAGGTGCTTCTTCTGGTCTCCCATGCGGGTGCAGGGCCCAAGGACTTGGGCCATCCTCCACTGCCTTCCCGGGCCATAGCAGAGAGCTGGCCTGGAAGAGGGGCAACTGGGACAGAATCCGGCGCCCCAACTGGGACTAGAACCTGGTGTGCCGGCGCCGCAAGGCGGAGGATTAGCCTGTTAAGCCACGGCATCCGCCGAGTATTATAAGAATTAACAACAGTGCCTGGTGCGTAGAAAGTACTATTTAAGTGCTTGCTGTTATCATTGTTTGCTGTAAAACAGTTTTGTCATAAAAGTCATCAAGAGATGTTGATAATCTGAACCAAAGCAAAAAAGGGAAGTCAAGGGACTGGAAAATACACCTTTAGGAGATTATCCAACCATTGTGGAACACTCTAAGAGGCTACAGAAAGATAGACAGGGGTTAACTCAGCTATAAATCCTGCAGCAAGTAGCTAGCTGTGGGTACATTCGATCAAATTCCTACTTCTGATCACAAATGAAAATGCCCTGGTATACTTGAAGCCAGAGCCACATCCACGGATCAGAGGCAGAAGGTGGAAGAAATGGGTCTGAGCAGAGAACTGGACAGAACACAAACTCAGCTTCCACGGTTCTTTCGGTCTTAACCAGAGCACCTGTGATCCTGAGTCGGATTTGCCAGTGAGACTCACATTCAAGTTTAGCCATGTGAATTTCAGTGAATTATTTAAATTTGAATTTCTGTTTCTTTATATAATGAAGGTGATGCTAATAAGACTTAGAATTGTTACGTAAAAGGAAGTAAACTGCATAATAGTGTTCAGCTCAGTGCCTTAACCAAAGAAGTGTTCTGGACGGTTATCGTTACCACCACCAACCCCAGTTGGTATAGAACCCTCACACCCTAGTCTTGGCCTGAGCCAGCCTCTGCTTCTATACATTTTCTCATTCTTTGGGCTTCTAAAGGTAGTGGGACACAAAGACCAAGAACAGGCCGGCACCGCGGCTCACTAGGCTAATCCTCCACCTGCGGCACCGGCACCCCCAGTTCTAGTCCCGGTTGGGGTGCCAGATTCTGTCCCGGTTGCTCCTCTTCCAGTCCAGCTCTCTGCTGTGGCCCAAGTGCTTGGGCCCTGCACCCACGTGGAGACCAGGAGAAGCACCTGGCTCCTGGCTTTGGATCAGCATGGTGCGCCGGCCGCAGCTGCCATTGAGGGGTGAACCAACGGCAAAGGAAGACCTTTCTCTCTGTCTCTCTCTCTCACTGTCCACTCTTCCTGTCAAAAAAAAAAAAAAAAAAAAGAAAGAAAGAAAGAAAGAAAGAAAGAAAGAAAGAAAGACCAAGAACAAATAAATGCTTATATTTTATTACTGAAGCTCAGCTACATTAATGGGAGAAATAGATAAGGAGACCAAATTTGGTCCTTCAGTCAGATACACACTAGTACTGGTCTAGCTAAATCTGCTTAACTCACCCGTCCCAGATTTTCTTACTCTAGGATATGCATATGGAGGCCATGATCAGGATGGGAATGAGTGACAGATCAGGTAGGAGGTAATCTTTGCAGTAATTGGTGGTTTAGATCAAGGTCAAGTAGGTAACAATTGGCCGGATTCCAGACAGCCAACAGAATTTGCTGATGAGTGCTTTGTGGCATGTTACAGAAAGGGGAATTAAGGATGACTCCAGGGTTTATGGCCTTAGAAGCTGAAAGAATGGAGTCATTTTATCTTAATTTTTGATGCCTCATCCATTTGTTAACTGATTCTGTCACTGGCCAACGCTCACTTTTCAATGAGAGTAAGTTGCATAAAAACCTGTGGTTCTTCCCTCAGTAACGATGCTCAGGGCAAAGGCTTGTATACATATTTTGCTAAATTTACCCTTAGGTATTTGATGGGTTTCTAATGCCATTACAAAGTATGTTTTCTATTTGTTTGCTAGTATAGAAGTAGGATTTATTCTTGCTTACTGACTTTACATACACAGGCATACGGAATTTTCTGTAAAATTTTAAAGATTTTCTATGTATATAATCATGTCATTTGCTGATAATTAGAATGTATTTATAATCTTTGTGGTTTTTACTTCTTTTTCCTACTTTGTTACCAAGCTAGACCCTCTATATGATGCTAAGCAGAGGTGTTGATAGTAGGTATGTTTCTTAGGAAATGTTTGCAGTGTTTTAAATGTGATGTTTGCTATAGGTTCTTTAAAAAATACTTTTTCTCAAATTAAGTAAGTTGTATTCTGATCCTGGTTTGCTAAGAGTTTTTTTTGTCATGAATGGAAACTTGTTATAGATAATGGCAAATTTTACTTGTATATGAGTTCTCAACTCTGTAAGATCTCCAAACCCCTTTCCTGTAACAAAGTATTTGAAAAGCTTCCTTTATCATACCTAAATTCATAAGTAATATAATTCACCAACATGCACATATTTTTCTTTTAAAAAATTTACATAGCTTTTAAGCATAAAAGTATTTTATAATAATGTATTCCTTATGTAAATGTTCTAGCATGACTGTAGTGTCCCCTGTCCATGGGGGATACTTCTCCTGGGATGCTGTAGAATTCAGATCCAGATTCATTATATGATCATGGCTAATATTTGAGCATTGTCATCTCCAAGCCTTGTTTTATGTGCATCACATGCGTCCATCTTTCATTGGAATGTCACTTATCTCTAACATACCAGATAATGCTTTATTGACTTAGGTTTCTTATTTATTCTAATAGTCCCACTTTGTGGCCCTAGAATGACCAGAAGAGTAATTTGTATGTTAAAAACTAATTATGGAAAGCTTTATTTATATGTAGTTTGAAGGCAGTTAGGCAGCGACTTCCCAGAATATATGACATCATTGTCACTTTTAGTACAGTTTAACTTTACAAACATAATTGAGTATAAAAAAGTAAAAAATAAAATTTTTTTTAGCTTTATCAGATAGTGTTAAAAACAGGCAACATGTGAAATGATTAAGGGTGTAGGTTTTTCTCTCAGGCTGCCTTGGTTCAGATTCCAGTTCTGTAATTTACTTGTTCCGTGATCCTGGCAAGTTACCTAACCCTCCTCAGCCTTGGTTCCTTCATTTGTAAACTGTGCTTGCTAACATTACTTACCTCGTTGCTTTTGTGATCCAGAGCCAGAAGCCAAGAATTCTATCCAGCGCTCCCAGTAGCAGGGGTCCAACTGCTTGAAATATTACCTGCTACTCTCCAGGTTCTGTCCACACTGGCAAGAAACTAGAATCAGGAGTGGAGTCAGAGATCAAACCCAGGCATTCTAATATGAGACGCTAGCATCTTAACTGTTAGCCACCCCCAAATAATGATGTTTCAACATTTTTTATTTATTTTATTTTATTTGAAAGGAAGGCAGAGAATTAGATTGTCCATCTGCTGATTTACTCCCCAAATACCCTCAACAGTCAGTCCTGGAACTCAGGCTAGGTCTTCTTCCACACTGGTGGCAGGGGCTGGGTACTTGGACCATGTTTCAATGCATCCTCAGGTGATTAGCAGGAAGCTGGATTGGAAGCAGAGTTGCCAGGGTCAAACTGGCATTCCAGTATAGAATGCTGGCATAGCAAGTGGTAACCTTACCCTACAATGCCAGCCCTGCCAACATGAATTTTTTTTTTTTAAAGATTCATTTATTTATTTGAGAGGCAGAGTTAACAGAGAGAAGAAGAGAGAGAGAGAGAGAGAGAGAGAGAGAGAGAGAGGTCTTCCATCTCCAAATGGCCACAACATCTGGAGCTGGGATGATCCAAAGCCAGGAGCCAGGAGCTTCTTCTGGGTCTCCCATGTGGGTGCAGGGGCCCAAGCACTTGGGCCATCCTCCATTGCCTTCCTGGGCCATAGCAGAGAGCTGGCCTGGAAGAGGGGCAACCGGGATAGAATCCGGAGCCCCAACCGGGACTAGACCCCGGTGTGCCGGCACCGCAAGGCGGAGGATTAGCCTGTTAAGCCACAGCGCCGGCCTACATTTCTTAAATTCTTAAAACATATAGTTCTTTCACTGAAATTATTCAAAGAACCAGTTACTTAAGAATATATCTTAGATTATAAGAGCTCAGTATTTGATTGGTAAAGAGTTTCTTTGAAGAGTATGTGTCAGCCTTTTTCTTCCGCCACACAAAATAAGAAATAAAATTTTTAAAATATTGTAACCAGAGATACAGAAGAATGTGTTGCTATTAAGTATACTTTGGATTCCTGTGAAATACAGGTAAAATTATAAATCTAAGGAAACAGAACAGACCTTATACACAAAGATAACAGAAAATTTTCAAAACAACTGAAAACATTGCAGATGATCTTATTTTGTATCAAATGAGTCATAAACAATATTGTTATCTTTCATGGGTTTGGATTTCCGAAGCAATTGGAGTGTTCCTATTTACCAACTATGTATGTACTAATTGCTCTCTATTTTTCTAAAGGTTCAGAGGTCCAAAGAGATGACATTCTATGGATAGCCATGGCAGGGACCCATCAGATATGGGCACTCCTGTTGGACTCTTGCAAACTGCCAAAGAAAAAGTAAGTGGCTGTGTCTCTCTCCCTCCCTCCTTCCCTTCCTCTCTCTCTCCCTCCTCCCCTCCCTCTCTCTTTATCTTCCTCCCTTGCTCCCTCCCTCCCTCTGTCTCTCTCTCTCTCTCTGTGTTTCGTTAAGGATTATTTATTTGAAAGAGTTACAGAGAGAGAGTGAGAGATCTTCCATCCATTTAGTTCACTCCCCAAATGACCACAATAACTAGGGCTGGGCCAGGCTGAAGCCAGGAGCTTCATCCAGGTCTCCCATATGGGTGCAAGGGTCTAAATACTTGGGCCACCTTCCACTGCTTTCCCATACACGTTAACAGGGAACTAGATTGGAAGTGGAACAGCCAAGACTTGAACCAGTGCCCATATGGAATGCTGGCGTTGCAGGCAGCAACTTAAACCTGCTGTACCACAGTGCCAGCACCTGTGTCTCTCTGTGTGGACTGCACTGCTTGGAATTTCTGGAAGTCCCTTTTCCATCCTTATGATGCCCATTATTTGAGTTAGGATATGCTAGGTCATACTTCTGTAACAACCAATGCAGATTCCCAGTGGCTTTAAACAGACTTATTTCTTGCCTATCACATAGATGTGTTGGGGAGTACTACTCTGCCACTCAGGCTGACCAAGTGGCCAATGCCTGGAGCCTTGCCAGTCATCCTGGCAGAGTAAGAGGGAGGGGGGCGGTGAGTCAGTCACTGGCTCTTACAGCTCCTATGGCACCTACTCAAAAGTGACACATATCACTTCTCACATCTCATCACCCAGTCCTTTTTTTTTTTTTTTTAAGATTTATTTATTTATTCAAAAGGCAGAATTACAGAGAGAGAGAGAGAGTGACAGAGAGAGAGATCTATCTGGTAGTTCACTCCCAAATGGCTGCAATGGCCTGAGGCAGACCAGGCTGAAGCCAGGAGCCAGGAGCTTCTTCCAAGGTCTCCCATGTGGATGCAGAGGCCTGAGGACTTGAGCCTTCTTTTTTCTGCCTTCCAAGGCACATTAGCAAGGAGCTGGTTTGGAAGTAGAACAGCCAGGACTTGAACCACTTCCCATATGAGATGCCTGTGTTGCAGGCATTGGCTTTACCCGCTATACTACAATGCTAGCCCCAGCCAGTCTTAAAGCCACACCTACAGTGAATCCAGAAAGAACAATCTTCCCAAGCATCCAGAAAGAGAACTGGAAATATTTGATGGGCCCTAATCTTTTTTTTTTTTTTTTAAGATTTGTTTATTTTTTTGAGAGTCAGAATTACACAGAGTGAGAAGGAGAAGCAGAGAAAGCGAGAGAGAGAGAGAGAGTGAGTCTTCCATCTGCTGGTTCACTCCCCATTTGGCTGCAATGGCTGGAGCTGCGCCGATCTGAAGCCAGAGCCAGTTGCTTCTTCTGGGTCTCCCACGTGGGTGCAGGGGCCCAAGGACTTAGGCCATCTTCTACTGCTTTCCCAGCCCATAGCAGAGAGCTGGATCAGAAGTAGAGCAGCTGGGATTTGAACTGGTGCCCATATGGGATGCCGGCACTGCAGGAGGCAGCCTTACCAGCTATGCCACAGCGCCGGCCCCAGGCCCTAGTCTTTTAAGATGTAGTGTAGGTGTCTCCAATCATTTGTTTTAACAGTTGAGTATAGCAAAGCGGAGTGGTTGATAGCTCAGATTTTGAAATTGAGTCCTAGCTTATCACTTGTTATCTGTGTGAGTTTAGGAGGCCACTGCAGCTTTCTAAATCTGTTTCTTTATAGACTTGTTTTGAGACTTAATGTGTGTAAAGAGCTCAGCACAGTGTGTGACATATGCAGTAAACATGGGTGGCTTTGCAGCCTCTGGAGGGCATATAAAGGTATAAAAGTAACATCTCTATGAAGTTTCTCATACCTACGTATACAGCCTTTCGTCTTCTCCCAGTCACCTCAGGCAGCACTGGCCACGCTCTCCTCTGTGACCTCACTGTACCCACTGCACTGACAAGTTCACCTGCCTTCCCTCCTTTTCTATCTTTCTCCTTCTCTCTTTTTTCCTACACTCATTTTTAACTATTTCCTACTATAGGACTGCCTCTTAAAGGAAGGGACCCTGTGCCATTCATTTTTCTGTCTGCTATATGTAGCACAGAATCTGGTACATAGTAGGAGCCCAGGAAAAATTTGCAGAAAAATGTTATAGACCATTAAGGCTGTAAATCAACATAGAAATTAAATGCTGGTCATCTCAGTTATTTTATCAGTAGAAAGAAGCAGTTGTATAATACTGTTGTAAGAATATTGGCTACTCCTAATAGTGTATGTATGTTGCTTTGCAGTGCATTTATTTTATGTTTTATAACATTTAATCATTCATCTAACAAGTATTAATAAACATACTACCTGCTAGGCTCTATGCTAGGTGGTGGTGATGAAATGATAGGCTTGCTGTGTTAAGGATAACATGAATATAGCTGGCTTGCAGAGGGATAATCTGATCAGCACACACTTTAAAAATAGTATGTGTGAAAAGAGCCACTGTAGCAGTCCTTTACATTGAAACTGTCCCTTATAGAAGAGAACTAGCCAGTAAGATTTGAGATCCTGGGGCCAGTGCTGTGGTGTAGCTGTTTAAGCCTCTGCCTGCAGCACTGGCATCCCATATGGGCACCAGTTGGAGTCTCAGTTGCTCCACTTCCAATTCAGCTCCCTGCAAATGTGCCTGGGAAAGAAGCAGAAGATAGCCCAGTAGTTCTTGGGCCTTTGGACCCATGTGGGAGACCTGGAAGAGGCTCCCAGCCATTGTGGCCATTTGGGGAGTAAACCAGTGGATGGAAGATCCGTCTCTCTGTCTCTCCTTGCCTCTCTGTAACTCTGCCTTTCAAATAAATAAATATTTTAAAAATGTTTGTGATTCAGGGAAGGCATCCTGGACGAGGCATTCTAAACTGAGACCTGATAGAGAAGTATGAATTAGGAAGAGTGGGAGGTTTTCTAGGCAGGAGATAACACTAACCATGTCAGCATAAGCCAGATCACACAGTGCCTTGCAGAAAGTTTTAACCTTGGAAGTGACGTGAGTAGATTTGTGTTTTTGAAAGAGTGGGACAGGACTAGAGACAGAGGTCCCTGGAGGAGGTACTGCTGCTGTCCAGGCAAGAGATGACAGCAACCTGAGCACTGAGGTTAGCAGTAACATTGCACGTGGGCATAACTATAAAAAGCAGGCAGAAGTGACAGCTTGCTGGAATATGCTGTTCTGGGTGGTGGCTGTTTTAGACATAGATGGTCAAGGGCTACCTAAATTTCCTAATAAGTAGAGTTGTCACTCTCATTCATAATAGGAAAATAGTCACTCTGATCACATTGTCTTGCATCTTAACTTCTAGGAAGCTTTATTTAATATCAGTCTTCAGATGGTAATGACCCCTAACATTTTAGAAGTTACCTCCTTCCCCACTGTTTTATTTATTTAAGAGCGTTTCCTGCTTTAAAGTGTTAAGACTCCAAGTATATTTGGTCTGCGTGTTAGTTATTACATATATCTCTCTGGTAAGCTTATTTTTATAAGTTTCTTGAATAAATGATGATATTTTATGCATTGTGTATACCATTGCTTCTGTATCCTACTCCCTACTAACTTAGAGTTGGCCACATATCAACAAATAAGTGACAGTCATTTTAGATTTTTGCATGTTATGCCTTATTGAGAAATGATATTTATAGTCTCCCACTTTGCATCCTAAGTCAACTTCTTCCCTTTCATGAACACACTACACTGCTTCTGCATTCCCTCTGGTGTAAACAAAGATAGATAGATAGATAGATATATAAGCTTTCTCTGCATTACAAAAGGAATCATTGCAATAGCTGTTTCAATAGAAATTTTCCTAGTATATTAGAAATTGATCAGTTAAAGCAACGTAATTATCTTGTATTGTTCTCTTAAGATTATAATACCTGAGGAGTATCTTTCAAAAACTATTCTTTAATTCCTTTGCTAGACTCTACTTATAAATAAGAACACAAAACATTTTAATGAAAGTTTATGTTTTACACTATCAGGATAATCTTTTTAGTTCCATTTTAGAAACTAATATTACATGAAGCTTGGAAGTCAAGAGGGTAAGGTAGAGAAATAACTATCTCATCAATAATCTGATCACTGTTATTACTTTATAATTCTCACCCTGTCAGGGATTTCCTGTCTGACTTTTGAGAGTAGTTTCAGTTTTATGTATTTTCGAAGAAAAATGAACAGATCCCTATGAAGTGGCTAAATAATTCAACAATTAGAAAAAGCACAGTGGTCCGGCACCGTGGCTCAGCAGGCTAATCCTCCGCCTTGCGGCGCCGGTACACCAGGTTCTAGTCCCGGTCAGGGTGCCGGATTCCGTCCTGGTTGCCCCTCTTCCAGGCCAGCTCTCTGCTGTGGCCCGGGAGTGCAGTGGAGGATGGCCCAAGTGCTTGGGCCCTGCACCCCATGGGAGACCAGGAGAAGCATCTGGCTCCTGCCTTCAGATCAGCATGGTGCGCCAGCCACGGCGGCCATTGGAGGGTGAACCAACGGCAAAGGAATACTTTTCTCTCTGTCTCTCTCTCTCACTGTCCACTCTGCCTGTCAAAAAAAAAAAAAAGAAAGAAAGAAAGAAAAAGCACAGTGAATGCTGATTTGCACAGTTTAAGCCAAAATCACTAGTTTTTGTTTTTGCTTTTGTTTTTAACAATGCCTATCACCAGTGATTCAGTCATTTGCATTCATGTGTTTAATAACTATAGTGGACACAACATACCACATGTTGACCCCATCTATGAACTTGTCTTTCAGTGAATTAAAAAAGGGAACCTGTCTTCGGTTTGCTGGAAGTGGAAATGAAGAGAATCGAAACAACGCCTATCCTCACAAGGCAGGTTTTGCCCAGCCTTCAGGTCTTTCTCTGGCCTCTGAGGAGCCCTGGAACTGCCTTTTTGTAGCGGACAGTGAGAGCAGTACTGTGAGAACCATCTCACTGAAGGATGGAGCAGTGAAGCATCTTGTCGGAGGAGAAAGAGACCCCATGGTATGACATCGCGTCACATGTGCGTTCAGACACTGACCACGCTGGCAGGTCTTGAAGTGTGGAGAGTTCATACAATTGAGGGGAGATCATTCTTGAGCTATCCATGAGTTTCAGTGGAACTCACACTGAAGGAAATGTGCATATAAAGAAATATAAATAACACGACCATCTAGGAAAGTTAAACTGACTCTGCTTGATTGTATGTAAATGTTAAGGCTTCAGGGAGAAAGAATGGATAAAATATTGATTACTGGAGAGAAGAGAAAAATGTAAATTTGATGCTTGGCAGTGGATTGGAAAAAGCACTGCACTAGCAGACTTGGCCTATACCTGATCAGTTATTGTGACCATTGTGAGTTAAACTACAAAGCAGCACAGATTAATACAGGTTCTAAATTCTGTCATTTCTCACTGGTCTGAATCAAGAAAGCTCTATTTATATACCTAGCTCTATTCTTATGAAAATCAGATTTTCACCTTTAACTGTAATAGCATATTCACCTATCTTAATTTTCACTTTATAGCCTAACAAAGCAGCATAAAAATCTTAATAACTGCTGTTTTTTTTTTTTTAATAGAATTTATTTGCTTTTGGTGATGCTGATGGAGTAGGAATCAACGCAAAACTTCAGCACCCACTTGGAGTAGCATGGGACAACAAAAGGAATTTACTTTATGTGGCAGACTCCTATAATCACAAGGTGAGTCCTGACAAAATTATATAACACCTTGCCTTTTGTATGTGCTATTTAAAGTGGTGAAAGACTTGTGGGCCTTCTACAAGTACCACTCTAAAATACAGAGAGGAACAGCAGTTTTTGACACCATATGTGACACCAGCTTGTTCTTTTCTTTTCTGGTCCTTTCTTTGCCAAGAAGTTGTGATGGTTCTCTGGGGAAGCACCCAATCCAATTCTAGTGGCTGTGACCCATCAAAACTGCTTTGTAATACGCTCAGTGGATAAAGGGGAGGCAGATAGCTGAGAAATCAATATGTTAACTAACAAATTTTCATTTTTAAACTATTAAATAGATGCAGTGCCTGTTGGCAAATAATTCCATTTTTCAGCAGCTTTTCCATTTTTGTCTATTCAGCTCTTTCATTTTTATTGCACTTTTTTTAGAAAATCAGTAGATGGGCCGGCACCGTGGCTTAACAGGCTAATCCTCTGCCTTGCGGTGCCGGCACACCGGGGTCTAGTCCCGGTTGGGGCGCCAGATTCTATCCCGGTTGCCCCTCTTCCAGGCCAGCTCTCTGCTATGGCCCGGGAAGGCAGTGGAGGATGGCCCAAGTCCTTGGGCCCTGCACCCGCATGGGAGACCAGAAGAAGCACCTGGCTCCTGGCTTCGGATCAGCAAGATGTGCCGTCTGCTGCGGCCATTGGAGGGTGAACCAACGGCAAAAAGGAAGACCTTTCTCTCTGTCTCTCTCTCTCACTATCCACTCTGCCTGTCAAATAAAAAAAAAAAAAAAGAAAAAAAGAAGTTTATTCTCAGCCATTGCATTGTCTTTATATACAAAGGCTGTTGTTTAAAAAAAAAAAAAAGAAAGAAAAGAAAATCAGTAGATGGTAAATGTTAATTATTCATGATAAGAGACCATAAATTTAATGTAATTGGGATATAACTAATAATCAGTAAGTTTAAAAAAGGTAGAAAATCATCAAACAATGCTAAATGCTCTTGAAAAAGCAGGTCACTGTGGGGCCAGTGTGGCATGGAGGGTTAAGCCACCACCTGTGATGCCCATCCCATATGGGCACTGGTTCAAATCCCAGCTGCTCCACTTCTTTTTTTTTTTTTTTAAGATTTATTTTATTTATTTGAAAGTTAGAGTTACACAGGGAGGGAGGGAGGGAGGGAGGGAGGGAGGGAGGGAGGGAGAGAGGGAGAGAGAGAGAGAGAGGTCTTCCATGCACTGGTTCACTCCCCAGTTGGCTGCAACAGCCAGTGCCACGCCAGTCCAAAGCCAGGAACAAGGAGCTTCCTCCAGGTTTTCCCACGTGGATGTAGAAGCCCAAGTACTTGGGCCATCTTCTACTGCTTTCCCAGGGCACAGCAGAGAGCTGGATTGGAAGTGGAGCAGCCAGAACTTGAACTGGCACCCATATGGGATGCCAGCACTGCAGGCGGCTGCTTAACCCATTATACCACAGTGCCAGCTCCTGCTCTACTTCTAATCCAGTTCCCTGCTAATGTGCCTGGGAAAACACTGGAAGCCAGCACAAGTCCTTGGGCCCCTACACCCATGTAGGAGACCTGGATGAAGCTCCTGGCTCCTGGTTTCGGCCTGGCCCAGCCCCAGCCAATGTGGCCATTTGGGAAGTGAGCCAGTGAATGGAAGATAATCTTTATCTCTCTCTCTCTCTCTCCCTCCCTCTCTCTTGCTGTAACTCTGCCTTTCAATTAAATCCTTAAAAAAAAAGTCACTTCACTTTTGGAAACGTGTCCCATTGTGAAGAAAAACAATAAAATTTAATTGTTTTTAATTCCAGATGGCTTCATCAAAGATTGCTTCTAGAAGGCAAGATTTAACTGAGATTTTACAAAGTTTTTAGCCCTTAGAATGGAATATCTCTCATTAGACTGTGTAATTTTAATGTTTGAATTTTTTAAAAATATATAGAACTACCTTTTTTGATTCTTACTAATAATAATGGCAATCAGGAACTCTCTACTTTGTTTGATACTATACACTTTCATACTACAAGCATGCAATTGATCTAAAGATATATACATTTTTGTTTTTCTTTAGATTAAAATTGTGGATCCTAAAACAAAGAGCTGTACAACATTAGCAGGAACTGGAAACACAGATAACGTTACTGGTTCCAGTTTCACCGAATCAACTTTTAATGAGCCGGGAGGCTTGTGTGTTGGAGAAAATGGTCAATTGTTATATGTAGCAGACACCAATAATCATCAAATTAAAGTGATGGATTTAGAAACAAAAACGATTTCTGTGGTAAGTAATCTCGAAGCCTAAGGTTTTAAGAACTATGCTAAGATCCCCACAGCACTGACAGAGGCATTTTGGGTTAGGACATCTCCAGTGATGAAATTAATACACTTAGAGCAGGAAGTAGATGCCCGCATTATTTTCTTTGATGACTATGCCTGCAGGCTTTCTTTAATGAAATCCTGTTATTTTTAAAATACAAGTTCTATCTTGTATGCTGAGGGTTTGACGAAGATACTGGAAGTTGGAAAGAATTTGATGAACTTTCAAGAAAAATAAAGATTCAGATAAGTGTTTAAATATGCAGACATACTGAAGCTCGCTGCATCTCATGCTGTGCAGGGTAGATTGGGTTGTTCAGCTTTTTGTTTTGTCTTTTCAGTGATCCTTGGGTTAATGTAAAGACTTTGTTTCCTGTGCTGAATCCATTTTGAATAATTGCCCAAAGGGAGCTTAAAAACTACATTTCTCAAGACATTGAAAATAAGATTGGAAGAAACTTAAATTATAATCAGTTTTTAAAAATATGGACATAGTCTCTAATAGAATTTTCAAGAGAAACATCTATTAAAAGTTGCCTCTTGGTGAAACTGGAAAAAATACAAAAGCTTTTTGTTCCCTAACATTCTAGTAATTTACAAGGTATATCATCACAAGTGTCATTTCTCTTCATACAGATCTCTATATAAGATGAATAATACAGTTACACATAAGAGAATGTCTCTCCTGCACTCATAGTTCAGTTTTCATTTCCCATCATCTGTAAACATATTGGACAATTAATGTAATGCTGTCTCTTTCCCAAGTTGATAATCTTTTTGCTAAGATAAATTAGTTTTCTGCACCTCCAAATAATGTTGAGGGTGTCTTACGTAAACATTCTAACTCAGAGTAGAGTGGCAATTAGGTTATTGATACAGAACTTCATTTTTTTTCCAAAGTCTAAAAATAAGTTTCCTCACTCCACAAGTACTACGAAGTATACTTTAGTAACAGATTTTCTTATTTCTTAGCTCCCCATCTTCAGATCTGCAAGTTCTGTGGTAGATGGTCCAGTTCCGGGAGAAACACAGAAGACGTTACCCAAGCTGCCTAAATCTGCCGCAAGCATCAGGCTTTCCCCTGTGACCGCACGTCCTGGCCAGACTCTTCAGTTCAAGCTACGGCTCGACCTTCCATCGGGAACGAAGCTAACCGAAGGAATGCCCAGTTGCTGGTTTGTGACAGCTGAAGGTATGGGCATTAATCTTGCAAGTGGAAATACTTCATAAATTCCTGATATTTAATCTAGTACTTTTTCTCATTTGTTTGAGACATTTTCACTCTGTGATTGAGCAAAATTGAGAGAATGTGAAAAACCAAATCCAGATCTAACTCCACTTTGGCAGTTTTCTTTATTCCTTGAGATCTTTTCCCCTCCTTTTATTAAAGAAAAGTGTGACTCACCGGAAGTCACGTGTCAGCTTTTAGCATGCTTTCTTAGAGTGTAAGATTTCATGTACCTCTTCCCCTATTCTAACCTTGGTCTTTATTCTTTTCTTATTCCCAAAGTGGACTTCCCAGAGTTCGGATCTGAAGTAGAGCAACAATGCAGATTCTTCTTACTGAGCGTCTTTTTCTGTAACCCCGCCTCCCAGTCCCCTTTATTCATTCTTCCGTTCCTTTCCTGTGTGTGAATCAGTGTGAGCCAGCTCCTTCTTTCATGAACTGATGATGGCAAATCAGAAGGCTGCTTGCCTGTGGCTGTGCTTTCCAACGCTGTACAGAGGGGCCAGCGGTTTTAAAGTCAAATAGTAGTGGTCCAGAGCTCTAAAGCATGACTACTTGTCCCTAATGGTCTTCCTCTGTCCATGCTCATTTCACACCTTCTCACCCCATCTTTCATTTCCTCCCCAACTCCTCCTCCCTCATACCCTCTCGCACACTTTTATTCTGTACTTGACCGAAATCCTGCCCCATGCCTTCTTACCTTCATACATTCTCAGGGGCAGCAGCTGCTGGCCTGTAACTCTCAGCCCTGTGTCCAAACCAAGAGGCCGAAGATATCTTAGTAGGCAAGCCATGAGGAACCGCCTCTGAGAGTTTAGGAGGCTGGCTCTTGGGATTGAGCTCTCGGGGAAACCGAACCATCTTACCGTTCACAAGGGAGAGGCCGACCACGTGGCGCTGACGTTTGGGAGTACCCCTGTGGAGAGAGTACTTAGATTCTGGCCATTCCACAGCCTGCTAGGTTCACAGCAAATCATAGGTGCCAGTTTAACTTCTGTCTGAAAGCATTCTGTATTCACTGTGTGGTTAACAAATAGTGTGTTAATTTTTAAAATAGCATATTGACAAATTAGTATGTTTATTTTAACTGTTTTGTCAGATGCACAAATTAATTGAGTTCTTTGAACATAAATTATGGATAGTATTAAAGGAAAGTGAAAAAGTCTATAGAGAAAATATTTAGCTTTTTTAATCACTTACCCAAGATAACAGCTTCATTCTTTTAATTTAGGCAAATAAGGTTTAGCCAAATAATTTAGGGTTTTGCGAACCATTTCAAGGAGTTTATTTGTATACTTATAATAACAAACATTTTCTCTTAGTTGGCTAAATAGATATGGAAGCACTTATTTTTAACTGAATTTTGGTCCCTATAATTTAAAGTAGTTAGAATATGTGAAAGTTTTTAAGTCCTCCTGCTCCCCTCAAAAAAGCAGTGTAATAACACCATTGTCATATTGTAACTTTTTTTTCAAAGATTTATTTATTTATTTGAAAGAGTTACACAGAGAGAGGAGAGGCAGAGGCAGAGAGAGAGGTCTTTCATCCACTGGTTCACTCCCCAGTTGGCTGTAATGGCCAGAGTTGTGCCGATCTGAAGCCAGGAGCCTGGAGCCTCTGCCAGGTCTCCCACATGGGTGCGGGAGCCCAAGGCCATAGCAGAGAGCTGGATTGCAAGTGGAACAGCTGGGATTCAAACCATATGGGGTGCCAGCACTGCAGGCGGCGGCTTTACCCACTACACCACAGTGCCGGCCCCTCCTGTTATAACTTTACAAACCCTATGATATATGTGAGAAATATCTAAAACATTTTTGTTTTATTTCTAGACTTGGACATTAAAATAACATAGTTTATTATTTTCTTACTCTGATTTAAAATATAAGTTCTTTACTGATTTTCTTACTAGCAAAGTTAAGCATTAAATAAAACAGAAAGCATGCCAAAGAATTTTATAGAGAATTTTTAAAAAATTATTTAAAAGCTCCTACATAAAAGCACCGCACTTATGTTGTTGCCTTGAACCTTCTTATGTAAAATATCTTTCTTGAGTTTTCCTTTCAGTCAGCAAAATCCTATAAGCAGTAAACTAAAGGAGATTGTAGAGGACTGGTGTAGGTTGTGTATAGATGTCCTGGGCATTCATAAGTCTTAGATTGTGTTCACTGCACTCTATGTAAAATGACTGGAAGACTGCTCCTACCCCTGCGTGAGCTGATGGTCAGTTTACATATGCACCTTCTCGCTGCGAAGCACGTGTGTGTACCCTCTGAGAGAAGCCTTGAGGTGAAGAAAGACATTTAAAGAAAACCTTGACACCAGACTATTTAAACAATTTTAAGTGGTTTGCTAGACTTTTGTTAGATAATCTGTATTTAAGTCTAAGAAGAATTTTACATATTAGAATCAGGTAGACAATGGGAGTCCATGGAGAATATGTATACCCTGTACCTGTTTCTAAAGAAATCAGTGGTTTCTTTATTACTTTTGGAAACTCAATAACTCATCATTATTTTAACTAGAAAGTCATTGCAGAATTATAAAGTTTATTTGTATTCCCTATATAAAGTCTATTTTGTAGTTTTTATGTCTCTGAAGATTTATATATTTGATAAAAGTGGTCTTTTTCTCCAACATCTTTTGTATTTCTAAAACTTTTATCTTTGGGGATCTATAACCATATTTGCAATATTTAAGTTGATTTCAATAGAAATAAATTTATAATTTATTTTGTAGTGTTTAAACAAAGGGAAGAATTATAATAATTGCATTCAAAATGGTCAGATTGGGAACTGCTCATGGGTGGACACTGCCTCTTATTTGTAGTCCTGGTCTTCCCACAGAGCAGAATGCCTGGCACTCAGGTGCTTTCAGTAAATACTTGTTGGTACAAGTCTTCATGAGATTTTTTTCTAATTTCCTACAGTCTTACTAATTTTTTGTTTTCTAGGCAATGAATGGCTTCTTCAAGGACAGATACCATCTGGAGACATAGAGAGCATTTCCAATCAACCAACAATTTCACTGCAAGTTCCTGGCCATTGCTTGTCACTTGAAGCTGTTGTATGTGTCAATGTTCTGCTCTATTATTGCAGTGCGGATAGTGGCGCTTGTATGATGCAGGGAGTTCTGTTCCGGCAGCCTCTGCAGATAAGTGACACGCAGCAGGGCTGCGCAGCTCCTGTAGAGCTCAGGCATGTATTCTAGCAAGGCAGCTGGCAGTCCTCACCACAGCCCCATCCTTCCTGACCGTCACTATAACTTACGAGGAAAACTTAGTTTCTGCCTCTGGAAACCAAGCCACCATTCCCCGTTTCTAGCAAATGTTACTAAAATAAAGCCATGCTCTTTATTTACTTTTTATATTGTAAAAAAAAATTCCTTCATTCTGGCTGTGTGCAAGCTAACTCACTGACCATCATTTGAACTGTAATATAATCTATGCTGCTATTTTGCATAAGACTGAAGTCCACAGTAGAGGAGAGAATATGATCACAATTTGCAGTGAATACTGATAATAGTAATACTAGGTATTTTAACCTACTTTTGCTACCATTATTAATAGCTGTTGGCACACTTGAACGTGTACATTTCACAGTAACTTTAGAAAGAGCCTACACTTTAGTCCACGTGTTTATATAAGGACATCTGCCATTCAAGACATGAGGTCTGTTTTCTGCCCCACTAAAGGTATTTCCATCACAGTAGAAGCTGAAGAATACATGGCTGGTAAATATGATCTTTATTCTGTGATTTTCTCTACTGAGATATTTTTAAAGATAATTTTTATCTATTTTTATTATAAATTATTTGTTTTAATATGCCATTATTAATGCCTTGTAACTTTATACAGAAACAGTTGAACATAGAATCTCTATGTGCATATAGACCCACTCCTCTAAACTTCTTCCAGTTAACAAATGAGTCCTCAGAAGTATTATGACTTCCATGGAGAAAGAGACATAAGGATACATTACTGTGTGTGATAAAGACTTTATTGTGTAGCTGAATCTCATGTGAATGGGTATATGTGTTGTTTTAGCACTTACATTTCATTTGTAAGTATTCAATGAAGGTTTGCTAGGTTATGATTTTGGGTTTTGTGGTTCTTATATTCAAATTTTAAATTATGATCACTTGCTATGATGTTTTTAAATATCACTTTTAACTCGTCAAAGTGAAATTTCCAATGTGAAATACTTTCATACTGTTATGGTGCTATAATACTATAGTACCAAAATACTATATTAAGTATAGTATATTCTAATATATTACTCTTGAATATATTAAGCCTGAAATATGTAGTGATTTGATGACACTGCTTTCTTGGTTTTTTAACCACAAAAGAAAAAGCCACTGAAGGTAGTTTTTTGAATTACCATAATTTAGCCTATTCCTGTTTTTCCTAAAACTAATTGAACGTATTTGTGACTTAGGCACTTATAGGATTTTTTTAAAACAACAGGTGAACCATGTTTATTTATTCAATAAATATTTATAGACAGTATGGCATAATATGCTTCCCCTCCTTCAAAAACAATGCTGTATTTGAAATGTAATCTTTTTAGCACCATCATCTGCCCACTTCACTGTTTCTGGAAATATAGTATTCGCTTCTTTTATTCATAAGGTTAAATCTCTGAATTAAGAGAATGTATAGCTTACGACTTTGATTTACTTAGTAGCCTTCTAATATGTTTTTAAGAGAAGCATCAATGTAAAATTAAAAATTATATGCACAAGTAATTACCTCATAAACCTTTCTCTCCACAAATAACCAGGAAAAAAATGTTCTGTCATAAAAGGATGTGTAACATTTACATTCTCTTTTGTGGAAAATAGGCCTTAGTTAATCTCATTTTAGTTGAAAGGATGCAAAGACTTCCTGTTTCAGGACATAAACAGTTTCACTCTCTAAAAGAAGTGTATTTAATTTTAACTTGCTAGTTTAGAAATAACTAATAATTTATTTTTCAGTGTAATATACAAACATACAGTATATATTATATATTTGCATATATGTTAAAAATCCAGAAATATCTTTTAGAGTCCCTTAATTTTCCCTTTGTTTAAACAGAGTTTTAGGTTATTGTTAAGTTTATCCTTTTCTTGACTTTCAAAGTATAGTTTTATTGAATTTGTTTCCGTACCCACTGCCACTCTGCTTTGTTTTTTACATTGAAAATATTATTTATAGTGGATTGGTATTATTTTGATAAGTCACACTAAAGCAATGTAAATAGGTTCCAAGAATCTATGACTAGCATAAGCCTCTAATATAAGAGGAAGTACTACACAGTTTATTTTTAAAACTTCTTGATCCATGTCTGCCTTCTGTTTTCTGTAAGGGTTGTGTATACTTTTTTAATTTGTGCTTTTCTCCCTTTCTAAATTATTGTGTTCGGTGATAGTTTAAAGAGTGTAGGTCACATTAATCAAAATGGCAGTGAGGTAGCGTTACACACACTTCAACATAATACCTAATCTTTGCCCTAAATTATTCTGCTGATTTGTTAACTTTTTTCCATCCTTGTGATATTTCATAGTTATTAGATTTTTTCTGACTTTGTACTCAGGATTAATATCCCTATGAAGAATCTTGCTTATCTTGAATATTCTATCTCAAGCAAATATTTAACCTACTCACAAAGGAACACCTTGCAGTTTAATCACCTGTAAAGTGTAACTTTGGCAAAGTTCAATGAGTTTTCTCCTTTACTATTTGAATAATATATTTAGATGTTCTATTATCAGGCCTTCAGAAAAAACTGTACATCTGAACACAGCCTAACCTGTGTCTGGATGAGTATGTGTGTCTGTGTGTGTATGTATACACAGAGAAAAAGATCCATTCAAGAATTACTTACATGTTTCTTTTGATGGGCAGTACACTTTGAAGCTAATTCCACTGAACCAGGTTGTTCTTTGCTTGTTTTTCCATAGTTGAAAGATTGGGGAAGATATTGAAAATACTTACCTCTATAATATAATTTTCTTTTCTACCTGCACAATATTGACTACTAGTTTATATCTGCTAATTAAAAACACTTCAGTCTATCCATCATAGTTGGCTTCCTGCTTAAGACCAATCATCAAAAACCAACTAGATTCCATAATTCAGAATTACCTAAAAACATGTACAGATGGATGTTTTAATTTTAATTCTACACTTCTGGATTTTTTTTCAGTGAACAGTTTGTTATTCTTAAAACCAGTGGAAAAGAACTAAAGTTTTTTAAGTACTTAAAATTGAGTCATAAGCACTTACATAACTTCCCTAAAGTCACTTTTATTACCAAAGATCAGAATACTGTTTGGTGTCCTTTGATCTACTGGTTCTCTTTCCTTAAGTATACGACCTGGTGAAGACAGAAATGATTATGGCTTTCTCCTTCTAGTATTTCTGTTGTATAATGTAGTGCAGCGGTTCAGAGCATGGACTTGGATTCTGACTCTCTAAAATGAGGCTTACATAGTTGCCTTATCATTGAGCGGTTAGTATTTTATAAAACTGTTAGTTATTGGCTTAGTAATAATAATAAATTGTGGCCATAGGCACAAATAGCTTGACATTTTCTTTGCAACTGCAATTTCTAAAGGTGATTATTTCTCTACCAACTATTTGATACATTAATATTTTCCATCAATTTAAGGCTCAAGAAGAGAAATGTAGTTTTATAATGAATCATATTAGTATTGTATAAATAATCTTATAGTTACAAAGAAACATTCCTACAGTATTATTAAAAATTTTTAAAGGACCTTCTGGAACTGTGAGTAATAAGCTTGTCTTGAGAAAATCCAGTCTGAATCACATTCCTGTAACATGTGTCCAGCAGCTTACACCGGAATACTTTTTTGTTTTTAAAGATTTATTTATTTATTTGAAAGGCAGAGTTACAGAGAGGCAGAGACAGAGAGAGAGAGGTCTTCCATCCGCTGAATCACTCCCCAAATGGCCGCAATGGCCAGAGCTGGGCTGATCCGAAGTCAGGAACCAGGAGCTTCTTCTGGGTCTGCCCTGCAGATGCAGGGGCGCGAGGACTTGGGCCATCTTCCACTGCTTTCCCAGGCCATAGCACAGAGCTGGATGGGAAGTGGAACAGCTGGGACTCAAACCAGCACCCATGTGGGATGCCGGCACTGCAGGTGGTGGCTTTTACCCACTACGCCACAGCACTGGCCCCTAGAATACTTACACCTTAACCAAGAAGTCTCACTCGATGATGCTTTACAAAGTCTTCAGAGTGCTCTCACGTATGGTGCTCCATTTGATCCTTACAGTGACATTATGAGACAGGTAGGTGTCCATTTTGTAGATGAGGAAATAGCCTTGGAAGAATTGGTGACATCTGAAGGCCAGAAAGCTCCAGGGACTGTGCCTGATGTCCAGTGCCAGGCCTGGTGCCAGCCAACGCTTAGGTCTGTCGAATGGCTTGAGTATGAGAAGTGAGTGGGGAATCTTACTCAGATCCAGGTCTGCAATTACCTAGCCTTACACTAGAATAAAAAGAATAACATGCTAAATGCATTGAGCTCTGTTTGCCAGGACTTCTCTCAGTGCTTGGTGTATATTAACTTCTTTAATCCTCTCATAACCTTATGAGTAGTGGTACTGTTTTTGCTTGTTTGACCAATGAGGAAGCAGACACAGAGAGGGTCAGCAGCACCCCAGCTTAATCCATATCACACAGAAGTAGCAGAGCCTACATGACAGGTCAACTACCTCTATATTGGCCCTCAGAGCCATTTTTTTTAACATAAATCTTTAATAGCTTTATATAATAACTTAAAGTCCTACCAATAATTGTTTTTGAAATTTAAATAAATTCATTTAATTATGTGACTTTTCTTTATATACTGTTACCATTCGGGCCTCGGAACAGGTCTTTGTCATATCCAAAAAGATTGTATGTACTGCTCTTTGTTAGTTTCAGATATCATCTAATTTTTCTGACAAATGGAGCATTAAAGAAATAGCTATCTAGTGCTAGTATTTAACAGTGCTGTTTCCAGTTGATCTTCAAAAGATAATTTAGACCTATTTGTAAAGAATAACTGAATTCTTAGCATTGGATTGTCTTATACCCTAACAAGCTTATTCATATCTTTTTAAAATTTCGTTTCATTAGCCAAAGTGATCTCTAGAAATACCAAGTTTGTCCAGCTTCGTTGCTTTGTAAATAACACTGGTATGTAGGCTCCCCACCACCACAACACACACATACACAGTGACTCAAATATATGCAATTCTATTATAGGAAAAATTTTGCCAGGGCCAACCTATTATTCCAGCATTCGGAACATTAAAAACAATGAAGCCAAATGCTGCATACCAGCAGGTGTAACTCATGACCATTCAGGTACACAAGCAGACACTTTCCATTGTGAAATAGTCTGCTAATGAAGTAGTGGAGCAGTGCAGCGAGGCAGTTGTTAACTCTGTGGTAAAAATCCCTTTCCTGAAACCCATAAGAAAATTTAAGAAAGTGGTAATATTATTACTACTACTATTATTATTATTATAATAAAAGTGGAATTCACTCAGTCACCAAGATGCCTTTTCCTCCTCCTGTGAGACAAAGGTTATTTAAGTGAAGAATTAACGGTAATCATAGGTCACTATTTTGTCATGAATAGTTAAGTTTGCAGTTTCACATTTCTTTGCAAGAGGGTGATATAAAGTATAGTGTTGAAAGCTGGAGGCTTATTCCATGATTGACAGACCTTGACCCCTTCACACATTAGACCTGCAGCTTAGACTGCCTATCTCCAGCTCTCAGGTGGCTGGTCTGATGGCAGAGAGCCTGGCAAAGTGTAACAGGGAGACAGCCCAGCCCTACTTAGCTTTTCTAACTGCACCCTTCCATCTCTTAGGTTTCAGTTCAGTTATTTTCAAAGGCTAGAGTTAGATAATTAAAACCCCAGACACTTGTTGTGTCATGTTTGCCTAGTAACGACTTAGTCATTGTTTGGTGTACCCCTCTCCTCTGCTGGCATGTCACTCTCAAGGTGCACCAAAGGACATTTTGTTCCGTTGAAAACCCCAGGACCAAAAGGAACATTTCACAGGCCTCCTCCCCTTACCTGTGCTAGCAACCAGACACTGAAGAGCACCAAACAAGCACGACGGAGCACTTCACAGCCTCAGACCAGCAGCATTCCTGTATCTGTCAGGGCGTGGAGTGTGGTACCTTTCTCTTTAAACAGCAACTTACAGGTCTAGTGTTTTAAATCATACAGAGTTCAACAAAACTGTCAGATGCTTTTGATGTTAAACACTTGAAACTCTGAGTAATACGAATCAATGACTTTACTACCTTTTGCGTTTAATGTCCTTGGTTACATACTTTTAAGTGAGTAAGACCTCATAATGCTGAGAAATGGAGAAAATCAGCCCTCACATTTAAATATGACCAATTTAACCAGTGTTTTTGTTATCCTTTTCTAATCTTTTGAATGCTGTGCTTTTGAGAAACACATGTTGAAGTACATAGGGCAAAACGTTAGTTGATAGATTACGCTAGTAATGGAAACGACAGACAAGTTCGTTTCTGAAAATTTGGGACTCTGCCATGTGACTGTCTTGTGTTTTCAGAATTTGTGGGCATTATTTTTCGTCCCACCAGAAACATACTCATTCTTTGAGCATGTACAGGATGGGCTGCCTGTTGTGAACCATTCATTTTGCTTTTAAAATGCCAGCAAGTTCTTGTTTGGATGGAGTTGAAATTTATTGTGCATGCATGCCTGTGATACTCATCATCAAATTTAGCTGTCAAGGATAACCTCTCACTTCCTCTTCACGTCTAGGCTTCCCTTTCTTTAAAAACAGTGGTTGCTCCTGTAGAAGTGTCAATGACGAAATCTGGTTACACAATCCCAAATATGGCAGAATTGTTTTGTTTTCTAGAATTCCTGATACCTGTTTTCAAAAGGAAGGGAGCAAATACCCTATGTGACTTCAGATGATTTCTTTCTGCTTTCTATTTCACGATATTTTACATAGGCTAATAAAAAAAACCCCACACATCTGAATTCTTACTGTTAGGCTGCACGAAGACCCAGCTGAGAAAGGTGACTGCTCTGGTTACTTCACCTGTGGGCTGTGGACAAGTCAAAGTGTGCTGTGTGGTGGAGGTGTATGTGTATCAGTGTTTCCAGTGGTAACATTTCATGGACTTCTCAAACTGTAGAGACTCAGACTGCTTTTCACCTTCTGTGTGGTTAAAGCGTGTGGGTTTGTTCTTGACACAAGAATTGGTCTGCTGTGCTGACTTCATACCTGTCATTCCAAAGGTTTGATTTTTTTGTTGTTGTTAAATTAATGGTTGAAAATGCAATGAAAGCCTAATTTACAAGTTCTCAACATGGTCTAGTTCTGAAAGACTTTACTTGGTGTGCGTATTTTAAGCGTTCTATATAGACAGATTAATATATTTTTATACAGTGTATTTCTACATGTATTTCAAGACTGTATTCTGCAGTGACTTTTTCAAATGCATTTGTGAGCAGAAGACTGTCTGGAATGAGAGCACAGGGGCCTTTTCCACCGGTTCAAAAGCAAGTATAATCTGTATGATCATAGAAAGCAAGAATGTGCTTGTACTGTACCAGAGGAAATCGGATGCCTCTTTTCTAAAGCTTTGTAAACTTTTTTCAAGAAATAGATTAAATATTTTCTCTCTAAAGCCACGTTTCTGTTTTTAATATGCTTCCTGTTTTAAGTACATCATGACATCGTTTTATAACCTGGAGACCTGCAACCCACAATTTATTTGAACTTGTGGGAAGATGAGGAGCATGACATTTAGTTTTTAGAAAAACTGTAAGCAGATACTTCAAGTCATACGAATCCATTGCTATAGGGATTTTTTTTTTTTTAATTATATTGGGGAAGAGGAATCTGCTCAGTGGATGGTATTGGAAACATTTGAAAAAGACAAAAATTAGATCTCTACTTGACATTATACATGCAAGATTTAGAAAGTAATTGTGACAACATAAAAATGAAATCACAAAAATGTCAGAAGCAGCTAAGGGGATATCTAGTGTTGGAATTGATGATGACAATCTTGAGAATGACCTAAAACCCAAAAGCAATGACTGGAGAGATTGACATGTATTCTGTCTATAATTCTCTCAAATAAATAAATCTTTAAAAAATTATTTATGTGAAAGATGGAGTTACAGAGAGGGAGAGGCAAAGGCACAAAGAGAGAGAAGTCTTCCATCCACTGGTCCATTCCCCAAATGGCCACAGCAGCTAGTACTGGGCCAAACTGAAGCCAGGAGCCAGTTTTCATTCCAGTCCCCCATGTGGGACCCAAGCACTTGGGCCATCTTCAGCTGCCCTCCCAGGCAAACCAGCAGGAAGCTGGATCAGAAGTGGAGCAAATGGGAGATAAACTGGCACCTACATGGGATGCCAGTGCCACAGGACATGGCTTAACCTGCCACACCATAGTGCCGGCTCCATGATTTGATTTCTAAGACAAAGCAAGTATCTTTCCAATACTTTGACAAGTTATTATACTCCTTTCTTCTATGCTTTCAGTGTTGTGAAATATCTCTAAGAGTTCTTTAATGTGAAATTTTACGGCAGGATCACTTTGTCCAGGACCTCATCTTTCTATCACAACTACTTTCCTTGCTTAAGTTCTTCATCATTAACTCACTCTGGCTTCTTTTCAAGAGTATCAGATAGTAACAGCATTCCCACGTTAAGCTCACATTCACTACCAATGTCATCGGTTTTCACATTTTCATATTTCTTTTTTTTTTTTTTTTTTTTTAATTTTTGACAGGCAGAGTGGACAGTGAGAGAGAGAGAGAGACAGAGAGAAAGGTCTTCCTTTGCCGTTGGTTCACCCTCTAATGGCCGCCACGGTAGCGCGCTGCGGCCGGCGCACCGCGCTGTTCCGATGGCAGGAGCCAGGTGCTTCTCCTGGTCTCCCATGGGTGCAGGACCCAAGCACTTGGGCCATCCTCCACTGCACTCCCTGGCCACAGCAGAGAGCTGGCCTGGAAGAGGGGCAACCGGGACAGGATCGGTGCCCCGACCGGGACTAGAACCCGGTGTGCCGGCGCCGCAAGGCGGAGGATTAGCCTGTTGAGCCACGGCGCCGGCCCATTTTCATATTTCTTCACAGTACTTTTTATCTCCGTTGGCCAGTACCCTCTTAGACTCTCCATTTTTGTGAACTGTCATGTCATTGTATCTAGCAAACAAGGCAGCACGCCTGTCTGCTTTGCTGTGTGTGCATAAACTGAGGCATGGATGCCCAGTGGCCAGTCACTGGCAGGTTTTGAGAGATGTGACATTGTACTGATCACGGGGCACATCTGTTACTACATAGTGATTTGTGGAGTGAAGTTTATACTTAGTACTCAAAGTTGATATGCCATGATAACAGACATTTCAACCATGTTGTTGGAGGACAGGCATTATTTAAACCATAATAACTGGAATTGTGCATGTTAGAATTGCTTAAAGCAAATACTTCATATATATGTAAAAATATACACAAACACTTGGGAACATACAAGAATAGTAACATATGCACAGTAACTAATAACTCCATAGTTTGGAAGAACATAGGAAGGAACTAGTATTTTTGATCTACACAAATTTTGTGTGATTTGAATTTTTACAAATTAACAGTGTAGGGGCCGGCACTGTAGTGCAACAGGTTAACACCCTGGCCTGAAGTGCTGGCATCCCAAATGGGCACCAATTCGAGACCTGGCTGCTCTACTTCCTGTCCAGCTCTCTGCTGTGGCCTGGGAAAGCAGTAGAAGATGGCCCAAGTCCTTGGGCCCCTGCACCCATGTGGGAGACCCGGAGGAAGATCCTGGCTCCTGGCTCCGAATTGACGCAGCTCCAGCTGTTGTGGCCATCTGGGGAATGAAATATCAATGGAAGACCTCTCTCTCTCTCTCTCTCTGCCTCTCCTCTCTCTGTGTAACTCTGCTTTCAAGTAAAATAAATAAATCTTTAAAACAAATTAACAGTGTAATCTTGTAGAGCAACATTGAGTGGGGGAGAAAGTTTACTCCTGTTTTCTGCTCTCACTTGAATTGCCCTGTATGCATCCTGGAGAAGGAAACGAGAAGGCTGGGGAGCAATATGAGGCAATTTTGAATAAGCGCTGGCCAGAGAAGAAAAGCTTATGTTGATTATCATAGAACATTTGAAGAAAAATGTAAAATGAAAGTCAATTTGTCACACAACAGTGTTGTGTCCAAAGCACCCAACTCTGTGCCAACTAACATGCCCCTCACTTAATAGAAAGGCCTTGAACTTGGCCATTTAGGGAGTGAACCAGCAGGTGGAAGATCTCAACCTCCTTCCCTCTCTCCCTTTCAAATAAATAAGCCTAAAAAAAATTGAAGATGTCTCCATAACTTTTAAACTATGCTGTGTCTCTATGGTAAGATATATACACATTCGAGGTATGTGTACTAATTATGTATACGTTCCTCAATTTTATAATAGGTGTATCTCAAAAAGGTAACAAAAAAATGGAATGAAAATATTATGCATTTTCCATGAGCTTTGTAAGGTCCCCTGGTATATAATTTGGGTGTGTTACCAGTTGTAATTTCTAGTTTCCCATTAGTGACCTCAAAGTCAAATTGTACTAGAGCTTAGGGTACAACTTTAGCAAGTACTGTAATAAATGCTTTAAACTTTGAGAATTGTGATTTAAAAATATGTCAGACATATTTGCATGCTAAGAAAAGCTAACAGATAGCATCACTGTACAATGTGTCTGCTGTTACTTCCACTTATTGAAGAGTCACTGAACTGCCATTGGCAGAGTGGGTGGATCCCTAAGCATGGCTGAGTTCTGCCAACTCGTGAGATGCACTCATTTCCCCTGATATGTTTGGTATTTTAATTGGAAAGCAGTCATTAAACATAGCTGTAACTTTAAATTAAAATTGTTTCTATATTTGGCATTGCATTTGAAATGCCTCCACCATCGAGTCCCTTATTAGAATAAGCAAGATAAGAAGGGTAAATATTTGAAGTATAGATTATCTCACCATCCTGGAAAGGGGCAAACAATAGCTTACCCTGTTCAGGAAGCTGGCATGACTTAAGAATCCAAGCATTGCAAGGGGCTGATGAGGCTGTGGACCCCGCCCCGTTGTCTTCGTACAGGAACACACCTAACACAGCCTTGCAGAAAGTCAAGTAGAAAATAAAACAGCTTCTTTCATTTGTTGAACTTTCTGGAAGGAAGAATGAGATACCCACTTGGCCAAGAAGAGTGTTTGGTCTTCTTGCACTTCGCTGCTACAATCTTTAAGATCATCTTGAATGTTGTTGAGTCTGTGTTGTAAGGAAGTAAAATGTGCAACTCTGAATTCATTTTAGTAATTTTGTGTTGGGGCAATCGTTGTGCGGTGGGTTAAGCCACCACTTGTAATGTCCCCATCTGATATCAGAATGCCAGTTTGAGTCCCCACACCTCAGCTTCTGCTGATGGATCCTGGGAGGCAGCAGATGATGGTTCAAGTGCTTAGGCCCCACAGGTGAGACTCAGATGGAGTTCCTGGCTCCTGACTTTGCCTGGCTCAGCCGTGGATTTTGTGGGCATTTAGGAAGTAAACCAGCAGATAGGAGATTCTCTCACTCACTCTCACTCTTTCTCTTCCCCCTCTCTCTCCTACTCCCTCTGCCTGTCAAGTAGATGAAAAATATTTTTAAAAATAATCTGTGTTAATAAGGTGCCTCTGTGAAATTCTACGAATGAGATGATAGAGAAGCTGCATTTTAGTTACTCATGAGATCAATCACATCAAGATAAGGAGCTAGCCTATTTCAAACGCAATTCTGTAAACTTGACGGAAAAGGCATTCTCTGATTTAGCATCCTTATCAGGAGAGCCCTCCTGGGTCTGATCTATGACCTTGCTGCGCACTGTAGTCATCTGCGTCATCTCTTACTCAGGAGCAGGTGTACTGGCTCTTCACAGCCTTTAACCTTCTCTTGTCAAAGTTAGCAATTTCATATTTTAACATTTTTTTCAATATCAATTCCTGACATATAAGCCTGCCAGGTCATTTTATCAGTCTTCATGTGTTAGTCCTCCCTGAACTGTTCACAGCCACTTGAAGTCATGAAGCCATGGAATGGGTGACCAAAGCTAGGGATTAAGGTGTTCTTCCCCAGTGACACACAAGGAGCTCTGAGCTCTCCAGTGAACAACCACAACCATGAAAAAATATCTTTAAATAACTTTAAAGTCTCTGGGAATTCTCCCAAACGGCATGCAGCTTATGAAACATTTTTTCAAGCAAATCTACTAAATACTGATTAAAAACTGTGGCACATGAGCCATGACCCACTTCCTCCGCCTGTTCCCCAGATCAGTGTGATGGAAGCTCCACTCCACATGTGACCACGAGCATGAGACTCTCTTCCCTCAAGTTCCCAGTAAAGGGCTGTGGCCGTCCCCAGGAGGGGCAGCTGCCAGCATCCTCATCTCTGCCAGCTAAACTTGAGCCTGACCTCCCAACTTCCAGGGGCTAGTCACAGGGCCAGTGTATAACAAACCCTGCCTATGTAATGAACCCTGGACATGATCGTTGGGGCTCTCTTGTTGGCAAGCACATTGGTGCCCCAGGAGGGTGACTCACCCTGATTCTATGAGAAGACAAAGGAGCTCTGTGTTCAGAACCCCTCAAGCTCTACCCAGTATGATTCTTCACCTGTGGGATGTGAGCTGACTTTGACTGCTTAGGGCTGAAAGTGAACAGCAGCATACCAGTTGACGTCAGGACAATCGCCAACTGATACGCATTCCAGGAATGCAGCATTTGTTTAATGTCTGAAAATCAATTAATGTAATACACCGTATCAATGGAGTACAGAGCAAACATTACATAAACATCAATAGATGCAGAAACTCATTGGACAAAATCCAACACCCTTTCATGACAAAAGTATTCAAACTCAGAAAGCAACTCCCTCAATCTAATAACATCATAAAAAGCCCCATAGCTAAAACTGCTTTTGATAATAGAATCCTCTTTTATTCCTAGGGATTTTCTAAATACAAGATCGTGTTATTGATGGATAGTTTTATATCTTCCTTTCGCATCTGGATGCGTTTTGTTTATTTCATTTTCTTGCCTTACTGCCCTGGATAGAACCACCGTCCAGTGTTGAGTAGAAGTGGCATGAGTGAACACTGCTGTTTTCTTCCTGATCTTAGGGAGAAAGCACTCTGTCTGACAGTGTTAGCGATGAGTTTTTCACAGATGCCCTTCATCAGGTTGAAGAAGTGCTCTTATTTTCCTAGTTTGTTGATTCGTTTTATCATGAAAAAAGTGTTAGATTTTTGTCAAATGCTTTTTCTGTGTCTGTTGAGATAAGCATGTAATTTTTCTCCTATTGATACGCATTTATTGGTTTTTAGATAGTGAACCCACCTTGCATTCCTGAGGTAAATCCTACTTCAGCATGGTGTATAATTTGTTTTACTTCTGTGGCTGGGTTTGGTTTGCTAGTAGATTGGGTAGTTTTGTGTGCATATGCATAAAAGATAGTGGTCTGTATTTTTCTTGTGAATCTTTGTCTGACTTGGTATCAGTAATATTGGCCTTGTACAGTGAGTGGAGTAGTGTTCTATTTTTGAAAAATTTTTGTGAAGATTTTAAGTGTTTGGTAGATTTAATAGTGAAGCCATCTAGGCCTAGGCTTGCTTTGTTGGTTTTTTCTTTTTTGTTACTAATTGAGTCTCTTCACTTGTTACAGATGTGTTCGGATGCCTATTTCTCTTTTGGTTCAATTCAGTAGTTTGTGTCTTACTGTGTTCAGTAGTGTCTTCCCACAATGGACCCATGCATATGATCTTATTTGAAAATAGGGTCTTTGTAAATGTGATCAAGTTAAGATGAGAGAGAACATGGCCGTATATCAGAGACGGGCACGATGCTGCCACAAGCCATGAAACACCAAGAATTGCTGGCAACCACTGGAAGTTAGGCCAAGAAGGATCTTCCGCTAGAGTGTTCAGAGGGAGTGCAGCCCTACCGACACCTTCCCTTCAGACTTCTTGCCTCCAGAATTCTGCAAGAAACATTTCTGTTGTTTCAAGCCCTCCAGTTTGTGGTACTTCTTTATGGCAATGGGAAGTTCTAGGAATTTGTTCATCTAAATTGTCTAATTCACTGACCTATAGTTGTTCATAGTATTATTTAATAATCCCTTTTATTTCTATAAGGTCAGTAATAATGTTTATACTTAAATTTGTTTAAATTTTATTTATTTTGAAAGGCAGAGCCACTGAGAGAGACAGACAGATCTCCCATCCACTGGTTCACTCCCCAAATGCCCACAACAGTCAACGCTGTCAAGGTTGAAGCCAGAGGCCAGAAACTAAATTCAGGTCTCCCAAGCTGGTGACAGGGACCCAACTACTTGAGCATCACCTGCTGCCTCCCAGAGTGTGCTTATCAGAAAGCTGGAATCGGGAACAGGGCCAGGACTCAAACCCAGGCATTCTAATATGGGCAGCAGGCATCCCAAGCAGTTGTCTTAACCAGTATGTCAAATGCCTGTTCATAATGTTTGATTCAAGTATTTTGAGTGAGTCTTCCTTTTTTCCCCTCTTGCTCTAACTAAAGGCTTAATCAGTTTTGTTAATATTTTCAAAGAACCAACTTTCGATTTTCTCTATTTTCCATTTCATTACTGATTCTCTAATCTTTACAATTTCCTTCCTTCTTGTTATAGGGTTCGTTTTTCAGTTTCTTAACATATAATTTAGGTTATTGATTTGAGATATTTTTTCTTTTTTAGTGTAGGCATTTACAGCTATGCAGTGTGCCTCTGAATACTAGTTTTGTTGCATCCCGTAAGTCTTGGTATGTTGGGTCTTCAGTTTTGTTCACCTCAAACTCTTTTCTCATTTTCCTTTGGTTTCTTCTTTGACCCATTTGCTATTAGTGTGTTCTTTAATTTCTATATATTGTGAGTTTCCCACGTTTTTCCCTGCTTTTTTTTTCCCCGAGGTCAAAGTCCTTTATTGAGAAGCTCGAGGGGGTGGACGGGGGAACTTGAACCTGGGCTGGGGCTGATTCAAATCCGACTTCTTCCTGCACTGGGGCTGATTCAAATCCGACGTCCTCGGCCGGGACCTTCCCCACCGTCGCAGTCTCTGAAATTTCCCTGCTATTGATTTCTGATTTCATTCCCTTGTAGTCCGAAAACATGTAGAACATCTAGTGCTGAATGCCTTTACTGAATGTTTTTAAACAGACTTTGCTTTTTAGAGTTCTAGATTCACAGAAAAATAAAAAATACAGAGTTGTGATATACCTCCTTCCACCGAGCACACAGCCTCCCCCACTCTCTGCATCTAACAGTGGAGTAGCACATTACTTATAATCAGTGAACCTGTACTGACACATCATTGTCATCCAAAGTGTACAGTCTTCATTAGGGTCATTCTCTGCACTACATGTTCTATAGATTTTTTTTTAAAAATTTATTTGAGAAATAAAGTTTCAGACAGAGGGAGAGACAAAGAGAAAGGTCTTCTATCCACCAGTTCACTCCCCAAATGGCCACAATGGCCAGAGTTGGGCCAATCTGAAGCCAGGAGCTTCTTCCAGGTCTCCCATGTGGGTGAAGGGGCCCAAGCACTTGGACCATCCTCCACTGTCTTCCCAGGCCACAGCAGAGAACTAAATCAGAAGAGGAGCAGCTGGGACTAGAACTGGTGCCCTTGTGGGATGCTGGAGCCTCAGGTGGAGGCTTAGCCCACTACACCACAGTGCCGGCCCCTCTATGGATTTTGACTAGTGTACAGTGACACATGATCGCCACTACTGTATTATACAGGCTCGTTCACTACCCTACAGATGTCCTATGCTCTGCCTATTCTTCCTTCTCCCCCCACTAATCCCTGGTAACTGGTATTATTTCCCAAGGTATTTTCCAATGCTAATCTGAAGAAATTACATGAAGAAAGATTCCTTGTTGAATAATTTTCAGGTTATATAAAAGTAAGTCCAGGAGTTTGGCTTCCAGATCTTATTGGATCTTGGAGTAAGACTCAAAGAATGAGTCTTATTGGAGAATAATAATGTACCCATGATGCTGAAACCAAGCATGAATAAGCCATCTGATTCCCACTTCACAGATGACAAAGCTGAGCCCATGAGATGGAAACCGAACTGGCTTCAATAGTGTCCCTCCAAACTCATGTCCACCTAGAACCTCAGTGGGTAACTTTATCTGGAAATAGGGTCTTTACAGACATAATTAAAATGAATTCATACTTAATTAGGGTAGATCTGATGATTGTTGTAAAAGAGGGAAATTGGAACAGATACAAAAGAGGAAAAGGTTATGTGAACACCTAGAGACGCAGTAATACAGAAGGTGAGATTATGTAAAGAAAGTGACTGACGTCATGCTACCATAACCAAAGAATGCCCAGATTGCCAGAGGCCATGAGAACTGAGAGAGAAACAGAACAGATCCCTCACCAGAACCTCTGTGGGAATACAGCCTTGGTGACACCAGGAGTTTGGACTTAAGTTCTCCAGAACTGTGAAAGAGAAAAGAAAGCCATCAGATCGGTGGTACTTTGTTACTAAGAAACTAATCCTAGAACCACATAAACTAACTCTACACAAACATTTACAATTGTTTTTTTAAAAAATCAATATTGAATTCTGAGTAGTACTTGCTTACTGGTAGTACAGCTTAAACCTCACCTCCAAAATGCTATTAATTTAGATGTGTCATAATCATACAACCAGAAAATTTTAATCATATTCTTTAAGATAACTGTATTTGTTTCTTGGTTTTTCAAGAATCCTGCAACTTTACTCAATTCATTTATTAGTTCTTTTTGTGATTATTTGAAAGATTTATTTATTTATTTTGGAAAGCAGAGTGACAGGGAGAAACAGAGAGAGAAAGAGAGAGAGAGAGATCAATCTTCCATTCACTGACTCACTCCCCAGATGTCTACAACATCTAGGACTGGGCCAGACCAAAATCAGAAGCCAGGAACTCCATCTGAGTCTCCCATGCATGTAGCAGGAACCCAAGTACTTGGGCCATCATCTGCCATCCATGCAGGACCTGACTAGATCAGACATGGAGTAGCTGGTACTTTCTCATCCGGGCACTCTGATATGGAATACAGGTATCCCAAGTGGTAATTTAACCCACTGTGCCATAACATTCACCATGAATTCGGCTATTAGTTCATACAGGTTATTGGTATAGTCTTTGGAGTTTTCTGGACATGAGACCATGTATGTCATCTACAAACAGAGACAGTGTTACTCCTCTGCAGTTCGGATGACTTATTTCTCTTTTCTTCCCTGGTTGCTCTGGTTGGGATATCCAGTCCTTTGTGGGATGGAAGTGGCAAGAGGCTGCACTCTTGCTTTTTCCGAATCGTAAGGGAAGGAAGTTGAGCTGTCTGTTCACCAGTGAGTTTACTGTTAACCATAGACTTGGCATACCTGGCTCTGGTTAGGTGCAGTTCTTCTGTATTAATTTGTTGAGAGTTTTTATCATGAAAGGGTCTTGAATTCTGTCAAACAATAACCAATAACGGAAATAACCTAAATGTCCATCACCAGATGAATGCATAAAGAAACTGTGGTGTCTACAAAAGGGAATATTATTTGTCCTTTACAAAGAAGGAAATCCTGTTGCTTGTAACAACAGAGATGGACTTGTAGGACATTATGCTAAGTGAAATAAGCCAGACAGAGAAAAGACAAATACTGTAGGACCTCATTTATACATAGATTCTGAAATAGCCGAACTCAGGGAAGCAGAGAGTATAATGAGGGAACCTGGAGCCATGGAGAGGGGGAGATGTTAGTCAAGGAGTACAGATTTCAGCTACACAAATGAGTCAAGTTCTGGAGATCTAATGTACAGCATTGCGACCATGGTTAACAGTGCTGTTCTACGGACTTGCAGTTTGCTAAGATGGCAGATTCTAAGTGTTCTAACCAAAAAATGAAGAGGAGGGTGTAATTATATGAAGTGATGGACATATGGTAATTAGCTTGATTATGATTATTTCACAAGATAAATGCATCAAATCAACTTGTATACCTATAATACATGTAGTAAAAAAATACTGAAACTCAAAAATTTTATTGAGCATTGTTTCTAGATATAACTATCTGCAGATATTAACTACACCCCCCCCCCCATTTTCTGGCACATTGCCAATGCTAGTCAAGCTTGTTCTTAAAATAAGATCTTTTAATTAATCCTTCAGAAACAACATATGGTAGCCAGATTAGAGATTTAAAACAATGACGTACTGTTGGTCGTTGTCAAAAGACTATTAATTTGCCTTTTCCCGACCTCAAGCTTTATCATAAACGAACACCATTTCCTAGTCTACATCAGGCTGCTGTCCCCACCCCACCCCCGAAGTAAGACCCCTCTAGAGGGAGTTTGATGAGCACTTATCCAACCCGCCTCCTCCTTTTACAATATCCTCTGGAGCCTGTGACTCTGTGGGTGGGGAGGCGGGGAGGAAGGGAAAGGATCTTTTAAAGACAGCCTTAGGCCCTCAAAGGGAAATATTCTCTCTAAAAATATAGATTGTCCCCAAAGCACAGGAGCTCTTGGTTGCTCTTGGTTTTGGTGATTGGCGATGGCCACTGTTTGGATTTTGGAGGGACATTCAGCAGTGGTCTCTGCTTAGGGAAACTCCTGATTTTATCCACTGTGTGGCAAGGCAGACAGTGGCACACATGGGCAGTGCCCAGGTAAATTCAGCAGCGTGGTGAGAACTCCTTCCTCACCTTAAAGGCTGCTTTAGATTTTCCTGTCTACCGTACACATCTCCCTCCCTAAACGCTTACCCAAAAGACACTTAATGTACAACTATAAAGACAAAGGACTGAATTCAACTGAAAAAACATTTCCTTTTGTCTCCTGGGTTCTTGAAGATCTGCAAATGACAGAGGATAATGTGTTTACATGTATATATGCCCTTGTCACTGTAAAATCAGCCGAGTGAATGTTTCGGTAAGATGCACAGTCAGCTGTATGGTTTTGCAAGAAAGAAGCACCCTGATGGGTTCGCTCCAAATCCGGTCCCTAAACTCTGGACTCCTAATTTATGCAGAAAGCTAAAGAAGTCGAAAGGGAGCGTGACTTCCATGTGCAACCACTGCCTGCCCGCCCCCACACCCCAGCAGCACTCAGCAGTGGTGGTTGTGTGGTAGGTGGAATAATGCACTCCCCCTGCCCAGGGCTGTCCACATTGATCCCCTGGAACCTGAGACTCTATCCCCTGACATGGCAAAGGAGACTTTGCAGATGTACTTGACCTGGAGATGGGGAGATTATCCTGGGCCATCAGGAGAGATCCAGTGTGAGCACAGAGTCTTTAAAGGAGTGAGAGAAAGAGATGTGCCCACCGCGGAGGTAGGAGTGACACTGCTGCTGGAAGGTGCCACAGGCCAAGGGATGATGGTGGCCTCCAGCAGCTGGAAAAGACAGGAAGCTTCCAGAAGGTACCTCTCCTGCCCACACCTTGATTTCAGCTCCCTGAGACATTCTGGAACTCTGATCTCCAGGAACAAGGTCATAAAACTGCTGTTTCAAGCCACATTGAAAACTAATATAGATGGGAAGTTCTGCTACTGGATCTGGTGTTGTGGTATAGCACATAAAGCCACTGCCTGCAATACCAGCATTGCTTATGGGCACCTGTTCATGTCCCGACTACTCGACTTCTGATCCAGATCCCTACTAATGACCTGGGAAAAGCAGTAGAAGATGGCCCAAGTGTTTGGGACCCTGCCACCCATGTGAGAGACCCAGGTGAAGCTCCTGGCTCCTGGCTCCGTCCTGGCCCACCCCTGGCTGTTGCAGCCATCTGGGGAGTGAACCAGCAAATGGAAGACGTCTCTCCCTCTCTAACCCTGCCTTTCAAATAAATAAATCTTTAATAAAAGTTGCGGGTGGGGAGGATCTGCTACCAAGCTTTTATTTCTGTTTATGTAGCACATTGAAATGACATCTATACCTTGCCCAATGAGCAGTTAAGCCACTCACATTATAGTGACAGAGTGACACTTGGGTTTTCAGTGCTTCTGGTTAGGGAAGTGGACTTGGCTTTCAAGTGGAGCTGGTGTGACAATGTCACATAAGCATATTTCAGAAAGAAATGCACTCCCACTGAGAGACAGCTGGCCTGCCTGCAACATGGAGACAAGGACGTGCATTTTGGAACTAAATAGGGAACGTTCCAAACCCCCTGCAAACACCTTCCATCGCTCTGAGTGGGCACAGGGTAAGTTTTGCTGGCCGACTGGATAATCGCGGCAGGCTTCATTGGATGCTGTTTCCTCGCCAAGTGCAGGACCCTCATTTAACCACAGTGCCTGTCAGCCTCATTCTGGCGGCAGCACTGAACAGCACCTGCCCAGGGTATGTCTGGGAGGGTGTGACGGGCTGGTCTCACTTCCCAGAGCACGGCTGAGTGGCCTTTTCCCTAGACATCTGTGTCTGGGAGGCAAAACATCTTGCCTTTGGTCTTTTTGTAAGACAAGTTTGTTAGATGGGGCCAATGCAGACATCTAAAGCTTTAGTCACCCCCAAAGTGGGAACTAGAGCCTGCGAGAGCTGGTTAGTGGATTCAGTAGCCCAAAGCACTGTGGGGACCAGCTACTGGAGCCATTGTGTTCTCAGGGGGAATCTGACCCACAGAGCTTGTGGCTTACCAACAGTCCCATGGGCTGTGGCTGCTGCGGTGTGAACATGTGTGTCCCCCAAGGCTCCTATGCTGAAACCAGATCCCCAGTGCAGTAGAATTAAGAGGGGGCACTTTGGGGGCTCCACTGCCATGAAGGAGATTAGTGCCCTTATAAAAGATGCCGCCTGGGGCCGGCGCTGTGGTATAGTAGCTTAAGCTGCCGCCTACAATGCCATCATTCAATATGGCCACTGGCTCATGTCCCTGCCGCTCCACTTGTGATTCACCTCTCTGCTATGGCCTGAGAAAGCAAAGGAAGATGGCCCAAGTGCTTGGGCCCCTGTACCCACATCGGAGATGCAGATGAAGTTCCTGGCTCCTGGCTTCAGCCCAGCTGTTGGCAACCATTTGGAGAGTGAACCAGCAGATGGAAGATCTCTTTCTCATACTAACTCTGCCTTTTGAATGAATAAATAATTATTTAAAAAAAAAAAAGATGCCCCTTAGCCCTCCTGTCGTATGAGGATGCCGCAAGAAGCTGCCATCTAAGGAACAGGCCCTCAGCACACACTGAATCTGCTGGTGCCTTGATTTTTTAAAAATATTTTATTTTATTTATTTGAGGGGCAGAGTTACAGACAGAGAGAGGGAAAGACAGAGAGGGAGGTCTTCCATCACTGGTTCACTCCCCAGATGGCCGCAACAGCCAGAGCTGGGCTGATCGAAAGCCAGGATCAGGAGCTTTTTCTGGGTCTCTCACATGGGTGCAGGGGCCCAAGCACTTGGGCCACCTTCTACTGCTTTCCCAGGTCATAGCAGAGAGCTGGATCGGAAGAGGAGCAGCTGGGACTCGAACCGGCACCCATATAGGATTCTGGCACCACAGGCAGAGGCTTAGCCTACTACGCCACCAGGCCAGCCCCATGGTGCCTTGATCTTACACTTCCCAAACAGCAGAACTATGAGCAACAAATGTCTGTTTATCAGTTGCCCAGTGCGTTAGTCAACTTTGTGTTACTTTAACTAAAACACCTTAGGGGAGCTTTTTAGGCGGGAAAAGGCGCCTATTTATTTTGCTTTACACTTTGGGAATGTTGTTGTCCAAAATCCTGTGGCCCCAGTAGCCTGATCCCCGATGAAGGTGGAGTGTGTGCAGGGAAGCGGGCTTCCTGTGGCAAGCCGGGAGCAGAGAGGGCAGCCACACCACACATGGCTTGTAGAATGCACCCTTGAGACAACCAGGTTCTGAGAACACGCCCCCACGACCCATGGGAGCTGCCACGAGGCCCACGTCCCAGACACCACAATTGGCTCAAGGTTCCACCCTTAATCCATCAACCATCAATTCGAGACTTTGGGGTGTACATGCATGCATGAGTTTGGGGTACCAAAGCCTGCTCAATCCATGATACCCAGTTGCAGCATTTTGTTACACAGCAGCCGGAACTGACAAAGACAGTGACAGAACTGGGCTGAGAACCCAGGCATCCAGAAATCCCGGTCCAGGGCTCCTCCTTGGCTCTGGGCAGCCTGACACTTACTGTATCACCGGGGCCCTGAGGCTGCCCAGAAACTCCTGCTGCAAGGCTCTCGCCCTCTACATCGGAAAAGTTGGAAAAACTGATGTCCTTTCATCTGCTGTTTACTTTGTCTGCAGACTGATAAAATGTTTCTGTACCCATAACAAAATGCACTTGCTTCCTATGAGATTACATCTGTTATTTACTTGGGGTTAAAACTGGGCACAGCAGGTGTCCTTGCCGCCTGATTTCCTCCCTGGGAAGTGTGGCAGAGAGCAAAATTTTGCAGACGGGGACGCTGACTGATGCATCAGACTCCCTGTGCCATTTTTTCTCAGAAAGCCCTTAATAACAGCTCATGTCCTTTACGTTACGTGCCCAGCCCTGAACTAAGTGGCCATGTGTGTTCTGTCATCGTCACAACATCACCAGGAAATGAGAACTGGCATTGTCCCCATTTACCAAAGGGGAACGGAACCCAGGAGAGGTTCCGTGATGCAGCCTATGTCACCCACCTGTCAGCTGACGTCACCCTGCACAGCCAGGATAAGCCCAGGCCGGCTGAGTCCAGACCCACACGATCCTTGTTGCTAAGGTGTCATCAACTTAGAATCTAATAGATTTGAGATAGTGACAAGTGAAAGTATATAAAGACCACAGGAAGCGATGTTAGAATTATGCTTGAGAATAAATTCAAAACACTTCGATGTCCATAAAAAGACAAATGGCATATTCATTACAAACATTATTTCCCACTTGAGCAAATCCCAAGAGACCTCCCCTCTCCTATGCCATTTTCTATTGCTCGAGGTTGGAAGTAAAGAAACTGCATTTTCTTAGAAAGACTCTAAATCTGATGTTGCACGCGTGCAGGCCGGTTTTCACTTCTTACCTAGGACTGCTCCTGTTATTAAAAATGTTTTTCAGTTGTAAAGAGTATCAAATTAGAAGATCAGCGTATCCTTTTGGCCCTGAATTCAGGAGCCTTCCCAAATAAACTCATGGTAGTCAAGAGGACTTCACGAAGCGACATTCAGCTCTCTTTAAAGCCATCAATTTTCCCCACCCAAGAAACAAACGTCGACCTCCAGGAAAGCCAGACGTCTTGGATGTCTGTGTAGGGCATCTGTTTCTGTTTGCCAGCCACAGGGACTCTTCCTTTGATGTCCCTTCCCTTTGCAAGTGCAGGTACAATGTAACTCAATTTGTGGCATCATCAGCCTGGCTTTCAAATCCAACGCCAGTAAGACTGCCTTTGTCTACACTTCACGTTAAGCCCTTGAAAGGGATCTTACATTTCATTTGGAAATTACTCTCTGAGCAGCTGGTTCGCCATCCTCATTACAATTACTGGGAATTTCAAGGGCGGGTGGCTTCTCTGGAGCAAAGGGCCCCTAGGCTTTGCCAGGCTCTCGCCAGACACCGAGCTGATGTGCTGCCCTCTTCCCCTGCACGTGTGAAGAAGAAAGGGGAAGGAGAAGTGCATGGAAGAACTGAAAGATAGGAGCGTGCTCAAGCCGGGAGGAGTTCTGAAATCTCACTGGTGCCACGCGGCTGATCAGAGAACTTGGGATGAAGGAAGAAAGAAAGGACGCCTGTATGCTCCTGGGGCATCCTTCTAATCCTGGAAGGGCTCTGGGCTGCCCTGGAGCAGTGTGGGAGCCTCTGAGGAGCCACACGGTGCAGGCTCACGGGTAGCAGGTCCTCCTTGGAAGTGTCTGCTCAAAGGCTCCGTCGGTGCCAGCCTTTGGTCAGCCTGTGAAACAACCAATGCTTAGGCCAAGGGAAACCATTGACAGCGGGCAGACAGCGGGAACACGCTGCGGTGATCCATCGCTGGGACCCAGAGGGATCTGAGCTTTTCTCCCCTATGTTGAGACACAAATGCAAACAGAGGAAATGTTTAAAGGTGAAAAAGAAAACTGCCTAAGGATCCAGGGAGGCTCTAGAGTAAGGGCGTGGGATGCAACATTGCAACTGGGCAGGACCTCTCTTAAAGCAACCTCAGGCACTCATTAAGTATCTACCTTTGATGCCCCACCCACCATCAGAAGGAGGGTATTGAATCTGGGTGGCTGAGAATGAACACTTTCTTCCCCCTCACCTGCTTCCTCTCCAAGTCAAGAGAATAAAAACCTCACGGAACGGGACCTCCAAAACCCCTTAAGATGTGTGCAGTTCCGAATGCCATCATTCTCTTTTGCAAGCCCCCTACATTCCCTTTAATCAAGACAATGCTTGCAAAACCCGTAGCTATGACAAACTTCTGTAAGATTCTTTAGACCTTGATCTGTCCCTCTTTGTGCCTTTTTAGCTAACTTTTTAAAAAAAGAATCCTTTTTCCCTAAACATCTCCAACTTCAGGAAAAAATGTGACAACCCCTCATCAGCCCGCATGTTTTGTGACAGATCTGTGATTATATTCCAGCAGCCCTGTCGAGAGAAGCGCACTCAAGCTTTTTTCCGTGGCTGCTTTTTAAAGAGTGCAGTGAACTCCCTGATGCTCTAATGAGAGCTTTCTACACCTTGCCAAAGCAGGAGGGGACAGGTGGGATGTGCAGAAGGTTGGAGTTATCATTAATAAATAAAAGCAAAATAAATACACTCCCAAAAGTCAGTCTGAACCTTACTGTCCAGAGAAAACAAAGCAGGGATAGCTGGATGGCCCCATCAGATAAAGGGATGCCGCAGGGAGGGCGACCCTCCGGGCCCAGAGGAGAGCAGGTTTGGGTTGATAGCTCTGGAATGCAGCTGCGGGTGGAAGCAACAGGAAAGCCCATTTCCTCTGTTTACACAGAAGGGTTTTTACAACAATGAGCCATGTCTGTAAATGGCATGGCCAGGAACAACCACGCACTCCCTCCCCATTGCTGGAACTCTGCAAGCAGAGGCTGGGTGATCATGGGCAGAGAGGGCACGCAAAGTGTTGTCTTCTTTGTTTGGAGGTGAAATTAGATAGCAAAAAGCCAGAAGTGCCTTCCAACCCTTAAGACTCTGTGACTCTACAGCTGTGGACGATCAATCAATTTCTCTCTCTGAGAACCAAGGGCCTTGGCACAAAACGGGCTCTCTGAGGTCCATCCCAGCCCTAGGTGGCATGAGTCACCTGCTACATTTGTGATGTTGGAGGCAACGCTCACACCTGGGACCTAGCAAAGCCCTTGAGCTGCTCTGGCCCTCACTGCAAGGTTTTTCCTTTAATATACAAGCAAGCCTGAAGTCAGGAGACACAGCCACCAAGTACGTGAAGCATCACGGCAAAGGACAAACAGGTCACTTTGAAGACAAAAGATCTTCGGAACCTTATTTCGGACAACACCAAGCAAGAAGAGCACTGGGCCAGGGGCTGAGAGATCCTTTTTGCGGAATTTCAGGGAACTCTCCTGGAAGCTTATGTTGGTGACTTGGTTTGTAGAGTAGCTCTCAGCTCCCAGAGGCTTGTTTCCAAAGAGGAAATGGCCCCCAAAAGGCATCCCTCATGCTTCATTCCCAGAAATCCGTCTCCCCAGGCCTCATTCCAGGGACTTTGGTCTGTTGGCCTCACAAGTGTTTGGTATACAACTGTATAGTTGTTGCACAAAATGTGTTTGGTTGAAAAAAAAGTTTTATCAAAGGAAAATGTCTATTTATAGCAAATCTATTCTAAGCTTGTATAACCACTTCAAATAAGTATATTATATAACCTATTTTTAATTACCTTGACAATTCCAATTGGGACACCAGTAAGGCAGAGTGAGGAACTAAGGACAGCTATGTTGCACATAGCACAATAAATAAAAAGGGCCGTGTATCAGGACTACCAGGCAGGATGAAGTACCAGCTTCTGATTCAGCTTGTCCCAGGATCCAAGGAACCACTTGTCTGAGGTGTGGGCACTCATGTGGACAGACAGGCTCACGTGTTTTTCTCTCTAAACTGTTGGGAAACAGAGAATAGGGGTCCCTTTGCCTATAAAATAGCAATGCAAGAATGGGCACCTTGCCTAGTGGCTAAAACACCACTTGGGACACTCACATCTGATATGGGGTGTCTGGGTTTCAGTACTGGCCTTGTGGGCATTTGGAGTCAGTTTCTTTTTCTCTCAAATAAATAAAACAAGTAGTAAATTTAAATTTAAAAAAATTAAGTGCAAAGTCTTTAACGAGTCTTCCTGCTCATGAAGGTTCGAGTCTTCAGGCCCCAGCCACTGACCGCCTGTCTAGCCATGATTGTGCTGGGTCAAAGAACCATCCATTCTCTCCCACTTCTTGGATCTTCTCCAAGGTTCTTTCCACTCCTCCCTGATACTTGCTCCAAGTTCCAATGAGAACACCTTCTAAGCATTTTGTGAGTCTTATTTCATGATGCTAACCCAGTTCCATCGCACCTTCAGCTCCGTAGCTCAGAACTCCTTGACACTCCTGGGCAACTTTCTGTCACCTGTGTAGTGCCACACTCAAAGCAGTGCTTTGTGGCATTTGGACAGAGTTGGACTAACGTCCAAAGAAAGAACATGTCAGAGACAGAGGAGGAGAGTACAGAGTTCAGAAAACCCTGACTGTGTGGCACCCAGGACACAAGAGCCAAAAAGAGGATAAAATATATTAAGTGGAGCTATTCTGAAAAATTCAGGATGTATGGTTACCAAATATGAGGGCAGTTCAACAAGGACATGGGAATGGAATTAAAAGATGTATTTATTTTTTGTGTGAATAATTTTTGAAACTCAGAGTTTCTTCATAAGGAACTGTATTTCTGTGAACTTTTTGAAGACCCCACATGTATGTTCACTAGCTTTTCAAATTGCACAGGTCAACAGATGGTCTCTTGGAAGACTGACCATGTCCTCTGCTAACAATATTTTGTCCAATCTGTCAAACATTTTGCTGGATGGGTTACTAGTCTTTAGTTCACTGAAGGTAGCTAGTTTGAGGCTAGTTTCTTGCACCCAAGTTTTCTCTCTCTGAATAGACTATAATCTCACTGATAACAAGGATCCTGCCCTAATAATCTCTATACCCATGGTTCATTGTAGTAGGTCCATAGCAATTTGCTCAATAAACATGGGATGGATGGGTGGATGGACAGATGGATGGGTGGTTGGATGGTTCACTGGAGCCCACAACTTAAAGTATAATTCATGTAGGGTCAGAGACTGTATAGGTAAACACAGTTTCAAGGAGAAGATAGCAGAGAGACAAGTAAGGAGAAAAACAGAGAGCAGAGCCCTTTGTCTCCCTGGTTGGGACAGGGGAGGTGGGGAGGTCGAGGAAGGGACTTAGGGCAGTCTGTACCTACACTTCTGTCAAAGGAGTCTTTAAAGCTCCTCCCAGCCTGAGAGACCATTGGACCACGAATTGTGAATTCCTGCTCAACATAAATACACTTTTCCCAGATAAGGCAGAGGGTGGCAGGGCAGTTTTGAGCCCTGTTTTAAGGAAAAGTCCTTACAATTTAATCATGATTCACATGATGAGCTAATTGTCCTCCCAAAAGAGGAAATTTTGTGCATTTCAAAAACACTGCAAATCTGAACACGAGTCCCTTGCCATGGCGTTGAAGCTGAAGGACATCCTCTCAGCCTCCCTCTTCTCTTGTACAACGTTGTCCTCTTGTGAACCTGCCAACTTGGATGCACAGAGCGACATGGCCCACGACCATCCCACCCCACCCACCCTTTGTCCAGCTGATCCCTGACCAGCACAGTAATGAACAGCAGAGGCTACCAAAAACTACACACACATGCACTCGCCCTCGCACTCACATACGCAGAGCTGCTGTGAACAAATTGCTGAAGCACATTCAAGTTCAAGGGCCTGAGTGGGAGCAGAACAGAGAGATTTTGATCTTTGGCCTGCCATATGGAAGAAGAGAGAAAAATCTCACGTACCCATGCTTGTGTGTCCTGCAGTGTTTATCATCTGCGATCATGGGAAGTGAATTTTCTCACCATGTTCCTTTTCCTCCTGCAGCCCAGGGTTGGAGAAGACAAGGTGTGTGCAGGCCAGGAGAGGCCAGGGCAGACTGCATCCCAGATGGAGCGTCTGGGGGCTGCTAGATGGGCCTAACCTGGGGTAGCTGTGCCTCTAGGAGCCCCTTCAACACTCGGTAGCATTGGGAAAGTTCGAGGCTGGAGTTGCTTTCCAGAGAGATGATCTAGCAGTCTCCTGGGAATGCTGTAACAAATTTCTACAAACTGGGTGGTTAAAGCCACGTAGATTTATTCTCTCACGTCCCTGGAGACTGGGAGTCTGAACTCAAGGGGTCAGCAGGCCATGCTTCCTCTGAAGGCCCTAAGGAAGAATCCCCCCCAACTCTTGCTAGATTCTGGGGGGTGCTGCCAGTCCTTGGCTTATTGCCGCATTACTGCAATGTCTGTCGCCCTCTTCACACGGACTCTGGGTGTGTGTGTGTGTGTGTGTGTTCCTTCTCTCCCTGAATGGTTGGCACCAGCTTTAGGGGCAGGGCAGTGTCTCCTTCAGCTTTCTAACACTCCCTTTCCTTACATAACTGAGCAAAATGTATTCCCCTGCAGGTATGAAGCCCAGAACCTTCACCACACTCCCAAGGGCTTGGACCATCACCCTCCCCCCTGCTCTCCTGCTCCTGACCTCTTGCTGCCCTTCTGTGTCTGCCCCGACTTCAGGTCTCCAACTTTTGTCTCCATGGCACCTGACCCAGCCGTGTGACTCCACCGACGGCTTGGAGAGCAGCCCAGGAAGCTGCTGTCAGCCGTCCTCAAGCACCTCTTCCCTGCTCCATCTACTCCCATCACTGGGGCTCGCTCTCTGCCCTTGTTTTCCTTGGTCTCCTCTTCACTGGGTTCTCAGCTCCATGGCTGAGGGGCACCCGGCCCCAGTAACCTCACACACCAAGTGTGAGGATCTAAGTCCATGACAACTCCAAGATGCCAAGAGATTTGCTCTCCATCTCTCCTCAACAAAGGGCCCAGCTTTGCACATTAAAAAAAAAATAATAAAATAATAATAATAAAATGACTTCATTAAGGGGTTGGTAAACAAAAGAGCCTTAGCAAGATGAGGAACTGTAGAAGCCTCGGACTGAACATTTTAGACCCATTTCGCAGGCAGAACAACCCAGAGCCATTTCCCCTTCTCATTGTGCATCTGAATATCCTTGTGGGTGTCCTGTCCAGGGTGACCTGGACCTGAGCTCCCAGCATTGTACTGTGGTCCGAGTGCCGAGTAGCCAGAGCCACCCTCCCAGAATCCTCAGCTGTTCTGAGAGCAGTTTTGAAGGCCGCCATCCTCACATTCACTCTATTCCGCTCACCTGCTGAGCCTCGGCCCTGATCTCATCTCTTTGAGGACTTCCACGGCATCACTATTCACTGACCCTTCCAAGAATCAACTCTCGGAGAATTTCCCCGCCACTAAGCACTGCTTGTCCCCATAAACTGCTTTCTGCTTCCTGTTGTGAGCCATGTCTGGGTGTAAACATTTTCTGCCCCCACAGTGAGAGTCCAGGTCAGGAAGCAGGAACTATTCCATGCCTCCTTTATCTGCGGCACTTTGCTCATAGTCAATGATCTGTGTATAAAGACCCTGTAACCTCCCGCTGCTAAAACTATTTCCAGATGCCCACAGAAATATCCAGTATGGTCCGTTCTGAAGACCAATTATCCGTGAGTGACTTACACTGGGCAAACTCTTAATCCCAATCTAGCCTTCTGTAATATGCAGGATTCTCCCGTCACCGCTTCTGCACTCCTGGAAAATGCCACATGACTCCAGTGGTGGATTGCAGAAGGTTGGCACCGGCTGGGCACCTGAAGATGTGGAGTCCAGTAAGCCTCCAACTGGCTGCGTAACCAAGACCAAACCGTCGATCTTCCTGAGCTTCTGTTCCTCACATCTGCCCTCCTCCGGGTCCTCACCCCATTGTCGATCCAGGAACTTCTCACCAGACAGGAACCGACACCTGTGCATCTATCTCTGCTGTTCCCTGCAGGCACCCCCCGGAACGGCTCTTCTTCCCTCTTAGCTCCATGACCTTTACCCCGTGTGGTGCTCTTTGCTCTTTCTCTCTCCCCCAGAGACTGGACCTTAGCCACTTCTGCACCCTACCTCCAAGCCTGGTTCCAGCACATAGTAAGAACTTAAGGAATGGGTAATGTTTCAAATGAACAGAAAAATCTTTAAAAGGAAGAGAATGAATATCACCAATCATCAGGAAAATACAAATCAAAACGACGATTAAATATCCACTTCACACCAATTAGGATGGCCACCATTAAAAAAAGAAGGAAGGGCCGGCGCCATGGCGCAGTAGGTTAATCCTCCGCCTGGGGCGCCAACATCCCATATGGGCGCCGGTTCTGTCCCGATTGCTCCTCTTCCAGTCCAGCTCTCTGCTGTGGCACGGGAAGGCAGTGGAGGATGGCCCAGGTCCTTGGGCCCTGCACCGGCATGGGAGACCGGGAGGAAGCACCTGGCTCCTGGCTTCGGATCAGCTCAGTTCCGGCCACTGCAGCCATCTGGGGAGTGAACCAATGCAAGGAAGACCTTTCTGTCTGTCTCTCCCTCTCACTGTCTGTAACTCTACCTCTCAAATAAATAAATAAGAAATCTTTTTAAAAAAAGAAGAAGAAAAAAAATCACACCAGACAGGTGTTGTGAAAATGTGGAAAAACTGGAACATTTGCACACCATTGGTGGTAATGTAAATTAGCACCCCCATTGTGGAAAACAGTATTTGAAGTTCCTCAATAAATTAAAAATGGAATGACCATATGATCCAGCAGTCCCACTCGTGGGTGTATATTCAAAAGAACTGGAGACAGATTCTCAGATATTTGTACACCGTGTTCACTGCAGCATTATTGTCCAGTGTCAAGATGCAGCAGCAACAGAGGACGTCCACTGGCAGAGGACCGGATAAGGAAGGATGGTACATCTATACCACCGCATATTATTCATTTTAAAAACTGAGAGCTAAACAAACCTCTCTGTGTGTATGTTGCCCAGCTTCAGGTATTCTGTTGCAGTAATGGAGAGCTAACTAATGCACTGGCTCACTCTGCACCACCATCACCATGGGTAAGTCAGAGTGCATTTAACCAGGAGTCCAAGATTCACAGACCCACTTTATTCTGTACACTGTATCTCTTTTTGCCATGACTAGAGAAAAGCCTTCCCCCATGTCATAAATACGTGTGCGCGTGATTGACAGCAAAATGACAGCTTCACATTGGGAGTATTGGAGAGAGCTGATTCCCCCTAATCACCATCCAGCGCTGGCCTGGTATCAATCTGCCTTCTGTGCATGGAAATCCAAATGACTGCTCCTCTCTGCCTGGGAGCCACCTGTTGGAGAAGCGCACCTTGTGAAAAGGAATTTAAGAACCATTTAGACAAGGGAAGACTCCCCTGTGCACCTCACCCTTTGTGTGTGTGTGTGTGTGCAGAGTTCCCACTATAATCACCCTGGACAGTTTGAGGCTCAGGCAAAAGGAAGGCATGACCATTGCCACAGCTGCTGTGATATTCCCCAAGAAAAACTTTGTTCACTTTGCCCTTTTCTTGACGTCTGAGATGGGGTCAGAAGCTGCTAAAGACCAGTTTCTCTGCAACAGGGTTCCCACGTAAAAGCTGTCTTGCTTCTTCCCAGTGTCTCCAAATCAGGGTCTCAGAGTCCATTCTGACAGCTGGGATTCGGGTCTCTGCCAGGATGCTTTGAGGTCTGGAATATCCCTTGGACACCTTTTAATGCTCTTTAGAGACTCCCTATTAAAATACTTGTGTCCTCATTTAGAGTTTCCGGCTCTGTGTTTGAACTGAGCCCTGTCCAGCTAAAAAGGGAAAGAAAACACACCCTGTGCTCTTTACTGCCCAATCCAGCCAGATACACACCAACCTTTATTGTCAGTGGCACCAACTTCTAGACCATCTCCCAGCCTGGAGATTCCAAATGGCTCTCCAAGGTCAAGAGCCTCGTGTAGACTCGGGGTTTGGAAGAAGCCAATCGGGATCTCCCAAGTGCATCTCAGGCCACCTCCTGAGCCTGCAAACACTTATCAGGATAATTTTTAACTCCAAATTAGCATCAGATGATTTTAGCCACGATGCTATTTATGTCATAAAATTCCGAATCGTTACTGCTGGAAAGGATCTTTGAGATCTTCCAGCCCAACCACTTCATTCGACAAATGAGAAAACCAGGGGGAGCAGGGGCAGTGAATTAAAGTTCACCAAAGGACACACTGCTGGTTGGTAACAGAGGAGGGACTGGAACCCAGCCAGGCCACCTGAGCCCCCACAATTGTACTCTTTCCACTACAACCCATCAGAGTTCCCAGATAACCAAAACACTGACAAGACCCTGCCAATGGTTGGCCAACTTCAGTCAATATTTGCCAGCACAAAATTGCAGCAGAACCTAGAGCTTTTGCAATCTGCATGTGTATGATCTGTTGCGATTTTTTGACTTCTCTCTAATGGGCAAGGCTCTGTGTTGATTTAGTTTGTCCACGCTGAGTGTTTACCTCTCCTTTACCAGATTCACCGTCTACAAATGTTCCATCAATATCCAGCCCGCTGCTCCTCTCCTGCTCTCCTGGAAGCACCCACATGACACTTTCTGATCCCTTGAGGGCAGCTGATGGGATGCAGGGGCTGGTTGCAGGGTAGGGGGACAACAGAATTATGACTGGGATTTTCTGATCTTTGACTTTGGGGGCTTTGCTTTATGGAGCCATTGAATCAATAGTCGGGGGAGCTGGGTTTGAGTTTGCGTCTGATTGATCCCAGTCTGGCTCCTCCAGAAAGGCTCACTCCCAGCCTGGCCTGCAGAAGCCAGGAAGGGTCTCAGGTGCTCCTGACCTGCGCTCTCCGCTTCCAGTCCTGCCGGCTGCTCATTTCCAAGGTTGGGGTCTGTGCTTTCCCCAAGGAACTACTGCAGCATCATCCGCCAGTTCCGTGCTTTGCTCCCCTCTGCAAGTTCACTCACCCACACTCGCCCACAGCCTGTGGTCCTGGATTCCCAGTCCCTGCTCTGTCCAGACCATCTGGGGCTAGACTTCTCCAGGGCTGAAGGTTCACCTAGACTGGGCTGGGGTGAGGTGCCCGATGATTCCTGACTCTAGACAACTGTGCACCTGCAGAGCCCCACACAGATGTCCCACTGGGGTTGGGAACAACTAAATGAAACCGCTGTCTGGCTTCTCCCAGGTGTCAGTGGGGTCTGCCCCCGACCCATACTCCTATTGCTCCTGGAGCCCTGAGGTGGATCCAGGCCAGTGTAGGGCCACCCTGTCCTACTGAAATCAAGGGGGCCGGGCTGGACACACATGATTTATAAAAGTGCTGCACACACCCAAGTGCGGAAACACAAGTATTATTTCTTGGGTTATTGGTGGGAAAGGCGTGTAAGAAGATAGGTAGGGTGTGAAGAATTCAGTCATTAGAAAAGCAAGGGTGCTGGTTCCCATTAGGTAAGTTTGATTATTAACATCTTTAATGAGATTTAGTTTTGAAAGGGGGCTGAAATGTATCCTAAATGAGGAGGAGGACTACAGATCTGAACACCCTGGGCCCATCCCTCCCCTGGTTCATGGATGTCACTCACCCACCATAGCAGAGATCAACACAAGACTGGATCTTGAGGGCTTATATTTTTAGGCCTGTGTGAGTTTCTCGTTAAAAGAACTAAATCTGGTGGTACAATGAATGGCCTCTGTTTCTATTTAAGTTTTGTTGATCAAAAAATCTGGGTTCGTGATTTGTCCCCTTGACGATTTCCGAAAGCACATGCCTTGCTCAGGCAGCTCTTGGACTGATGCAGCGTGGGCCCTGTCCGACGTGCTGGACTTTGCCTCGCTCCCAGAGCCCTGAGAAAGGTCACACAGGGAGTGTAGCAGGAATATGCCGGCGACCCCTGGGTGAAAAACAGCGCAGGCTGAGCTGGCCGAGCCCATGGAGGCCCCCAGAGGCCCAGGGAGACCTCAGCTCCCCGCGGATCTGCTGATGGGGCAGCCTGCACAGTTGGGCTATGGTGGCTACAGGGGCTGATTGTGCCGCCTCGGGCCTCTTTTTGGCTTCTGGTTGTGTCCTGAGCCCAAAAATTCAGAGCTGTAAGATGTTGCCAGTCTGCTCAGCAGTCAACCCAAATGGTAAACCCTTCAAAGCAGGTGTCTCGCTGGCAAATTCTGGCAAAGCCCTTGTCCATCATCTGAGGTTACAGGTGCAGAAGATGGGGAACCAGCGGGGCGTGGGTGGAGACAGGACAAGGACGGGGAAGAAGCCAAGCACCTGTGACCGCAGGTGAAGTCCCTCTGCCTGACCCCAGGGAAAATCTGCAGAGAAATCACATGGCAGGGCTTCTCCTCTTGGAGACCACTGGGGCCCAGAGGGTGTCATGAACTCCCAGAGTTTTCTGGATCTTTGCTACCCAGCTCCGTCAGTAGCCCAAGGGTGGTCACTCAGCACAGGGCTCATATGGAAGCAAGGCACCCAGAGCCGCGGGAGAGGACAGGCATGTGGAACCAGAAAGAGGCTCCCAAGAGCCTGGCAGAACACCCAGCTCACTTCACCCTGGAACGACTGAGACGATGGCAGAAGGACTATGTCCTCCGTTTATAAACCAGGAAACCAGGATAAGGGAAGTTGTGCCTAAAGCCCCACGTTCAGGGTAGATAACAGGTGACCGGAACTCACCAGACTGCGAATCGCTCCTCCCAGCTCTTCCCTCTCTACCACGGACATGCATTTTCTTGCTGCCTGCCATGGTTCCCCACCTGGCCCATGATGATGTGTGTCCAGAGGAAGCAACCAGGAAATCCGCTCAGCTAGATTCCAAAACCAAAGGGAGCTCCCTCAGGGCTTGGCCAATGGTTAGATAACCCAGGACCCCTCCCCTCCCCACCGCCAGCACAAAGCAGCAGGGGTGGGGGGCGCTTTCTCACTTGCTCATCTCAGCACCTCTGGGAATGGCTGGGGTTGTTTTTGATGAACAAGCTTCTGAGAAGCCTTGCCGGAGCCCACCCTGTACCTGTGGCATCCCTTGTCCTTCCTTCTGGTCCTTTCCAAGTCTCATTCTCCTTACTTCTTGCGGCCGATGTCCCCACCACCCTGGGTCTCCTGCTCTGACCTCCCTGGAAATCAGCTGTGCAGCCTGTTCATCCATCTTCTCTTCCTGTCCACCTTTAAATGAGTCCCTACCAGAAGGCAAGATCTGTTTCTGAGAGCTGGCTTCACACCTGATGCCACAGTCGCTGTACCTTCCGGTGCTTCATGCCGACAGATGCTTGGACAGCGTTTAGTCACCCAGTGTGGGAGATGGAAAAATGGAAGCACTGATATCATTCACAAGTCGCTGCTGTGCTCCACTGGGAAATGTGCCCCCAGGGTTTTCACATGGCATTTCCTTTTCTGGGGTGGCAAAGACAAGGAAGGGCTCCGGAGTCAACCTGGGTTATTTACTGTGTGGCCTTCACTTCTCTGCCTCTGTTTTCTACCCGGGAAAATGGGTTAACAATACTCATAGCACCCTGTCTCATAGGGCTGAGGGATTAGATGAGTCTTACTCATGTAAAGAACTCAAAAGGGTACACAGTAAGCAATCTAAATATCCTTGTCCGTCATTAGTATTGCTAATGGCATTTAACAAGAGTCGGAAGGTCAGGTGTCTATCTAAATATTCCATATCTAAGAAGATTATACTCAAATGTCACCCTCTCGGGGGAGGGGGGCTTTCCCTGTCCACCCTATCTTTCTGAATTGCACTTTATTAAAAATAGCAAAACACCTATCCATTGTTTCCACTCCCATGATCATATCCCCAGTTTCATTCCTTACCACAGGAGCCAGCCTCGTGACACTGCAGATTAAGCCACCAGTGGCAACACTGGCATCCCGTATGGGGCCGCTCCACTTCCAGTCCAGCTCCCTGCTGATGGGCCTGAGAAAGCAGCAGAGGACGGCCCTAGTGCCTGAGACCCTGCACCCACATGGGAGACCCCGATGGAGTTCCAGGTAACTGGCTTCAGCCTGGCTCAGCCCCACCTCTTGCAGCCATTTGGGGAATGAACCAGCAGATGGAAGATCTGTCTCTCTCTCTCTCTCCCTGTCCCCCTCTAACTCTGCCTAAATACATCTTTAAAAAATTCCTTACCACGTTTCTCAGATGACTTCCATGGCCTCTACAAAGACCACTCCATTGTTTTGCTGCCCTTCCAATGCAAATTGCAGTGCAGCTCCCATTTCTACTCTTTCTTTTGCTCTGATGATACGTGACATTTGCACCTGTTGATGGGGTACCACGTGATGTTTGATTAGTGTATGAATCGAGCAGTGAGGAGTTAGTGTGTTAGCCTGTCCATCGCCTGGAACTACCAAGCGTGTTCCCACTCTGGCCACTCTGTGTGACGTGGCAGCTCTCTCCCTTCTCTTCCCTCCTCTTCCCTCCCCCCACCTCTTCTCTTTCCCTTCTTGTCATTTTCTAAACTGCTCTGTAATGTACTTATTTGATTGTCTGTCCCCCTGCTAGAAGGGGAGGCCAGGGCAGAAGTTCCTGCCTCTTTTTTCCCGTGCTGCAGCTCCCAGGGCCTGGAAGCACACCAGCACACAGTAGGGCCACAGTAAGATCTACTGAGGGGTTAAGTGACAAATCTGGGATCCAGGGATGTGTGGGCAGCTGGAGCCTGGGCAAGGGCCTCGGGTGTCTTTCCCAGGACTCACCCGCCTTCTCTGATCCCCCTCTGCCAACACCCACAAATACACAGTGACATTTCACAGCAAATCATACACATGAAAAGCTCCACTTCTATACGCAGGGACCTCATGGATTCAAGAGACGCAGAGCTGCGAGTGACAAAGTCATCCGGTTTCCAGTTCTGACTTTTATGTCCCTGGGCGAGTTGGGCAAGGCCCTCTGCCCCTCTGAGTCCTCTTCCTCTGCCCGATTGTCACCAGGCCCCTCCCAGCTTCCTCTCTTGCAGAATCGAAGAGCACAGAAGTGGCCCACAGCCTTCCAGGTTATCCCTGATCTAAATCAGCAAGGAGGCTCCGGGTGCAGCTGCTGTTGACAGCGCCGGCCATCGGGGAGGAACTGCAGGGAACTGGCTTCCTAGGGAGGCCTGGCCAGCTCTCCTTGGTCATGCCGGAGGCAGCTCCGGGCAGCAGGGGCCGAGCCAGTTGCCGAATCCTTTGAAGATGGGATAGCTGCGTGGGTGGGGCGCGTGTCTGGACTGGGCAGATTTTTTTTCTTATTGGCAAGAATTTCCGCCTCCGCTGGCATTCATTTTTTCCCAGGAACTCCCTGTAGCTAAAAGAGAAAAGAAAAAGCAAACAAAAACACCCGTCCCTGAACAAGGAGACCTTCTCTCTTTGTGAGTCCCTGATAAGAAAAGCCCTCTGCCAGCCGCAGTACCTGTTCCAGCGCCGGCGGCTCCTTGTCCCGGCCAGGCTCCTTGAGTGTGATGAGGGCAGTGGGAGAGGGAAGTAGACGGTAGGCAGCCTTCAGGTGGCCGCCACTAAGTCAGCTGTGGAGGAACCGCTGGTCCCCAGGGACTTGAGTTCAAGCTGTCGGCCACGTGTGCAAAATTGACTCTGATTGTTCATTCCAAAAATCCCGAGAAGGGACAGGAGATCTGGACTTGAATCACTCAGTCCCGAGCTCCTAAGGGAATCCCATGCTCGTTTTTCACCCATTTCTGCGGTGAGCACCTTCACTTCCACCTGTGCCTCTCGGAAGCACTGGTCGCCTCAGCGTCCTCTGTGTAAACCCCCGGTTTCCTAATTAACCAGTTACTGGCAGGTGCTGGGGGAGCCGTCTCTTAGCAGGATATCCCTGGTAGGAGATGCTTCTGCTCATATTGGTATTGCTGTGTGCTACCCGAACACTTTGGTCTCTTCCAAGAAATTTCTCGGTCTGACTGGGACTCAGGAGCCGTGGATATCAGCACCAGCTCTGTGACTACAGGACTTCCAGGAATCCATTTCCCTGGGCTTCAACCGCACCCTCCTCAAGTTGGCACACGGTCTCTCTAAGACTCCCTCCACCTGTTGTGCTGGGTTTAAAATTCTAAACTTGAAAATTTTCAGTTTTTCACTATCATATCTTGATTAGGACAATGATTTGTATCAGAATTAAGATGCAAGAATTAAAAACTGAACTTTTTTGTGGTCAACTTTCCTATGTTATGCAAATGTTTCTAACTATCCTAAGGAAGTCTTTTTCATCATTTTGGGGATTATCAAATCTAAGTAGTGGACGGACCCTTAGCATTTACCTGGTTATTTTATGATACAAACTATAGCTGGTTTGAGCAGTCACTGCTTGGTAGACTGTGCCACTATCAAAGAATTGCAAAGTGGAGGCTGGTGTTGTGGCATAGTGGGTAAAGCTGTGGCCTGCAGCGTCGGCATCCCATATGGGTACCAGTTCGAGTCCTGGATGCTCCATTTCTGATTCAGCTCCCTGCTAATGGCCTGAGCAAGCAGAGAAAAATGGTCCAAGTCCTTGGGCCCTAGCATTCATGTGGGAGACCTGGAAGAAGCTCTTGGCTTCTGGCTTCAGCCTGGATCAGCGCTGGTTGTTGTGGCCTTTTGGGGAGTGAACCAGCAGATGGAAGATCTCTCTCTGTCTCTCTCTCTTTCTCTATAACTCTATCTTTCAAATAAATAAAATAAATCTTAAAAAAAAAAAAAGAATTGCAAAGAGCATCAACCAAGGTGTTGTAATACCCTTCTTGGAATCTATCTTTAGGAAGTTTTCAGAAATGTGAGTTAGTTATGTGCAGAGTTAATGAGCCAGGCTACTTAACATAGCAAAGTAATAATTTTAATGGTAAAGAGCCACATGTCTCGTAACAGATGAGTGGCTAGATAGAATAAATCCACACAACAGAATGTGTTTATAGCATTAAAAATGATTTTTATTTTTTTAAAAGATTTATTTATTTATTTGAAAGTCAGAGTTACATAGAGAGAAGGAGAGGCAGAGAGAGAGAGGTCTTCCATCTGCTGGTTCACTCCCCAAATGGCCGCAATGGCTGGAGCTGCGCTGATCCAAAGCCAGGAGTCAGGAGCTTCTTCTAGGTCTCCCACATGGGTACAGGGGCCCAAAGATTGGGCCATCTTCTACTGCTTTCCCAGGCTGCGCTGATCCAAAGCCAGGAGCCAGGAGCTTCTTCCAGGTCTCCCACATGGGTACAGGGGCCCAGAACTTGGGCCATCTTCTACTGCTTTCCCAGGCCATAGCAGAAAGCTGGATAGGAAGTGGAGCAGCTGGGACTTGAACCGACGCCCATATGGGATGCTGGCACTGCAGGTGGTGGTTTTACCTGCTACTCCACAGCGCCACTCAACAATGGTTTTTTTAAAACTTCAGCACAACATGGTAAAATGCTCCTGATATTTTAAAATCAATTTGGAAGAAAATTCTTCAAAATCTTAACAGTAATTCTTCCCAGATGATTTTTATAGTCATATTTTTCTCTATATAAGCACACTTGAAAGAGTTTCTGCAAAATGGAATTACAAAGTAAGTTTATCTCTGGTACAAAAAAATTTTGAAATTCACGCATATGTGAAGTCTTCAAAAAGTTCATGGAACAAGCCGGCGTTTTGGCATAGCTGGTAAAGCTGCTACCTGTAACACTGGCATCTCATATGGGTGCCGGTTCATGTCCTGGCTGCTCTTCTGATCCAACTCTCTGCGAATGGCCTAAGAAAAACAGCAGAAGATGGTCCAAGCATTTGGGCCCCTGCTCCCACATAGGAGGCCCGGATGAAGCTCTTGGCTCCTGCCTTGGCCTGGCCCCAGCCCTGGCTCAATAGAGGCCTGCCTCAATAGAGGCCATCTGGGGGAATGAACCAGTGGATGGAAGATTTCCCTCTATGTAACTCTAACTTTCAGATAATAAGCAAATCTTTAAAACAAGCAAGCAAACAAATGAAAAGTTCATGGAAAATGCATACCATGAAGTTTACACTGACTTCCAGTCAAAGATTTTTAACTAAGGCTGAACATCCCTGTAGGGAAGTTTTTAGAGGAAAATTGAGGTCCAAAGTTAGAAAAAAATGCAAAAGATTCTCTTCATCTATGGCTAAGCTGGCCGTGGCCCGTAGTTAATGAGGAACCATTGGGCGGAATTAATGTTACATTTCTGTAGCTTCCCTCTCAGAGTTTTGTAACTGGCCTTCCTCCTGCCATATGGGCGCCGGTTTGAGAACCAGCTGCTCCACTTCCAATCCAGCTCTCTGCTATGGCCTGGGAAAGCAGTGGAAGATGGCCCAAGTGCTTGGGTCCCTGTACCCATGTGTGTACAGGTTGTTTTGGTTTGGTTTTTTTAACTCCTGAGGATAAAGATGACTATTGTGCATGAGACTATAGAGGTGTTGCTTATTAATGCTGAACATTTAGATAAAGACAATCTTGGCACCCAAGTCTTGGACTTGAAAGAAACGACATCCTTTGTTCCCCAAACAAAAATATCACATAATTGAATAAATACTGTTCAGTTTTACTGGGTCTACACAGCTAAAGCACAGACTCAAGTCATTTACCCAGATTATTCTATCTTATTATGGTCATTTTATCTCTAGAGGAGGATGCCCACCACGTCTTAGTTCCTTCTAGAAAATAATTAACTCTGAAGCCATCTAAATCCTGGAGGCAAAATGAACCATTCCACACAGAATTTTCTGTTTTGAAATGGTCCTGTGTTCCAAGTCTGTCTTTCTTTCTTTCTTTCTTTCTTTCTTTCTTTCTTTCTTTTCTTCTTTCTTTCTTTCACAGAGGTCTTCCACCCGCTGCTTCACTCCCCAGATGGCCACAACAGCCAGAGCTGCACTGATCCGAAGCCAGGAGCCAGAAGCTTCTTCAGGGTCTCCCACATGGGTACAGGGACCCAAGTGCTTGGCCCATCCTCCACTGCTTGCCCACGCCATAGCAGAGAGCGGGATTGGAAGTGGAGCAGCTGGGACTCGAACCGGCGCCCATATGGAATACCAGCACTGCAGGTGGCAGCTTTACCAGCTACACCACAGTGCTGGCCCCCAATTCTTTCTTACCCTTTGACTTCCTCTGCTATCCCTAGGATTGCCAAGTTCCCCACCAAAAGATGGCAGGAGGAAGGCCAGTTACAAGAAAACTGTCAACTGGCCGTGATGGAACCTGTTTTTCTTATTGAAATGGAGATTTTAGGTCAGGGAGCCCAACAAAAAGCAACACAAAAGGAACTCATTGAAATGCAAGCCCTCAGATTGAGACTAGCACCACTTAACTCTTAATTTAGAAGAGAGATGGAACAGAACGCAGTCCGTTTCCCAGAAAATATGGCACTGTTCCCTGCTTGAGCAAAGTGGATTTAATCTGCCTTCTATTTTAAGGCCTGGCCCCATATTTTGTCCTGTTACCTTATCTCTCTTTATCGACTGCTAACGTTTTTATTGTTGCAAGCCACCTGAAATCCTTTCTGGAACAAGACACACTCACTCCCACTAACAGTAACTAGAAAGCCCTCATGGATCTGTGCCACAGCCATGCTCTCTCCTCCCCTCCCGACCCCCACTTTGTCTCCTGAGAGGGTGGAGACAGCGTGGTCTTGACCGATACTATTCTTGACAGCAGGCTGGTGTTGGAGAAGGTCAAGTGCAGCCAGTGTCCGGCTGAGGGCCTATCGTAGGCACCCAGAGTAATTCCTGCGTGGTATGAAATGAATTTTTGTGTCTCCACCAAGAAGCCCTGTGTTGGAGCCCTAACGCCCAGGGTGCTGGTTAGGAGACGGGGCCTCGGGAGTGATTAGGTATAGATGAAGTCCTGTGGGTGGAGCCTCCATGATGGGATTACTGCCCTCATTGGAAGAGCAAGAGACCAGGGCTTCCTCTCTAGGTTACGTGAGGACACGGTAAGAAGGCAACGGCGTGCAAAGCAGGAAGGAGCCCTTCACCAGGAACTGAATCTGCTCTCCCCTTGATCTTGGACTTCAGCCTTCTAGTTAAAGAAATGACTGCTCAGGAAGCCACCCAGTCCACAGCACTTGGTCAAAGCCACCTGAGCTGACTCACTGCCTCAGCCCAGTCTCTAAAGGCAAATCATTGCCTCTGTTTGTGGTGCAGGCGTCCCCTATAGGTGCCGGTTCGAGTCCCGGCGGCTCCTCTTCCGATCCTGCTCTCTGCTATGGCCTGGGAAAGCAGTAGAAGATGGCCCAAGTGCTTGGGCCCCTGCACCTGCATGGGAGGCCAGGAAGAAGCTCCTGGCTCCTGGCTTTGGCCTGGCCCAGCCATGGCTGTTACAGCCATTTGGGGAGTGAACCAGCAGAAAGGTCTTGACCTTTCTCTCTGTCTTTCCCTCTCTGTGACTCTACCTTTCAATTAAATTTAAAAAAAAAAAAAAAAAAAAGGCAAAGCAGCAAACCCCAGCAGGTGTCCCCTGAGCCGCCTGCCATGTCAAGTGCAGAGGCCACCCTGTCCTGATGGTTCCCTCCAGCTCTCTCTGTGTGCCTGAGGCTGTGCAGCCCTGCTCTATCCTGAGGACCCCCCAACCCCTGCCAAGCCTTTACTCAATCACCTGTGTTTTCCTTAGAAAGTCTGGAAGCACCACCCTTCCACGCACTGGTTTTCTGCACCCCCCACCTCGTTGGGAGCAACATCCCCCCCCCTACCTCCGCTGTGTGCTCTCTTAGGAGCTGGTCTTTCCCCCACCACGAGGGTTGCGGTTTCCATAAAGATTCTCCACGTGCCCTCGCTCTCAGCTGATGGCTAATTTGCTTTTTTTTTCTAGTCCATTCAACAAAAACCAGTTGCAATAAATTACACGTTGCATTTTTAAGCTGGGCAGACATTCCAAGTTGACAACGCCGCGTTAATTACGGAAGCGTGCCCTGTTCATCTCAGCGAAGACAGGATGAGGCCCAAGTGCCTGACTTGGGGGAGTGGGGGTGACTTTAATAGCCGTACTGCTGCTTGTGCCTTCTCAGCAACTGACAGCGTTTTCCTGGAGCAGTTCACACGGAGCACAGTGCAGCGGATGCGGGATGATTCTGCTGAAACTGATCTCGCAAACCCAAGGAAGCTGGTAGGACCCTCGGGGGCGATCCATGCGCCATTCTCACGGTTCCTCTCCCTGTGTCGTCACATTTTATCCAGGGAGGGAAATGTCCACTTGCAGCTGAGTCGCTCAGGTCTGTTTGCCCAGAGTGTCCACCTGGAGACTAGGAGGCCCGCCCGCCTGCCTCGGCGGGGAACTGTGTCCGGGGTGGGAGGGGGAGAAGGATGCCTGATGGGTTCTTCTGATCCGGACTCTCTCCTCCATCCCCTGCAGAGGGAGGGGCCGAGGTTGCTGGAGCGGGAAGAGAGAAGCAGAGGCAGCGCACAGTTCCTTTTACACTGGGATCCTCCAGGGCCTGGCACACGGTCAAGGCCAACACTCCAGCGGGGTCCTTTCAGAACCCTGCTCTCTCTCCAGCTGTTCCCTCGACGGAGCAGAACATCGTTACTGCCAATGGCCTCTTTCACCAGCCTGGGACATCCTCTGGGTTACACCTCCAGGCCTCTCCTGGGCGCTCCCTTCCACCGTTTGGACAAGACCTCAAGATGGTCCCTCCTCGTCCTCTCCTGCTGCGGTGACAAAAAGCCACAGACTGGGCAGCATTTGTTTCTCACTGCAGTGGAGGCCAGGAAGCGCAAGGTGAAAGCTAGGACAGGTTTGGTGTCTGGCGATGGCTGCTTTTGCGTCCCAGTCGGAGCCGTCTTGCTGTGTTCTCACATGGTGGAGGGGACTGGAGGGCAAGGAGGGGGCCTGGGTATTTCCCTGCAGCCCTTTCATAAGGCAGTAACCCCGCCCAAGAGGGCAGAGCTGCCATGGCCTAAGCACCCCCTCTTAACAGCCTGGCTTAGGGATGAAGTTCCAACAAGAACTTTTGGAAGGCACAAAAAGCATTCCAGCCACAGCAGCTGCCTTCCTGTTCCCGTAGTTTGGGGACAGGGCGCCCCCAGGCCAGCTGCAGCTCCCAAACACCTAGTGCTCTCCAGCCTTCAGATATCCTCCGAGCATGTGGGCCCCAGGGCATAGAGTGAGAGGCCAGTTCCCTGGGTCTTTCCACAGCCTGAACACACTCTCAAAGCTCTCGAGGGCTCATCTGGAAACCTCTTTGGATTAGACTCTGGTGGGGGTGGGAAGCACTCCCAGCACGGCCCCTTTTCCCCAAAATACTCATTCCACACCATACCTGGTGCCTTCTTTTGCATGTTCATCCTAGATGCAGGGTCCAAGCATGGCAGAGAAGTGCCTAGGCGCATGTTCTTTGGAAAGCTGCATGGGGGATTGGGAGCTCTACAACTTGCCTGTAGTCCAGTGGACCTCATTCAAGCAGCATTGGCCCAGAAGAAGCATGGAAAATGTCATGGGGACTTTTGGAGGGTGGCTGAAACAAGGGAGTGGGGGATTCCCCTAGCACCTGTTGCCTAGGAACAGGGTTGCTAAAAACCTTGAAATGACTGGGATACCTCCCCAACACACACACACACACACACTCAGAAGTTGTTCTGCTCCAAATGTCAGTAGGGATCCCTCTCTTCCATAAAAACACTGACCATCAAACCAGCGCAAAGGGACCCCCTTCTAACACAACAATGCGTTCTGCAGAGCCCCGTGTGCTTTGTGATAGCCTCTGCCAAGACCAAGTCCCAGGCTGTGCACGGCCAGGAAGACGCCTCCGCCTTCCCCGTGTTTCCCATGCCCAGGGCAGAGGCACCTTGAGGGCAGCCATGCACATGGGTTTCAGTAAGGTCTGTTGAGTTTGGTGAACTGAATTGCATTTCACCTCGGCCTGAAAATACGAAGCAGGACTCCCACAAAACTGAGCAGGATGAAGCCCTGATTTTCAGGGGTGAGGAGCAGAGTGGAAGTGTCTCCACCCCTTCCCTACCCCGATCTCACCCTCCCTCCAACCCAGCCTGCCAAGAATTCAGCAAGTACCACAAGAATGAGTGAGAGTCGTGACTAACAGGGCAGCAGGAAAGGATGTGCTGTGGGCGGGGCAAGAGTTAACATACCATAAGGTCAAAGTGGAAACTGGATGCAGGGAAGGGGTGCGAGAGACAGAAAGTGTGGCAGGGCCACCGGGCTGTGTCGGGGTAGAGTCTGGAGCGGAGGAGGAGCAGCCTCCACGTGGGGGAATTTTGGAAAATGGGAAAATCTGGAAGCAAGCTGCTGAGGGGCTTCGCAGCCTCGATGGGGTTTTGTCTTGTTTGGCTTTTCTGTCTGGTTTGGGAGTTTGCCAAAGAATGTGCTGTGCCAGAAAGCCGGCACACAGCTCCCGAAGATGCACTCCAGGGCAAGGCGCAGTGCCTCTGCAGAGCATGCAGGTTACAGAGGTCTCACTGTGCCACCCAGCAGGACGCTCACCTGCAGCTCCAGGCTCTTCAGTAGATCCACACTGTTAGGTTCCCAATCTGCAGAGCTTGCCCACAGCCCCTGGTGAGCCCTCTCTGCTGTCTGTCTCTATGAGTTGTTTTTGTTTTGTTTTGTTTTGTTTTTTTGACAGGCAGAGTTAGACAGTGAGAGAGAGAGAGACAGAGAGAAAGGTCTTCCTTCCGTTGGCTCACCCCCCAAATGGCCACTACGGCTGGCACGCTGCACCAATCCGAAACCAGGAGCTGGCGCTTCCTCCTGGTCTCCCATGCGGGTGCAGGTCCCAAGCACTTGGGCCATCCTTCACTGCCTTCCAGGGCCACAGCAGAGAGCTGGACTGGAAGAGGAGCAACCAGGACAGAATCTGGCATCCCAACCAGGACTAGAACCCGGTGTGCTGGCGCCGCAGGTGGAGGATTAGCCTAGTGAGCCGCAGTGCTGGCCACGTCTCTATAAGTTTAAGTGTCCTGGAGACTCCATGCAAATGGACTTGTCTGTGTGGAAAAGCAGGCGTGGCTAAGGCCTACTTGGAGGGTGGCTCTGAAATGGGAAAGGAGAGCTTGAAAAGCAATTGCTGCACCACCGTCAATGGCACCAGCAACCCAGGGAGAGGCCAGACCTGGGCTGTGGCCCCTTGTATTGCCCGACGGCGGCTGTGCCTCTGCTCAAATTTCTATTCTGGTCCTGACTTTCCCCCCCTCCCCCATCCGCCACTGCCTTCACATGGGACCAACCGTCACGTGGGACTCTGAGACCAGCGAATCCATGTGCAACTGCCAACCGCTGACACACGGTAAGCCACGTGTGTCTCAACACAAAGGACATTGCCTCTGAAAGTGGAATCTCGGGTGACAGCCAGTCCTGACAAGGGACGGCCTGTTCACAGAAGCCTCTTCTGCACGGAGTGGCTTGGTCTCTGTTAGTCTCCTTCTCACCCAGGTCTGAGACTTGTCGCCTTGTGGGTGCATCCCAGGAGGAAGCCAGCCACTGATACAGCACTCTCTGGTGGCATCTCTATTCTGTGCCAGAGTGGAGCCTCCATGACCTGCCTCTGCCCCCCTGGGGAAGATCTGGGAAGCTGGGGAGATGGGGACCAGTGGGTGGGAGCCGTCTATGGCACCAGGTGAGAGTCCTGGGGTGCAGGGCTCTGCAGGGCCATGGAGATCGGGTGCCGGAAGCAGAGCCTGAGACAGCGGTTCAAGGGCATGTGATTTTTGAGGGAGTGTCTTTCAGGAAATCGCTCCTTCCATGGGATTGAGGGCCACAGCAAGGAGAGGTCTCAGGTGAAGCCAGACTGTGTCCTCTGAAGCCAGGGGCTGGTCCTTGTGCCTCCTCTCAGCTGCTGGCGGCAGGCAGTGCTGGGGCTAAGCTCCCAGGTCAGCGCAGGGAAGAGGCCCTGCAGGGAGAGGCTCTGGCCCGTTCTGCAGACGGAGCGTAACATCTGCATGACTCATGCGTGCAAACCACCCACACGCTGGAGATCTGAAGTGGTTGCCCCTAGAGACAGAAATAAACCCCAGTCCCATGGTGAAGAGCTCTCCCTGGCTCGGAGACAACGCAGCAAAGAACGTTTCAGTGTGAGTCCTGAGAATGAGATTTGGAGTGACCAGCGATTTACGTACAGCCAATGCTATGGTGGCTGCCACATGGTGGACTGGGGACACCGCACTTTTTAAGAGTTAGAGAAAAATAACTCCCCGCACAAGCTTATTGCCTGTAAAACCAGCACCGTAAAAGTCCCTCTGACAAGAATGGGCAGCGGGCAGGCACTTCGACACTTGGGGTCCTCTTCTGGGATGTCATTTCTTCTCTGCTGGATGCATCTGTGTTTGCTGCACCCTCCGAATGGGACAGGGGGCAATGACAATGCTGTGCCAGCATCGTCCACCTGTCTTTTGAGCCATCCATCATCTTTTAGTCCCCCCACCTCACCCCTCCAGTACACAGGCAGGTGCTGCCCCCCACCTCTGTCCCTCCCCTCCACATTGCTCCTCAGTCCAGGAGAAAAGCTCCCAGAGAACTCCACCTGGAGTTTCTGTCCAGTGCCTACTTTCCGATCCTTCCAGAATCTGCAACAGCTGGCCACTTTGGGGCAGCTCAGATGTCCAGAAATGACATCTGCCCAAGAAGCTGAGGGATCCCAGCTGCCTGGTGACAAAGTAGGTGGCTCCCAGTGAGGTGTGGAAGGCCAGAGCTGGGCTGCACCAGCTGGGAGGCCTGACACAGGAACGGAGCCAGCTGGGAGGAAAGCATGGTCCCTGCCGTCCTTCAGAACTCAAACCTGACCTTTCACCCAGTGAGCCATCTTGGCTGGGTTTCTCCTTGGTTCCTTGCAGGATTTGCAATCATCAAAGCAGCACTGATTTCAAGGAAGCAGATTCTTTTTTATTTGGGGGCCAAATGCTCTGACAACTAATGGTTTGCCCAGCCCAGAAATTCCAGGGTAACTAAAGACTTTGGCTTTCAGAGTGGGGTCCACCATCCATCCACCTTCAGCCATGTGCAGAGGAACCTCAGTGCCACAGAGTCAGCCTCCAGTGCTGGGGCCAGCCAAGGAAAGTCCAATCACTAAAAAAAAAAAAAAAAAAAAGCCTCCTACTTTGCCTAGGTTCACCCAGGCTTCCAAGAGCGCTGCTTCTAGGTGGACCAGAAGGCACCGGGACCAGCAGAGATGCGGGCATCATCTGGCTTGGTGGCTTTGGCTTGTGCTCTGCAAACAGGGATGGCTCAAGTTGGTGCAAAGAGGATTTTCAACTCCCTGCTCCTGTTCCTAGGTCCCAAGGGCACCCTATAGCCACCCAGGACTCCCCAGAGCACTTTGGAAAACCCCTGATCCAGGGCAATCCTTGCCTCCACACACCGGAGGCCCAGACCACAAATGGACAGTGGCATTGGCAAGTGGCACAGCAGGTCCTGCTGGGGGGAGCTGGCCCTTGTCCTTCCCACCTCCCTGAGCTGCTGACCCCCAGCTCTCCTGCCAGAGCCACGTTCCCTCCCCAGGTCAACACCTCTCTTTACTCAGCACCCAAAACCACGTGTGGTTTTTATTGGTCTCAGACCCACATTGTGTCCCTTCAGCCCCCAAATCCTGATGCCCCTGATGGCCCCTGCCCCCACCTCTGTGTGTGCTGGGAGGGGCAGCACCAGGGCCCAGGCAGGGGCAGCCACTGTTTACCTTGTTGAGGCCAAGGACAGGCGTGACTTCTCTTGTTTGGTGTTACCAAGTTATTGGAAAACACATAAAACCACAGGCTCGACCAGGGCGGTTTAGCTTTGACTGGATGGCACCTCTCTCGGGGCTGCAGAAGTTGGGCAGGGCTGAGGCCAGGTGACAAGAAGTGCTGGAGCATGGGAGCAGCAGCTTGTCACAGACTGCAATGACAAGACCACTACTCCCCTGGAGCTTCCGAGTCCGCCTGCCTCCTCCACCCGAGGCCATCTCTGCCTGGGAGTGCTCTCTCCTTGCCTGTGTCCTGTGCACTCTTGTCTGTGCTCTGTTATCTGCTTCCCCTCACCTTGCTTCCTCCACACACTCCTCTCTGTGGCTGTCCCTCCAATGTCTACCTCTCTGCCTTTGTCTGTTGGCCGTCTTCTCCTGTGCCTCCATCTCTCTATTTCTCCAGTTGCACACGTAACGCACACTTACATGCACACGCAATGCACACACCCATACACAACCCCACACAAGCTCACACTCATAGAATCACATGCAGTCACACTCAGAAACATGCACACAGCCTATGGTGCATCCTGAGGGCTCGTGCGCGCATACAACCATCTGCAATCATGCACAGTCCCGCATGTACAATCCCACAGAGCTCACACGCACACGGAGTCACAAGTTCACACATACCCAGAAATACATGCACACAGACACACACCCTTTTCTCTTTCTGACCGGGCTAAGTAAACCCTGGCTCTGCTCACCCAGGCTCCTTGCTGCCTCTTTGCATTAAAAGTGGTTAGCAACCAATGGCAGGAGCAGGGGAGTGCCTGAGTTAATCAAATAGATGTGACGCTTAGGGCGTCACGAGCTGTGAGGCCTCGTGCATAAAACTGGATCCAGCCACATCACGCCCTGGAGAGGAGCTGCCTGGCTCAGTCACGTGAGGAGGTGGTGACATCAGCCGCTGTGACAGCCTGCCAGGGAGTGCAACTTCCCTTCCCCCTTTTGATGAGGGTTGTGGTTGGAGTGCGGAGGCCTGTGTTGGTTGAGATCTCCCGAGCCTGTGTTCAGAAAGGAAACAGGAGGGAGCTGGTAACTGCACTGGTTTGATTGGAGTCTGCAGTGTGGTTTACAGGGTTCCTGAGACAGACATAGGATTTAACTACTGAAGTTCAAATAGGAGAGAGGGTCTACCAGGTCTTAGGACAGAAAGGAAAATCTCTTAGTTTTCTTTTTTTTTTTAAGCTTTATTTATTTGAAAGATGGTGGTGGTGGTGGTGTGTGTGTCTGTGTGTGTCCGTGTGTCTGTGTGTATTTCTTCTATCTGCTGGTTCACTACCCACATGCTGGCAATAGCCAGAGCTGGGCTAGGCAGAAGCCAAGAGCCTGGAGCCCATTCTGGGTGCCCTGTACGAGTACTTGAGCCGTCATCTCCTGCCTCCCAGGGCGGGCATGAGCAGGAAGCTGGGGTGGAGAGTGGATCCAGAAACTGAACCAGGCACTCTGGGGTGCAAGCGTCCCAAGCTGTGACATAACTGCTGCACCAAACACGCACCCCGTGGAATCTCTCCGTTTTTGGAGTTTTCTCCACGGCCCTGCCACAGATCAGCTGTTGGACGCAATGGACATCATTTGACTTCTCCTGGCCTTGCTTACTTAATTTCACTATGCCAGTAGCCCAGCAGTTAGTTTACTAACAAAACATTTGTGAAGAAAGTTCTTTATCAGGGTTGAAAAGTAACAAACAGGAAATCGCAAAATATTTTAATTTCTTTTTAATGTGTTCAAGGCAAACCCATGGTTTCTGGTTCCCTGTTAGCTAATAGTTTGGGGATACTCAGAGAACAAGCAGCTCTTACAGCCATAGGGACCGAGGTGCCTTAGCCAAAAGTCAGGAAAAGCAATCTGACAAGAAGTGTGAAAGTAGGGCAAAATATTTCAAGTTGGAATCTTTCCAGAAAATCTGCAGCATATGGTAGTTTTCTGATACTCAGTCATCCCCAAGGGCAATGCTGTAGTATTGAATAAAATTAATACTCAAAAAATTCTCCTACATATCATGAAAATGTTAAATAAAGTTTAATATACTCTGCTTAAAAATATATGTGTATACATATACATATATATATAGAGAAATAGAGACACTATACATCTGTAAAGGAATATGTATATACACACACACACACAGAAATGGAGGTATTTATAGTATATGAAGATATATATTATATACATGGGGATATATATAGAAAAGGAGACAGATTATAGCTATGTATCATCATCATCTATGCCATTTAAAAAGGATTTAATCTCCATGAAGGTTAAAAATGTTCATCTTAAAAAATGTTTAAAATAAAAACTGTTTTGAGTCGTAAGTAAACTTTCAGCTACATAGAAAAACTCAGTTACCACTATGATGTATTTTTTTTTTTGACAGGCAGAGTGAATAGTGAGAGAGAAAGAGACAGAGAGAAAGGTCTTCCTTTTGCCGTTGGTTCACCCTCCAATGGCCACTGCGGCCAGCGCATCTCGCTGATCCGAAGCCAGGAGCCAGGCTCCTCTCCTGGTCTCCCATGCGGGTTCAGGGCCCAAGGACTTGGGCCATCCTCCACTGCCTTCCCGGGCTATAGCAGAGAGCTGGCCTGGAAGAAGGGCAACCGGGATAGAATCCGGCACCCTGACCGGGACTAGAACCTGGTGTGCCGGCGCCGCAAGGTGGAGGATTAGCCTGTTAAGCCACGACGCCGGCCAACTATGATGTATTTTGCAAGAACCCTAGGTAGGTGAAATTTTCCAATACTCAATTTATAAACAACTCTCAAGTGCCTAATAGTTATGAGGAATTGGTCACTTTTATCTTTTGCAGGTGTGCCAATCTGGACTAGGGCTGTGTTAGTTGTCTGGTGTTGCTTTAACAAATGACAATAATCTTAGCGGCTTCAAACAATACACATTTGTTATCTGACAGCTCTGTAGGTCAGAAGTCTAAACTTGGTCATCCTGGACATGAATCAAGGTATTGGCAGGGCTGCGTTCTTTCCTGCGGGCTCCAGGGGGAGAAAACATTTCCTTGCCTTTTCCAGCTTCTCAAAGTCAACCGCATTTTTTGGCTCAGGGCCCCTTCCACCCACTTCCAAGCCAAGAACGGCAGTTCAAATCCTTCTCTTGTGGCCTCTGACCCCTTTCTTCCAGTCCTTCTCTTCAGAGCTGTGAAAGCTTTTCCCTTTTTAAGGATGCCTGGGATTGGGCTGGGCCCACTTGGATAAGTCCACAGAATCTCCCCGAATCTCAATCACATTTGCAAAGTGCCTTTTGCTGCAGTCACAGGTTCTGCAGATTAGACGGTAGATATTGGGGCCATTAGTCTGCCTACCCCAAGCAGGTAGAGGCCAGGAATCTCTACTAGAAATTGACGGAGATCAATTTGGATCAATTGCAACAGCACCAAAGTGTTGCACAACTGGAGGAGTGTGGAATTACTCTGAACTTAGGCTTTCTCCTCTGGTTAAGAAAGAAAAATAGGAAAGTTTCTGTCCTGGATTCACTACGTCAGACAGCAACCTGAGGCTGTCACACTCCTTCGGCATCACATGAAATCCTGGGACAAAGCTGCTTGCAGGGTCCTGGGACAGGCAGGGCGCAGGAAAGCTAGTGCATGTCAGTGCACGTCATTGACAGTGAGCTTCTGAGAAAACAGATGCTAGATCAGGATGTGGAATTTGATGTCTTTGAGCACAGCTGGGAAATGAACTGGTGGACCCTTTAGAACATTCAGGCTCCGTTGCCATGGTAGGAAGGGGTTAGGGATGGCGGAAGGGAGAAAACAAAGGTACTGAAATCGACCTGTGTATGATTTAGCCACGGTATCAGGGCAGAGTGAGATGGAGGCCACAGCCTCAGAAGGGCAGCAGGGCTCGGGCCCCCGGCACACCCAGGTCACTGCTATGTCTGAAAAACACAGAGAAAGAGTTCTGGGACAGCTTGGCAGACAGAGGGCCAAGATCATCTTTCCAATATGCCCGATTTCCTTCTAGATGTCCAGTATGGTTCTAGCTTGCATGAATTTCGTTAATCTCATTTTAAAAAAAATCAAATGTAGTTCCTTAGGTCTTTCAAGATCCTGAAAAGCTGCAAAGTAGACGTCGTGCTTTTTTCTATAAGCCCCATGGAAATAAGTGTGTGAAGTGCCTGCAGTCATTGTTCTCACTTGGTTTTCATGAACTGACTATCTGCTTGCAGCAGAAGCCATAGCGAGGCACCTGCTTTCTGGCTTAGTGTGAGCAAACATGGCTAATATCCAACTACCCAGGTGTTTATAAGGTGCTTACTATAAACTTAGCAGTGTGCTCATTCACCATGTTGGCACAACATTTTCCAACATGTGTGTGTGTGTGTGTGTGAGAGACACACTCAAATTGATGTAACAATATGAAAGTCAAGGTGTAGTGGACAGTCTGGGGGATGGAGGTGAGTGGGAGAAGTACGGGGGAAGGCGGAAGATCAACCTCCCCACCTTACAGAGAATCAGGACATGGTGGTGATGGTTGATGGCATCAGAAGTGCAGGTCTAGGTGTGCAATTGAATTAGCAGAACCCCCTGGCGGAGGAATCCGCAGTAGGGTGAAAGCACCTCAAAACGTCTATAGAAAATGGAATTAAAAGGTAAGTTTACTTTGGTGCAATGACATTCTGAAAGCCATGCATAGTTTTTCCATCACACCCGTTTCCCATGCACCTTTTGAAAACTCTTAGTATTTGGCAAGGAGGAAGAAGAAGAGGGAAGATAGTGTGGGGAGAGGGTGGAGTGGATGGTGGGTGGAGATGAGGTATGGGAGGCAAATCCAGACGGGAAGTCAACAGACTATGGCCAAAGTTGATAAAATGAGAAACAGTGGTATAAGCATTTTAGTGAAAGATGGGGATTTAAACCCTTCCCCCACAAAAAAAATAAGCAAGAATGAGTCAACGCAGGGAGCTCTGGGCAGCAGGACTGGAGGGGAGTGCTGAGCAGAGGTCAGTGTTGCTGTCCACTCCCCAGCTCCTCTACTCCATTGATTTTCTAAACATGTATGTGTTACCTGATACAAATGTCAAGCAAATCCGTGTAATATAGTTTCCTCCAAGCTTCGTTTAAGTTTACAATAGCCTACTCTTTCGGAAAGCTTGAATTCTTTTTAAGAAAAAAGAACAGGTCATCAAAGAAGGAGGTACCTTTCTCTGAAGGGAGGAGAGAACTTCCACTTTGACTATGACCTTGTCTAAATATGATCAGAGTTGGTGAACTCGAAAGGCTTCCATAGCCTTGGCAACTCATGACAAGAGCCTAGGGTGATTATTGATGCCATAAACAAGAGTGTCAATTTGTTAAGTCAATAACAGGAGTCATTGTGCACTTACTCCTCATGTAGGATCTCTGTCCTTAATGTGCTGTACATTGTGATTTAATGTTATAACTAGTACTCAAACAGTATTTTTCACTTTGTGTTTCTATGTGGGTGCAAACTGTTGAAATCTTTACTTAATATATACTAAATTGATCGTCTGTATATAAAGAGAATTGAAAATGAATCTTGATGTGAATGAAAGGGGAGAGGGAGCGGGAAAGGGGAGGGTTGTGGGGGGGAGGGAAGTTATGGGGGAGGGAAACCATTGTAATCCATAAGCTGTACTTTGGAAATTTGTAATCATTAAATAAAAGTTTAAAAAAAAGATGTCAGATCTCAAAAGAAATGTTCTTGTGAAAATTTTTTAAATAAAATATAATAAAAAGTAATTGTAAGCATAATGAGTATAAAAATTCATGTAAAAGGACACAATTGTCATAAAAAATCAGAGCTGGATGTGTCTTTATCTAATACAAATTTTTATTAAATAAATATCCATTGAACTAAAAAAAAGGAAAATCATTTATGATCATCCTTTAATTCCATTTTTCCAAGAGCTTTTGAAGTATCTTCATATGAGTTACAAACATGTTTATTGTAGGGACCATATGTAGACTACATGTACGTAAATATTAATTATGACATTGAGTTTTGTCATTCTTGGGTAATATTTTATTGCAAAAATTTTCAAACATAGAAAAAAGTTAACAGGAGTGTCAGGCATATTCACATTGCTGTGAAATCAATCCCTAGAACTTATCTTACAAATCTGGAACTCTACATCCATTATACAAAAACCTTCCTTCCCCACATCTGGTAATCACTTTTCTGCTTTCTCTCTCTGAGTGTGACAGCTCTAGATTGCTCCTGCAGATGGAATCCCACAGCATTTGTTCTTTTAGGACTGGTGTATCTCACTGAGCCTAATGCCCTCAAGGTTCATCCATATCAATGCGCATGATAAGATTTCTTTCCTTTTAAGTCTGAGTAATGTCCTATTGTTGTAGCTGCCACATTTTCTTTATCCATGCATCTGTACTGGGCATCTGAGTTGCTTCTACATCTTGGCTATTATGACTACAGCTGCAGTAAATATGAGTATGCAAATATCTCCTTGAGATCCTGCTTTCAATTCCCTGGGGTATAGAACCAGAAGTGGGATTGCTGGGTCACGTGGTAGTTCTCAAGTTTAGTTCTCTGAGGAACTTCCAGAGCATTTTCCATTTTACAATCCTATAGCCATGCACAGGGTTCCAATTTTTTCACAATTTCAAACACTTATTTTTTGCTACTAGCTGTTTTAGCAGGTTTGAAAAAGCTATTCCATTGATTTAAAAAAAAAAAAATCCTATCAGCTTTGTTCTGAGTAAATGAAAAAATGGAATTCACAGTAGAATTCGCAATGCTGATGACAAAAGGAACCTAGACTGTTTTAAGTAAAAAACTTTCTTTAGAAGGAAGTGATCAGTCAGGGAGTCCCCAGGGCAAGTCTAGGGATGGGCTGCTGGGCTATGGCAAAGCGGGTTGAAGCGGGTTCAGCCCTGGCCTGAAGCTCCAGCATCCCATATGGATGCCGGTTCTAGTCCCAGCTGCTCCTCTTCCAATCCAGCTCTCTGCTATGGCCTAGGAAAACAGTAGAAGATGGCCCAAGTCCTTGGGCCCCTGCACTCGCGTGGGAGACCCAGAAGAAGCTCCTGGCTCCTGGCTTCGGATCGACGCAGCTCCGGCCGTTGCGGCCAATTGGGGAGTAAACCATCGGATGGAAGACCTCTCTCTCTCTCTCTCTCTCTCTCTCTCTCTGCCTCTCCTCTCTCTGTGTAACTCTGACTCTCAAATAAATAAATAAATCTTTTTAAAAAAAAGGAATGGGTTGCATAGTACATTTCATTTTTATTTCCCTTGGCCAATGAGTATCACTTCATAGGTTGGCCTAAAAGGCCATAGATTTGCCACTACTGCAGGTGCTAAAAGAATTAAATTCCATCCAAGTATTAATCGTCAGATGATGGACTATGTTTAATATCTTGAATTTTGGGGCTGGTGCTGTGGTGCACTAGGTTAAAGCCCTGGCCTTCAGTGCTGGCATCCCATAGGGGCACCGGTTTGAAACCCAGCTACTTCCAATCCAGCTCCCAGCTCATGTGCCTGGGAAAGCAGCGGAAGATGGCCCAAGTGCTTGGGGCCCTGCATCTGTGTGGGAGACCAGGAAGAAGCCCTTAGTTCCTGGCCTTTTCCTGGCCCAGCCCCTGTCGTTGCGGCCATTTGGGGAGTGAACCAGCGGATGGAAGACCTCTCTCTCTGCGTATGTCTACCTCTCTCTGTAACTCTGTCTTTCAAATAAATAATATAAATATTTTTTAAAAAATCTCAGAGTTTCTGGTTGATTCTGAGGCATGGGCTCCTCTCAGTGTCTATATTACATTAAGGCGTTGTTCTCTAGTTGGAAGCATCTCTCTTTCAGTTTAAAATCATACTAGCTATTGTGCCAAAGTTACCTTTCCAGGGGTCTGGGATTTTGAACCCATTTTCCTCATTTGGAGATATTTGTCCCTGAGCTAGACAGATGGCATAGTCCTGGTTCCGGGTCTGTGCAGTAGCCTCGTGATCACCTTTTTAATTAACTCATGAAGAACTCAGGGACAGGAGCGGTACTAATCGCCCTAGAGATGCATTAAAATAGACTGATCTATGACTAAACAAAGCCTTGGGAGTGTTGGCGAAGCTGGTGAGGAAATTAGCAAACAGAAACCTTAAGAACAATTAATCCTTTTCGGCATAGCAGCATGGCAGGTGCTCTGAGATGGATTTCTTAGTCATTTTTAGCACTGCTCCTGCATTTTGGCAGATGGGAAGGCGGAAGCTGAGGAAGTGTGTGGGAAAGCAGGTGAGCACTGCTCTCCAAATACTGGGTGTCGCTTAGTCACCCGAGACAAAGCAGCGACAGAGTAATCCCACGGTGATTGGCTGGCCCTTGGCTAATCCTGTTTCTGGATTGTATTTATGTGGTGGGTCATTTCAGTTACCTAATTAGCATTCTCCAAGGACCTACTACCCCCAGATTGGACCCCTTAGAATGCCATAGCCACTGTACCACAAGATAAGGAGCAAAAATGTTCCTCTTTGATTATCAAATAAATGAATATTAAACAGGCAACAGATCCTTCATCGTGTTGTCCAGCTCTGTGTTAAGCACCTTAGCAGGCAAGATCTTTAATTCTCACTATCCTATGATAGATGTATTTTTTAATTAATAATTTTTAAGATGTAATTATTTATTTGAAAGGCAGTTACAAAGAGTTATAGAGAGGCAGAGGCAGAGACTAAGAGAGAGAGGTCTTCCATCCCTGGGTTCACTCCCCAAATGGCTGCAATGGCCAGAGCTGAGCTCTTCTGAAGCCAGGAGCCAGGAGCTTCTTCTGGGTCGCCCAAGCAGGTGCAGGGGCTCAAGCACTTGAGTTATCTTCTACTGCTTTCCCAGGCCACAACAGAAAGCTGGATGGGAAGTAGAGCAGCCAGGTCTCAAACTGGTGCCCGTATGGAATTCCAGCATTGCAATGGTTTTACCCACTACACCACAGCGCCGGCCCCAATAGAGGTGTTACTATTGTCCCTATTGAAATGACAGGCAGATTGAAGCTGAGCAGAAGATGACGTCTGGCTGGGATTTGTGCTGGGTCTGAGCCCACCTTTCCACCCCCTGAATGAATTACCCTGTTTGTGCGCCTGCGTTCTTAGAACCACTCTGACTCCAGTGACTCCCTTTGGTGCTGTTTCCTGTACTGGGTATCAGCTGCAGCTCCCCAAGCGACAGTAAAGTCTCCAAGGAAGAGACTCACTTTCTCTTTCTCACCTGTCCGGTACAGCCCAGTCCTGGGCACACAGGAACTATTCGATGAATGCCTGCTGACTGACCCACGTTCTTTCAGAAGATCCTGCACTTAAACTGACTGCTGTGTGCCAGGCTTCCCTGCATATGCACCCAGCACACCAAGTACAACGGACAACCTGGGCTCCAGTTCCATCTCTGACTACCACAGACAGAATGGCCTTGGGCAAGTGGTTCAGGGCCCCCAGACCTCTTTTTCCCTTTCTCCTGCATTTAGAGGATTTTAGCCCTAAGATCTCTCTAGAGGGTTCCTGCAATGAAATCTTCCTTTGTAAGTACCAGTTGCAGCAAAGTATCGGCACTACGTGTGGTCCCAGTTGGTGGCGGGGGCTGGCAAACGGGCTTGCTCTGTATCCCATCCTCTGAAAAGAGCCATCAGCTACGGGGCCAGCACCCAGCCCAGCACTGGCTAAGATTCAGTGCATAAAGGAAATGGAAGGGGCTGTGCCGTAGCGGCCACTGCTCTTTGGGGATACGCCGTGTTTGGGAAAAGCAGTTCTCAACTCTCTCCATCAGGGAGGACGGCGAATAGATCCGTCTTGTGGTTCGATGGCTCACATTGATTGAGTTGTTTTTACAGGTATGAATAGCTTCTAATGATTTCTAATAATAGCTTCTAATAGCTCTAAATAGAGGTATGGAGAAGATAACTGTTTCTCATCCCACAATCCAGAAGTCCCAGGCAAATTCTTTTTAGTTTTTGAACATTTATTTATTTATTTGAAAGGCAGAGTTACAGGGATGGAGGGGAGAGATTGATTTTCCATCCACTGGTTCACTCCCCACATGGCCACAAGGCCAGAGCTGGGCCCATCCAAAGCCAGGAGCGAGGAGCTTTTTCTGGGTCTCCCACGTGGGTGCTGGGCCCCAAGTACTTGGGCCATTTTCTGCTGCTTTCCCAGGCCATGAGCAGGGATCTGGATCGCAAGTGGAGCATCCGGGACTCAAACCGCTGTCCATATGGAATTCTGGCATCTCAGGCAGCAGCTTTACCTGCCATGCCACCGTGTTGCCCCCACCCTCCAGCCAAATTCTAACACACATACTTTTATAAGCAAGCAGGCATAGAACGAAACAAAGCAAACAAACGAAAACAGTCACCCAACCTGCCTGTAAACTTGATAAAGTCCCAGCAATCTGTCCTTGGACTCCCTGAGTTCCTGGCATAAAAGATTGGCTTGAGGCAAAGGCAGGAACATCCTACTGGCAAGCTTCAGCCATGTGGTCGTAGACTAGAGATTCCTAGGCTAAATGGTGAGGTGGATACGAGACCCAAAATGGAACACAGAAGGAATAGACCTGAACTTTCCGGAATGTAAAGGACAGATGTGTCTGTACGCTATTTCTAGCCAAATAATTATTTTCCTAAAAGATTTATTTATTTGTTTGAAAGGCAAAGTTACAGAGAGAGAGAGAGAGAGAGAGGGAGGGAGGGAGAGAGAGAGAGACCTTCCATCTGCCGTTCCACTCTCAAATGGCTGCAAAAGCCAGGGGTAGGCCAGGCCCAAGCCGGGAGTCAGGATCTTATTCAGGTCTCCCACATGAGTGCAGAGGCCCAAGAACTTGGGCCATCTTCTGAGACTTTTCCAGATGCATTAGCAGGGAGCTGGATGGGAAGTGGAACAGCCAGGACGCAAACCGGTGCCCATATGGGATGCCGGCACTGCAGGCAGAGCAGCTTAACCTGCTACGCTACGATGCCAGCCCTTCTAGCCAATTCATTCTAACATCTTTATCACCACACATTTATCACTATAAAAATAATTTCTAGGGGCTGGCCCTATGGCGCAGCGGGTTAAAGCCCTGGCCTCAAGCACCAGCATCCCATATGGGTGCAAGATCTAGTCCCGGCTGCTCCTCTTCTGATCCAGCTCTCTGCTATGGCCTGAGATAGCAGTGGAAGATGGCCCAAGTGCTTGGGCTCCTGCACCCACGTGGGAGACCCAGAAGAAGCTCCTGGCTCCTGGCTTCAGATCGGCACAGCTCCACCATTGCAGCCATCTGGGGAGTCAACCAGTGGATGGAAGATCTCTCTCTGTCTCTACCTCTCTCTGTAACTCTGTCTTTCAAATAAATAAAATACAGCTTTAAAAAATAATTTCTAAAAAGTTCTATGCCGATTAATAAACCTGCTACTACTGACTGAAGCTGAAAGTCTTGGTAACAAATAGCACACTAGAGGTAATGAAAGAAAGTTAAATGAAGAGGCGACTGCAAAGATGTGGTTAAGGATGACACTGACTTTGGAAAGCTAGTGTGGCACCCAGGGCTCTTCCCCCTAGCCTGAAGGCCACGAGAAGAAACAGTTCTCGGAGCCTGGAGGAGGCCGCGCAATTGGAGATGAGGGTTACCCAGGGGCAGCTTCAGCCTTGGGCAGAGGGCATTCACTGCCCATCTGTAGCCCAAAAGGGCTTTGCTGGGTTGCAGAGGAGGGTGAGGGAGAGATGCCCAGCCTCTCTCCTTCCACTTCTGATCTCCAGCTGCTTCCTCCCAGCAGCTGTCCCTACAGGGAGCCAGAGTCAAGGTGGCTGCTCTGGTGTAGTTCATAAAGATCAGCCTTCGGGTCTGCGTGCGGCAGAGCGCAGCAGGACTCAGAGCGGACCTGAGGCCATCCCGCACAACGCTTCCCGGCTCCTAGTGGCCTTACAGCTTCAAATGCAGATGCACCAGCCCTAGAGTGTGGGTTCCTAGTTAGTGTACCTCATATATTCAGTGTGACACCAACACACATGTGTTCAAGGGTGCTTCAGAAAGATTTTGGGGGCCAGCGCTGTGGCACAGCAGGTTAAAGCCCTGGCCTGCAGCGCCAGCATCCCATCTGGGTGCTGGTTCAAGTCCTGGCTGCTTCACTTCTGATCTATCTTCCAGCTATGGCCTGGAAAAGCAGTGGAAGATGGCTCAAGACCTTGGGCCCTTGAACCCACGTGGGAGATTCGGAAGAAGCTCCTGGCTCCTGGCTTCGGATTGACTCAGCTCCAGCCATTGCAGCCATTTGGGGAGTGAACCAGCAGATGGAAGACCTCTCTTTCTCTGTCTCTACCTCTCTCTGTAACTCTTTCAAATAAATAAAATAAAATAAATCATTTTTTTTAAAAAAAGGTCATGCAAAATTGAACCAGAGGATAAATTTATTTTGGGGCAGAAAAATTTTAAAATTCATGAACATGAGAAATCTTCAAAAATTACATGAAAATTATGAAAAAATTATGCAAGGATTTCAAAATTTGGAGACTCAAAAACATTTTAATTCCCTTTTCCATGAACTTTTTGAAGTACCCTCCTACATCAACCTGTGCATGGGAGAGTATTTTAAGTGTAAGTTACAGATGATAGAAAACTCTTCCCAGAAGCCTAGCAAATCACTCTTGAAAACTGGGGCCATCTACAAGAGGCAGACATTGGCATCTCCTTCTCCAATTGGCTGTGAGACTGGGCAGTGGCTCAGTGATGCCGTGGGCAGCCGTCTCCAGGGGCGCAGCAGCAGCCTGCAGTGGTACAGCTGAGGCGCGAGCGCAGAGGCAGCCCTCTGGCAGGGTGGGGCGCCTTCTTCAGGATGCAGCGTGTTTATTAAGTCAGAGTCCTCTGGAGCGAGAAACCCAGGGTAGAAGCAGGAACCACCTGCGTACCTTCATTCCTGATGATTTCTGGAGTTTTCTGCTTCCTGTCCATGCCATTTTGAACTGCACTTGATTGAAGGTTCTGGTCTCCCAAAGGGGGCACACTTCTGTCGGGGACACAGCTCAGGTCCCTCTGAACCACAGCTAACTGTTGCCACCAGTGCACTAGAAATACCTCGTGCCCAAGGACCAGCAGGCAAGGAGAGGACTTGCCACGCTGGAAAGGGCTGTTGACCCTGTGGATCCGGGTGCAGGAGGGCTGCCTCCATGTGACGGGCTGCGAGAAGTAGGTGTAGAAAGCCATGATCAATTTGGGTGTCACTGGCTGCTCCCTTGCCCCTGTGTGCCTAAGAGCGGACTTACATATTGACCCTGAGGTGAGACGAGTATGTTCTCAGAGGCTCACGTCGCCCCTAGCAATGAAGGTTTGGGTCATGCCACCAAATAAGCCACCAAGATCCACCAAGGTGACAGCTGAGGGTGAGAATTTAGGATGCAGATAGGAGAAGGAAGAGGATGAGTCCCAGCTGTGACTCCAAGATCAAAGGCCTTGGGCCAGCCATGAGTATTCCTCCAACCACAGGGCACATATTGGTCAAGGGCCCCAGTGCTGCCCCTGCAATCCCCTGCCAGAGGGGCTGCTCCAGGCCAGTGTGTGGGGATGATGGCATGGATTTAGGGCAGTCCTCTTCCTGGGAGACAGGAAACTCCTCTCGTGGCTGAATTTGCTGGAGGACTCCCTGCCAGCCTTGTAGAGCTTTCCTTGGCCTGGCAGCTCTCTAAGAAGCTTCCACTCAATCTTGCTTTTCCCCTCCACTTGCACCATGCTGGCATCATGGTCTTCACCCACCGCCTCCTCATTTGCCCACTCTCAGCATTCTTGCATGCTAGATACTAGCTTGGAATCTGCTTATCAGAGGACCCCACCAGTGCCATAATGGCAAAGCTGGGGTACTACACCTCTCCTATCCAGGTATCACTTTCTTCTAGCGTAAGAGAGGAGGTGCAGGTGTTTCCCCAAGTTCCATAATGCTCCTAGCTTAATCCAGGTGGGAGCTGACCCAGATTGACTTTCACTGGGGGCTGGGTCTTGCCCTAGGGGCTATCTGACTGCCCCATTTGGAAAATTCCTGGCCGTGATCCAAAGCAGAGTGAATCCTTTAGACTCTCCCGTCTTGTTATAGGACCTGCACGGATAGCCTGGCTTTCTCTAGACTGCTTCCTTCATTCTGTTGAATCTGATCACCCAGTGCCACCAGACCACAAGTCAGCCCGCAGCCCGCAGCCCGCAGTCAGAGTGCATTTCCAGAGAACTTTAAGTAAGGTCTCTACCTGGGGGCACCTTCACCCTTTGAAAGCACACCTTCCTCCCTGGTCCAAGATAAAGAACCAGAATAACTCTTGAGAAAACTGTGATTGCTGTTATATTGGAGAGCTAATTTTTTTTTTTTTTTTTTTTTTTTTTTTTTTTTTTTTTTTTTTACTCTTGGAAATGTAGACGATTCCTTTCTGCTTCCAGAACAAAAGGTAACTGGTTCTTTGGAGGAGAAAAGACTTACGTTCAGCTCTATATCAAACTGTCTCCTAATCTTGAGAGTCTATCTAGGACAGTCTATATTTTCAAACTTTAGTTCAAGTTCATGTCCTTTGGTTGCCTTAAACTCAGCATTTGTCTTGCTTGCTGACGCAGGGGGAAACATGTGCTTGGCTCTCAAAAATAAAAAGGCAAAAAAAAAAAAGAAGGTTCACATCTCAGTGGCTGAGTTTGTTCTGGGTTAGGTATTTAGAAATATTTCACTTTAAAAAGGCCATCAATTTTCTTTCTTTTTAAACAGATTTTATTTATTGGGGCCAGCACTGTAGCATAGCGGGTAAAGCTGCCACCTGCAGTGCCAGCATCCCATCTGGGCGCAGGTTCAAGTCCCAGCTGCTCCACTTCCGATCCAGCTCTCTGCTATGGCCTGGGAAAGCAGTAGAAGTGGGAAACCCAGAAGAAGCTCCTGGCTCCTGGCTTCGGATTGGCGCAGCTTTGGCCATTGCGGCCAATTGAGGAGTGAACCAGCAGATGGAAGACCTCTCCCCCGCCCTTCTCTCCTTCTCTCTCTGTGTAAATCTGACTTTCAAATGAATAAATAAGTCTTTTTTTAAAACAACACCGGGGAGCCGGCACTGTGGTGCAGGGGGTTAACGCCCAGGCTTGAAGCGCTGGCATCCCATATGGGCACCAGTTCTAGACCTGGCTGCTCCACTTCCAATCCAGCTCTCTGCTATGGCCTGGGAAAGCAATACAAAATGGCCCAAGTCCTTGGGCCCCTGCACTCATGTGGGAGACCCAGAAGAAGCTCCTGGCTCCTGGCTTCGGATCGGCGCAGTTCCAGCCATTGTGGCCAATTGGGGAGTGAACCAGCGGATGGAAGGCCGCTCTCTCTCTCTCTCTCTCTCTGCCTTTCTTCTCTCTGTGTAACTCTGACTTTCAAATAAATAAATAAATCTTAAAAAAAAACCCACCAGATTGTTTTAAAAATTTATTTTTTTTTAAAAGTTGTGTTCTTTCTTTTCTAACAATTCAGTGTTTATTCAAAATAGTTTGAGAATTCCCCTTTGGAGCTATCTCGAAAGGCTGTTCCAAGAGCCTTGCAGGACCACTGGCTGTAGTAATATGTACTCTGACTCCTAGTACTTGTGAAGTGTCAGTATCTCCCCTGTGAAGTCAGCACACTTCCCTCACTGCTCTTCAGGCAGCAACCAGACGGTACGTTTGTCCTCGCTTGTGTCACTATCGGCAGGTGCACGTGAGCCATGCTGGTCCATTTCTGGTGATAGGGCAGGTCGGGTTTTGCTGATAGCAGTCACCTAACATCTGCAGAGCAAGAGTGAATCAGGACACCTCAGCCCCCAGCGCTGGCTGGGAAACAGCTCTCCATGAATCTGGACATCTCTGTGCATCATTAAGCAGAGGTTCCAACCGCCTCCACTCTAAACGCATCATTCCAAGGACGTTTGTACAATGAGTGACCTTGGGAGGCAGAATTTCTCCCTCCAGAGTGAGGAACAGGCTTGCTGACAGCCTTGGACAGCAGAGATGCTGTGTCCCCAGAGCACGAGCACGCAACGCTACCACCAACGTCACACAGGCAACGTCTGACTGCGTACAAAAGGCAAGTATGTTTACTGACCACGAGAAAAAACTCAGTTCCCAGACTCAAAGTCTCTCTCATATGATGAAACTCACTGCGTGTGCAGGTGTCATTCGGGTCTCTTCATGGTGTCCTATGGGACTAGGGTTGCAGAACTGGCACACGTGCTGGTGCTCCGGCAACTTCTATTGCTATGAGTAATAAACTGACTTTTGTCTCTGACCCAGGAGTCCTGGGCCTTTTGCTGACCTCCATGGGACTGGGGCCAGCTAACCTGTAGGTAAAATGCCCTTCCTGCCTAGTCTTTGACATCCCCTGCTCGCCAGAGATGCTGAATAGGGCAGAGAGAGGGGGCAAGTCAGACAATCTGCAGGATTAGGACAACCTGGTGTGGATTTGCAGCCTGAATGCTTCCCCATAACTGTTGTAACAAATTACCATCAACTACATGGCTCAGAGATTCATTCCCAGACAGCCTGGAGACCAGAAGTTTAGAACAAAGGCATTAGCAGGGCTATGCTTCCTCCAGAGGCTCTTGGGAGATTCTGCTCCTTGCTTCTTTCAGCTTGTGGTGGCTGTCGGAGTTCCTTGACATGTGGCTGCATCACTCTCTTTATGTCCCTGTCTTCCATGTGTTCATTATAATTTGTCACTGGATCCACCCAGATTATCCAAGATGATCTCGTTTCTAGCTCCTTTAACTTAACTTCATGGGCAAAAACCATTTATCCAAATAAGCTTATACATGCAGGGTCTGGGGATTAGGAAGTGGGCCTATCTTTCAGTGGGGCTAACTTTCCGTCCACCATAAAAGCTCAAATTCTTATCACTTGGATGCTCAAAATAATCCTAAGCCATTAATCTTATTTAAAACAGTCCTGGACTGGTAGAATCTCTAAGCACCTGGCAGTTGAACAGGGCCAGCATTGTGGTGTAGTGAATAGAGCTGGCACCTGTGACAGAAGCATCCCTTATGGGCACTGTTTTCATGTCCTGGCTGCTCTATTCCCAATCCATCTCCCTGCTAATGGCCTGGGGAAAGCAGAAGATGGCCCAAGTGTCTGGGCTCCTGCCTCCCATGTTGGAGACCTGGATGAAGCTCCTGGTTCCTGGCTCTGACTTGGCTCAGCCCTGGCCATTGCAGCCTTTCAGGGAGTAAACCAGCAGATGGAAAAAATCTCTCTCTCTCTCTCTCTCTCTAACTCTTCCTTTCAAATAAATCTTCTTTTCAAAGTTCTACAAATAATTTCCCAAGGAAAATGAACAAGCACTGTAAAAAAATAGCCAAGAGGGACTGGTGTTATGGCACAGCTGATTAAGTTGCCACCAGCCAAGCCTGCATCCCATATGGGTGCCACTTGGAATCCCAGCTGCTCCATTTCTGATCAAGGCCCTTGCTAATGCTCTTGGGAAAGCAGTGGAAGATGGCCCAAGTCCTTGGGCCCCTGTCATGGCCTGGATGAAGATCTTAGCTACTGGCTTCAGCCTGGCCTAGCCCTGGCCATTGAGGTCATTTAGGGAATGAACCAGTGGATGGAAGATCAATCTCCCTCTCTCTTTCTCACTTTCTTTCTCTTCCCCTCTCTGTTACTATGCTTTTCAAATAAATAAATACACTTTTTTTTAAAAAAAGGAAAGACCAGGAATACAAAAAATCAACACATTATGAGTGAAAACTAGCAGAAAAAAAAATCTCTGTAAGTGGTTCTAGATAGATGGGTGCTGCAATGTAAGTAAAACTCCAAGGTCAAAATAAACCCCCTTAACTTCTAAAGTTTTTAACCAGGGATCAGTAGATCCCTAGGAGTGGCAGGGCTCACCAAAGAGCCCCTGAAGTTTTATGTAAAGATTTTTCTTTTTTTAAAAAAGACTTATTTATTTATTTGAAAGTCAGAGTTACACAGAGAGAGGAGAGGCAGAGAGAGAGAGGTCTTCCATCCCATGGTTCACTCCCCAATTGGCTGCAATGGCCAGAGCTACACTGATCCGAAGCCAGGAGCCAGGAGCTTCTTCCAGGTTTCCCATGTGGGTGCAGGGTCCCAGGGACTTGGGCCATCTTCTACTGCTTTCCCAGGCCACAGTAGAGAGCTGGATTGGAAGAGGAGCAGCCAGGACTAGAACCGGTGTCCATATGGGATGCTGGTGGTTCAGGCCAGGGCTTTAACCCACTGTGCCACAGCGCTAGCCCCTAGGTAAAGATTTTTCTGAGAGAATCCATAGATTTCATCAAACTTGTACAACAGTACCTAATCCAAAAGAGTTTTAAAAACATTGCAGGCCCACCATGCAACAAGGGAAAGCTAAAGGAATTCTGAAAGGTGTTAGGAGGTGCATGGCAGGAGGAGTTGAAAATCAAACCAGTAGGAGTTCTTCCTCAAAATTTTAATAATAGGTGTGGAAGACACTAATTTCTCTTTTCTGATGGCCAAGCTACCGGGGTGTGAGCTGTACTGCAAAAGCCATCTTCTTCCTTGTATAGAGGGGAAAATAAACTCTCAATCAGTCAGAAGTGGACATGAAAAATGTCTTGACAGCTCTCATCCCTGAGAGCCTGTAGGTCAATTCTACCCTCACTGTGCCTTTGCCCCTCCCATTGCTTGGTTCAGAAGTCCAGTGATGTCTGTCTCCCCTTATCTGCCTCCTTTCTCCCCTCCCAACCCCTCTGGTTAAGGTAGTTTTAGTACACTTTCTCTCTCTTGCAACCAAGGAAACTCTGATTGAAAACAAATGTTAAATTTGGTCATTTAAACTAAATAAACATTTGTTACAGGAACAAAACTCTGAAAGTCATAGAGCTTGAAGAGGGGAGGCAGAGAGAGCGAGAGCGAGAGAGAAAAGAGAGAGTGAGAGAGAGAGAGAGACATTGGCCCAAGAATTGAGGAAAGAGGAAAGACTTCATGGCAATAAATCTTGAGCTTGACTTTGAAGAAACATGGGATATAAAAAAGTCAGAAAGAGGAGCTGGAGCAGAGTCTTCATGTAAATTCCCTGATGAGTAGCGCTGGTGTTTACAAAATGCTCAGTGGTATACTCAGTATTCCCACGGCACAGAGAAACCCACCCCCAGTAGGGTGTGAATGTAGAATAGCTTTCATGATTTTCATTTTCCCAGCATCTTACTGTCCCTGATTTGAAACTCTTCGTCTCTCTACCATATCAGTTTGAGCCCTGATGCAAGATTCTGACGCTGCAGGATCCTTCCCATTCGTGGCTGTGTGTCACGTGCTCATTGCAGGGAAAGACAAGATCGAAGGAGCGGTTCCAGCAACAGCAAAGAAGCAGCCGGCATCCACAGGGGCGGGGCACGGGGAGCAGCTGATGCCACTGGCTCCGCCGGGTGCCAAGGCAGACATCCTGCTGCACAGCTGTTATGTCTGCCCACCTGGTCTAACCTCGGCCTCATTCTTCTGGAAACAGTGTTTATTCTGGGAGTTGTTTCTTCCCAGCTACATGACCTAATCGACTTCAAGGCCCTTTCCCACCCTTTTTCTGGTCTTAGAATTAAATGTGGTTTTTGACATTTGCCACCAAGAGAACTAGGAACATTCTATTTGATTCTGTCTCCACCTCCAAGAGCCGCACACTGAAATCCCGGAAGACTATGAGCGCTGTCGGTGGAAGGTCCCTGTGGGTTAATAAGAGACTGACTTCCTCCTAGAGAGAACCTGAGCAGGCTTCTTAGGCCCTAGGTGTGAATGTGGGGCCTGTGCTGGCTCCTTCCGCATGTTGACATAAGAGATTAAGTTGCCCTGGGATTCTACTTAAGAGCTACTTTGATTGAAAGAACAAACTTTAAAAAAAACCACTAATAGTAATAATTATAACTCATTTCCCTCGCTAAGTTCTATTTTTTGTGAAGGCAACTTGAAAACAAGAATCTCCCCTTTGTGTGCAAATGAAAGTGAGACACCCAGAGAGGGCGCACACCATGGGTCAGAGCCTGTGGCATTTCCCTGTTAGCTGGCTTTATTGCTCTCAAAAGAACAGGGTGCTTACATTTTTCTTTGTTTATGTCACAATTCCTTTATCGGTAGTTTCCTTTTTAAGAAAAAAAAAAGTCATTTGATTTTCTTTATCTCTTTTGAAAGACATCAGTAAATTTCAAAGCCAGCGTGTGGCTTCGCTTTCCACTAAGCTCCTGCTCTTGCTGACTGGGCCCAGCCTGGCCTTGGCTTGCAGGCGTCTTTCTGTTACTGGCCACACTGGGTATTTTCACATGGAGAGAGAGTGATGGGCAAGGCCCCCAGGAAGTCACATACTGTCTTGCAAAATCTCTCAGTGACCCATGTGGAATGGAAAGTCCAATCTTTGCCCCTGTCAGCGGGAAAGAGCCCAGTGGTGAGGGCAGACACCTGCTGTGCCCTGGACAGCCCTGCCTGGCATCAGTAAGAACCATGAGAGTCGCCAGGGGAAATGCTTGTCTGGCCTCCTGGGTAACTCACAGCCTTGCCTGCTGCTGGACCCAGCCGGAAGTCCAAGAGGCTGCCTTTTACGACACTGGCTGGCAGGCCGTGCAGGGCCGCAAAGCCATTCCAAGGCTCTGTGAAAGAGCATAGAGCAGTCATTGTCATGGAAAATTAGCCTGGGCCTTGCCCCAGGGAACATACCCCTGCACAGTGCCATGGCTCTGCCCGCACAAGGGTGTGCGAGACACGAGATCTATGCCAGATCTTTCTTCTCGTCAGCCTCGGGTTCGCAGTCCGTGGCTCTCCACCTGCTGCTTGGACTCTTCCCTCCCGCCCCATTCTTCGCAGCCGATGCCCAGGAGACGGAAGTCTCCTCCCAGCCACGGAGGGCAGGGGCGGGGAGAAGCCAAAGAATGAATCCACTGGCCTTGCATTTGCCAATTCTCAGTTGAAAACTGGGCTCCCGTTTAGCAAACAGATTTGGCTCCACTTCCAGACTTGCCTCTCTCCATCAAACATCTCCTTTGCCTAAAATCACCCTTTGGCCTGATAACACAGAATAAGGGCACTGTCTGGATGTCCCCTTGGGGCCTTTTGTTCAAAGCCGAGACTGCTTGACATTCTGCATAATACCTTCCCCAAAGAAGGCTTCAGCTCTCACCTCCTGCCTTATGGAAAACTTGGAGCTTGCCAACATTGAATCGCTCTGACCCACTGGAGCCGGCCAGAGCCAGGACAACTGTTCGGTCGGTCTCTCATCAATTACTTTTTATTTTCCAGGCCTGCACACTCCTCGTGGAGCTCAGAGAATAGCCCGACAGTGAAAACACCAGAATGTTAAGCGAAAAATCGAGGCTCTGGCCATCGACTTCTCCAAGAAGAATGAATTTGTACACCGTCATTTCTTGGCATTTCAGGCCGAGTTTTCCAGGACACAAAGGCATAAGGCGTTCCATCATCCTGATCCCTCTCATGGCCTGTGGGGAGGTGGCGGGGAACAAATAATTGGATGCACCAAGGCATGAAACAAACGAAACTGTAAAACGCTTGGGATCAAATCCTGGATAGCAGGTGACAGCTGTTAGATATGCAAGCCACGTGCCTTTCTCAGAATAAGAAAGGGGGACAGAGCCTCCAGCAGGGGTCTAAAATGAGTCTTTCAGGCTATGAAACTGGTAGGGTCTCTATTAATCACCCAACACTCAAGAAAGAACGCTGCCTTAGAGATGAACTTGGAGTTAGGAGCCAGGGGAAACAGCAGGAGGAAGAAATTCAAGATAGACAGAGGGGTTGTGCCATGAGAGGGATACCTGGCGATTTTCTCGTCTCTATTCCCTAACTTCCTGCGTACCACAATCATTCGCAATCATTTATAATGAGGGGTTTTTTTGCTTTGTTTCTGTTTTTGGTTCCTTTTTGGTGTTTTTTTCCGACATATCAGCCTCCAGTCAAAAATGAGCACTCATTCTTGGCTCCATTAATTAATGAATGAATTAATTATATTTTTAAAATTTATTCAAGAAGTAGAGTTACAGATAGTGAGAGAGAGACAGAGAAAGATCTTTCTTCCATTGGTTCACTCCCCAAATGGCTGCCATGGCCAGAGCTGTGCCAATCTGAAGCCAGGAGCCAGGTGCTTCTTCCTGGTCTCCCCCGTGGATGCAGGGGCCCAAGCTCTTGGGCCATCCTCCACTGCCTTCCCAGGCCACAGCAGAGAGCTGGATTGGAAGAGGAGCAGCCAGGACTAGAACCGGTGTCCATATGGGATACCAGCACCGAAGGCAGAGGATTAACCTACTGTGCCACGGTGCCGGCCCCTCCCTTATTTAATTTAATTTGTTTATTTATTTGAGAGGTAGAGTTATAGACAGAGAGACAGATAGAAAAATCATCCATGCGCTGGTTCACTCCCCAGATGGCCACCGCCTGCTGGATCAGAAGAGGAACAGCTGGGCCTCGAACCGGCGTCCATATGGGATTCTGGCGCCGCAGGCAGAGGCTTAGCCCATTACACCACAGTGCCAGCCCCGACTCCTTTATTTTCTACCCTTTAAACCTGTCTGTTCACGCATGCCCTCGCCCCTCAGAGCAGCCACCTGGTGCCCTGTGCTCGGCTCTGATTGACATCCCCTGCCTCTGGCTTCCTGGGTGCCAGTCTCGCGCGTCCTCCAATCCATCCTGCAGCAGCAGCCAGGGCAGACTTTCTAAAAAAGAAACCTGGTTCCGTCACATTCCTGCTCAGCCCCTCCAACAGCTCCTGGCTGCCTCCAGGAGACAATATAAATTCCTTTCCATAACACACAGGACTCTTCAGCCGGGCTGCCAGGCTTGTCCACCTCTTACAACCCCACCCCTCCCCAAACCCCCAACACACACACTCCGCCAGCCACCCTTCCCAGTGCCACCTGCCCGTTCGCTCTGGGTTGGTCTCCTTTCTCCAGCAAACTCAGCTACTTGCAGTCCTCCCTGGAGCTCTTCCCAGCCACCAGCCCTCACACAGGCCATTCTCTTTGCCAGAAACTCCTCTTGTCTCACTTTGGCCTTGGAGAGCTGTAGGGCAGCTCCCATGGCCTCCATGGAGTTCAAGTCTCCCCCACTTCCCCAACCAAACAAGGGCAGATGGCCACACACTTTGTTCTCCATCGGGTCCCATCCCCGTGATCGCACGTGGTCTTGGAGCTGTGCGCTTAGTGGAATATCACTATGTCTTAGCGTAGCTGTGCTCAAGTCTTGTGGCAAAGAGTTATGGTGTCAATTCCATATTTCGGGAAGATTTGTATTGTTTGTTTATTTTTTCAATTTGAGAGACAGAAGGGGACAGAGAGAGCTCCCATCTGTTGATTCACTCCCCTACACACACCTGCAGCAGCTGGGGATGTGCCAGGGCCAAGACCAGGGGCCAAGAACCCAATACATGTCTCCCACATGGATGACAGACACCCAATTACAGGAGCCATCACCCCTGGGCTCCCAGGGTCTACATTAGCAGGAAGCTGGAGTCAGGAGTCAGGTACTCCAATAAGGGACACAAACTTCTTAACTAGATCTTAGCTACTGGGCTCAATGCTTGCCCCAAAACTCATGTCTTGAGAAGAGCCTTCCCTTGTAGAAGTATCCGTGGCGATTACAGATGCCCTGCCTCAGCCTCCTCTTCGTGCCTTACAGATCATTAACTCCTTGACAGGGGACAAGGTGAGCACACAGAGAAATCTAAAGCCAAAGTGGTAGAAGCCAAAGCCAAATGCAGATGCACTAGAAAGGAAGAGAAGCCATTCCTGGAATTATGGTGTGAGTCCACAGGAAGCAAAAGTCCTCAAACGCGCTGCCCAAGCGCCAGGAGTCTGAGTTCTAGCCCATCCAGCCATCAGCTGCGTGACCACGGGGAAGTCGCCTGGCCTCTTAGAAGCTGTTTCCTCAGCATAAAAGAAAGAGGAGACGGCAGTGGGCGTCCTGGGAGAGCCTGTGGCACTGATTCAGGTCTGTATGCAATGCAAGGAACTCAGGCCGCGGGGAGAGAAGAGCTGGGGTCAGCCCTGGCACTGCTCGCATCATTTGTATGTCCTGGGAAAATTGCTTCAACTCTTGGAGCTTCTTCAGTCTCCCACTCTGAAGAATGGGGCTTAGCATACGGAGCTTTCAGAGCTGTTGGGAGGAATGGGAAGCAGCATAGACATAGGGAAGCATAGCCCTGATCATGGCTGAGCTTTCAGACCGATGGGATGGGGGTTAGAAGCACAGACTCGCATAGTTTCGAGTCAGCTGTGTGGGTGACCCAACCTGGACGGACTTTTTCCCAGTCTCTATTTCTGCTTGTGACAAATGGACTTCTAGGGCTCATTGAGAGGATTAAGTAAAATAAATATAATACAAATTTGAGAAAATTCCCCAGGATCTAGAAGACAGTGCTCCTATACTTTTTTTTTTTTTTTTTTTTTTTTTTTTTTTTGCGTAAACCTGAATCCACCAGACCCAGTGCTCTGGCTCCTCCCACTTTGGCTTCTTCTGCGCTCTCCTCTATCAGAGGACCATTCCTTCCTATCCTTCCAGAAAGAAGAGCGAAACAAGGTCACCGTGACAGGGGAAGGGCCCAAGGTGACCTTGGAGGCATAGAGAAAGATGACCTAGAACTCATCTGCTCTCAGAGCCCATTGGTTCACCCCACGTCACCTCCGTGGTTTCCAAAGCTTAAAATGGACCAAACCAGCGTGGCCACATTTCACTGTGCCATTCTGGAGAGCTCCTAGGGTGTCACAGCCGGCTCTGCTCTCCTCACCAGTTTTGAATTATCCATACACATCCAGGTTCCACTAGGGCTGCCGCAAATATGTTTGCTAAGTGCTTTTCTGCTAAGGCCCCATCCTTCTGTTCAGAGAGGTCAGATTAATTGGCCACTTTAATGAACAGAGACTGTGAAAGCAGCCCAGTGGTGCAGGCCAGAGGGAAGGCGCATCAGTTCTAAGTGGAAGCTGAGGGCCTGGACTAGAAGGTAGGGGGCTGGAGTCCGAGATGCAAAAACCTCCACCCCCAAACTGTCCCCCTCCCCCCCCCCCACAATTTGTGATCTGGAATCTGTCACTCCCCTCTCTGTGCCTTCAACTGGAGTCTTCAAGATAAGCTCTTTAGAGGTTTCTCAGGCTGACTCTGTTTTCTATGCACTGGTTTCATTCTTAGACCTTGTATGGGGTCAGGATGGCTGAGGTCAAGTAGGATGATCTGCTTGTCATGTTCAGATCCAGCAGGCAACAGAGAGTGTTTCTCTTCCAATCGTTGGCCAACCCACAACCCTGTGCTGACTCTATGGCGGTGTGCTCATCCAGAGTAGGGGATATAAATTGGCTCGCAGCACCCATTTGGACCCCCTTCCAGGAGTCAACCCTACACAGCCAAAGCTGGAAAACTGACATCTACATCCACAGGCTCCCTTGCAGCTAAGATTCTGCAAACAAATTGGGTTCCACCATCAGATGCTGTAGCATGTGGTTTGGAAGGCAGCAGTGAGAAGGGTACCATTGTCTGGCTTCCTTGACTGGGGTACTGGCCTAGGACAAAGTTGTTCCAGGGTCCAGTCTGTAGTTCACAGGTGTAGAGAAGCCTTGTCACCCTCGATTGCAACAACTGATGTGTTCTTGAGTGCAGGGGTTCTCAGTGAGGGTCTCCACCATCCATCCACCCTCTTGCTGGATCCTTGGTGGGCAGGGGCCATCTTTCCTGGAAACCCAGCTAGATCATTGTCCTTCAGCATTTATTTCAGGGATTTCACAAGCACGTGTTACTCTCCGCATTGAGGACCTTGCTGCTTCAAAACTGCCAGAGTGGTTCTTATTCCCCCAAGGCACCATGTCTGAGCCCGTCGCTGGGCCAGAGGGAGAGTGTGTGCTGGTTGTCTGGGTCCCATGGGACATGTCTGGCCATGCGGTCTTGGTGAGTCCCCTAAGGGGGAAAAAAAAAAAAACACTAAGAAGGAGAAGAAGCAGCTCCTGAAATTACCGCTACTTCAGTTTTGCTAAATGAATCGTTCATTAAATCACAAAGATGGAAGGAAAGGGAGACTAGAGACTGGTCAGTCAGAATCAGCAATGTCCACTATCCACCTGGTCCACTCTCTCTGGTCCCTGGGAGGATTTGCCCACAAACCCTCATCTCGGGGCGTGCTCCCAGGAATCCAGCCACGTTGACACTGGCAGAGATGTCAGAGCCCGTGAGCACTCAGACCTCTTCTTTGACCCACTTGGACGTGACATTGTCAGTGCTGGGGTGAGTCTTACCTCTCAGGTAGGCTTCTGAGAGTCCTTCTCTTAGGGCAGCGAACTTCTTTATACTTCAACCAAGATGAAAGCCTTGCAGACCTAGCAGAGCACCCATTCATCTCTTTATTTTCACAGCTCCTGGATTAGAAAATGCCAACTGGTTATCCCAAGTTCCTAAGTAAATATTTGAGGAAGGAACCACATTCCTTTCAGTAGCAAAAACACTTTTAAAGGCCTCAGGTGGAGGAACGCCTGGGTTCCAGGATTGTCCCGGCAGCCCTGGTACCTGTAGGGGTGCCTGGGGAAGGGAAGGTAGAAGTACGCAAACTCATTGCACTAGAAAAGCCAGCAGCTGACCTCACCAGGGCCAAGAACAGTTCCCGACTCCAGCCAAGATGAACATGGGGAATTTCCTTCTTATGTGGGGGTTCAAGGGTCCAAATCAGTACCATCTTTGTCTCGGCCCATGCAGCCCACAGTCTCTCGGCACCTGCAGGGAGGGGCCGTTGTTTGAAGGATGGTCGTATTGTAAGAAAACCTCTGTTTGCCAAATTGGAGGGCGGGTAATTACAATCCCAGGCCTTCTGTAGGTGGCTTCTTCAAAGGCCTTCATTGATTTGCTGCTTAGTGTAGAAACAGCCTTGCTTAGGCAGTTTCTTTCTCTCCCAGGGAGGCGAAAGAGTTCGGTACAGCTAATGGACTACCTATCACTTACTTGAATATTGTTCCAGGCAACTTAATGCCAAAGCAATTTGCTGATTGGATATTATGAAAAGCAGCCATTTTCATTGAGAACAGAAGATTAACAACTTGGGTGTCAAGTTCAGAAAACAATGTAACTGCTAAAAGGCATTTATTTCGAGAAAGGCAGGGAGAAAGAAGGAAGGAGGCAAGGGAGGGAGGGTTCTTTCAACCCTGGCAGACTAACTCAGCTCTGTCTAATAGAAACATTATTGGAAACACATGTATAATTTTTTAAAAATTTGTTTTATTTATATGAAAGGCAGAGGGAGAGGAAGAAACATAGAGGGAGATCTTCCATCTGCTGGTTCACTCCCCAAATGGCTGCAACATGTAAGGTTGGGATGGTTCGAAGCCAGGAGCCTGAAACTCCATCTGGTCTCCCGTGTGGGTGGCAGGTGTCCTAGCCCTTGGGCCATCTGCCGCTGCCTTCCCAGGCGCTTTAGCAGGGAGCTGGACGGGAAGCAGAGCAGCTGGGACTGAATCAGTGCTCTGATATGGGACGCTGGCATCTCAGGCTGTACTGCAACACTGGACCTGATACGTATAATTTTGAAGTTGCTAATAATCACATTGAAAATGAAAAAAAAAATGAAATTTTAACAATTTGATTAGCCTAAATGTTCATTTCACCTAACATGCTTGAAATGAAATGATCACTTCAATACGTGATCAAATATAAAAATCACTGAGATATATTGCATCGATTTATTTTTCCCTAACTTCTCTAAACTTTCGAAGTCCAGTGTGCTATTTGCACTTGGACCACATCCCACCTTGGGTCAGCCACAGTTCGGCGCTCCACAGCCATGTGTGGCCACCATACTGGAGAGCACAGGTCTGGTTTCTGCCTTTGCCATGCAACTAAAACTCCCCAGTGAGCCAGAAATGACCTCGTCTCTCCCCCAAGCCTCTCACATTTGCTTTCTTTTCTCTGCAACATGAGCCACATTTGATTATCTATTCCTTGAAACCATCCCGTCTCTTGATTTATAAAACTTCACATTCTGCATTCTTGGTTCCTATCCTATTTCCCCCCATACCGTGTTCACAGTGATTTCTTACTGCCTTCCAAACATAAGTCCTCCTCCTCTCTCTCTCTCTCTCTCTCTCTCTCAAAAGAGCTCCCAGACCCAGGCGTCCAGGCTGCACCTGGCTCGTCCCTCCCAGCCACACATTCCTAGTTGCCTGGCATCCCACCAGTACCAGGACCAGACCTTCTAGATCAGCCCTATTTTCTCCTCTTACCCGTGCCAGCTGTCTTCCAGGAATGCTGCATTCTGTCTGTGACCCTCACCATTGAGCAAATATTTAATGAGTGCTCACCATGTGCCAGCTGCCGGGAAGGAACAGTGGACAAAGCAGACAAAACTCCCTGTCTTCATGGAGCTGCCATTCTAGTTAGAACAGTCAATAAAATGATGGAGTATGTTAGGAAATAATATTCACTAAGGAAGAAACCTCAGCAAGATAAGGGAGAGTGGGGAGTGCGGTAGAGGCGTGGTTAGGTAAGCCTCTGCAAGACGTGATAATGGGGCAAAGACTTGAAAGAAGCCAGAGTGTGAACCCTGCACACATTTGGGGAGGGGCTTCCAAGCCGAGGGACTGGAGCACAGACTTCACAGGGAGTCTGCCCAGGGTCTGAAGCGTGAAGAAAGCACAGTGACTGAAGACAAGTGAGCCAGGGAAGGAGAGAAGAAAAGGGAATGGAAGGCAATGGGGTAGCCTGAGAGAGCCCAGTCCCTGGAGCCACTGCGAGGCCTTTGGAGTATAGGGCTGGTCTTCTGTGCCTCTCCATTCTTTCTTCTGCAGAGCTGGTCTTCCGGCCCGCCCTTGACTTTCATTCCCCGCTCTCCATTTTATCCAGTCTTCCCACCGCCCTGACATCAGTGGCTTGCTCTCCCTAAATCTGATCCTCCTGTTTCTCAAGTGTCCCCAGCACCTTGCCAATGTGGTGCTAGGCCTCAGACGAATCATTTAGGGCCCCCTCCTCAACCCCTCTTCTCTCCTTGCCTGCAACTATGTCTCACTCTATCCAGATTGGGGTCCTTGCCATCTCCTTGCCTTGAGGTCTCTTTAACCCCCTCTTCATTCTACCTGGAATCCATTAAGTCCAGTTGGGTCAGTGAATCGCGTATTTCCAGATGTCTTTCTGTGATGACTCTCTCAACCTGTCAACACTCCCGACTGGTGGTTACTTCTTGGAATCCTCCTAGCAGTTCGCATTTGTCTGTTAGCAGATGTGCTGTGTTTTGACTCATGTTATAGTGACCCTGGTGTTAGCTCCTATCCTAAATCTGTCCAGGAAGCTTGCCTTGTTGGTCGCTGCAGACCTCATGGTTCCTAGGACTATGCCTCCTGCAAACGCAGTACCTTGTATTTGTTAAATGTTCTAGAGAATGAACGATTCACAGTAGCATAATTTCTGTGTTACATGACTTTGCGATGGTAGTAGAATTAGTCATTTTCTTTCTTCTGATCTCCAAAAATTAGTAGTATCTGTTTTATTAATAATACAAAATGTTTATGCTTTAAAAAAAAATCACTGCTAAGTCGTACTGAGCCATCGATCACCAGACAGGCAGCTGAATTTCTCTGGGCCTGTCTCCCCTGCTACAAGACGGGATCAAGGATTCTCATCTTAAGGAGCTGTAGCAAGAATTAGTAGAAGGGCATGTGTGCAAGATTCTGGGCATCTAGCCTGGCACAGGAAAAGTGCTCAATAGAAGACAGGTGTGATGATGGTGGTGATGATGATGATGATGGTAATGATGGTGATGGTGATGATGGTGATGGTAATGATGGTGATGGTGATGATGGTGATGAAGGTGATGGTGATGATGATGGTGATGGTGATGGTGATGATGGTGATGAAGGTGATGGTGATGATGATGGTGATGGTGATGGTGATGATGGTGATGATGATGGTGATGGTGATGGTGATGATGGTGATGATGATGATGATGATGGTGATGGTGATGAAGATGATGATGGTGATGATGATGAAGATGATGATGGTGATGGTGATGGTGATGGTGGTGGTGGTGGTTGCAGCAATGATGGCAGTAGCTGGACTTTCAAAGAAGTAAAGGTGAAGTGCTCGGGGTGGGGGGAGGTTCTGTCCAGTTGGTGGAGTGAGCGCAGCCCTCAGCCTAAGGTACTTGTGCTTTCCCTTCATCTGACGCTATTTGCAGAATCAAAGGTCATCTGGCAAATCCACAGCCGCTTCCAGATACATCAGTAATTGATTCCCACATTGGAGAGTTTGAAATAGATCAATTTCATGCTGGAACTACAGATGAGTAAAAAGGGAAAAATCTAGTTAGCATGGCTCTTTGGTGCAATGAACTGTGTAAGCTGGTTTATTGGATGTGCGTATGGTTTTGAAAACACAGAGCAAATGTTTCCTACAATGATTTTGTAGATTTTGCTTTCATATTATAAAATAATGCATGTTTATTACATAAAATTGAAAAACACAAAAAGTAAAAATAAGACACTAAAATAATGCATAACTTCATTATTTAGGGGCAATGACTGTATATATTTTGAGATTTATTTCTCTGATTTTTAATTTTTCCCCTGTAATGATTTGAAAAAAATGATGTATCCTCTCTTTACTGTGCTACCCGTTTAACATTAACTTGAATATATCTTCCCTGAGTATCAATGGCAAGAACGAGATGGTATCTACTGCCTTTTGTGAGGTACAACATTTAGGACATAACTTCTCCTTCCTTCAACTATTCTCAGCTTATTTCACTCAATACAGAATTTTGGGCTTCACTTATTATTATTGATAATATGTATCTTTCAATAATTTAGAGTAGTTGCATCAAGTCTTACAAGAATATTAGCAATCGTTACTTGGATTTGTTTATTTTAACTGGCTTCATAGCCTAATACTCTTACATTAATATTTTGTTTTGGCAGGGCCAGCGCTGTGGTGCAGCAGGTTAACACCCTGGCCTGAAGCGCTGGCATCCCATATGGATGCTGGTTCGAGACCCGGCTGCTCTACTTCCTATTCAGCTCTCTGCTATGGCCTGGGAAAGCAGTAGAAGATGGCCCAAGTGTTTGGGTCCCTGCACCTAAGTGGGAGACCCAAAAGAAGCTCCTGGCTCCTGGCTTTGGATCGGCATAGCTCCAGCTGTTGTGGCCAATTGGAGAGTGAACCATGGAATGGAAGACCTCTCTTTCTCTCTATCTCTCTCTCTCTCTCTCTCTCTCTCTCTCTCTCTCTGACTCTCCTCTTTCTGGGTAACTCTGACTCTCAAATAAATAAATAAATCTTGAAAAAAATACTTTTTCTTTCCTATTCTCTAGTTTATTTGGTTCCTATTATCTTTCATTCGACCTCTGTTCTTCTCCAGGTAATTCTTTTCAGGTAGAGTGGGTAGGTCGTTGACTTTCTGAGGTCTGGAGTATCTTGTTATTTTTGCATATGTGTGAACATAAACAGGGCTGAATCAGAGGGTCATCAACACAGGCTTTAAAATAACTACACAACTGAATAACAGTGAGACGTGGCAGAAGGAACTCAGCCAGCCGAGTCGGCTCGGTCGACGCTCAGCTGACTTGGACGCGCCACCTCATTTCTCTCCACCCTTCTGTTTCCCCCTCTGAGAGTGGGGATGGGAAACTCCTTGGAGATTTGCTGTGAGGAATAAACAAGGAACCAAGGAGGCCCTCCATACTCAGAGTTGCTCTTGCTACTAACTCGAAAGGGGCTTGGAGCAGTGGCTCCATCCTTGAAAGGTGAGAGCGTTCTGGGGAGCAGGTGTCTGGCAAGGGGAGGAATGAACCTCAGCAGCTCAGCTCCAGTTCCCGAAACATGAATGCCAGCCGTGGGAAGGGGACAGGAGGAAGAAGTGCCATTTGCCCCTGGTCACTGACATCCGCCTCTCGTCCTTGTCTGGATGCTCCTGTAGTCCTTGTCCCTCACATCATGACTCAGAACTGCAGATAAGGCAATGGCGGATCCCACTAGATCACCGAGCCTGGCCATTCAGAGTGGTCCACGAGCCACAGCTTTGGCACCTCCCACTCTGGAGACAACGAAAAATCTGCTTTGGAATGAGGTTCCCCAAGGGATTCACATACATGTCAAAGTTCCAGAAGCCCTCTTCCAGGCCACATGTGGATCAGGAGCTACATTTTAGGATGCTTCTTTGTCACTAATCGGTCATTTTATTTACATGCCTTTTAAAAAATAGGGCAAAAGCACAGCAAACCGTTCTAGAACAAATGTAAGTAAAGCATCTAGAATTTTTTAAGCACAGGATAAAAGTCCGGCAGTTTCTTATGCTAACAACTATATGGGAACTGGGGAAGGGCCTGGCCTCTCTCCTCTGCTCCTTGGCTAATAGCTTTCCTGGGATCATAATTCTCTGAACATATTCTCAGCCTCTCTGCTTGTCCATAATAATAAGAACATAACTTCCCAGGGCCACATTCACACCATCCATGGGTTTTTTGCACCAATGGCTGCAGCTCCTTTGGGCGTTCTGTGGTTCCAGACCCAGCCTCTCTCTGGGCCCCGGGTTCTCTCACACCTCTTCTCGTGCGCTGGTTACCAGCCCTGGGCCAGAGGCAGAGCTGGAGTAGACATTGGATGACAACACAAAGACTCAGCCTTGGCTTCTGGGACTTCAGAATCCTCAAGGATGGTCTCAGCTCTGTGGTCTCCAAGCTTAGGGGGCACGAATCCTTCTCTAGGTCTAACCTGTCCATCCAGATTTTCAGAATGGTGAAATAGGACGTAGTTAGAGTCGGGGGTGGGGGGTGCTGTAAATACATCCTGGGTGCACAGTCCTCGCGTGGCTTTTGTCATCAGTTGCACGAGTTCAGTGAACTCCCAACTTGTCCACTCTTGCACTGGTGGCACCCACTAGAATGTCTGCACATAACTGGCCCTTAACATGTGTTTGAACCAAAATAGTGCAGCGAAGAACATGCGTGATCTCAGATGGGAAGAGGATGAGTAAGGTTGAATAAAAAACAAAACTAACACTCAAACTATTGATGGTGGCCACTGATCCCCATGGAAAAATGGCATGGTTCTCTGCAGTGACTACTGGTTCTCTCTTTTATCTTTGAAGATGAAAATATCCTTACTGGTTTGATGCACCCTTTGGTGGAGGCAGGAGAGGCCTGGGCATAGTCTGCCTGGCTGGGGTGAGGTCAGAAGCTCAGAAGCAGAATAAAGTGAGATAAGGGGGAGGTTTCCCAGCAGCCTAGCTGAGAGGGCTGGGGAGGGGCAGGGAGGAGAAACTGGAGAGGCGCTGGGAGTGATAAGACCAGCTCCTGGGGACAAAAGTAGATCCAGGGGCCGGCGCCATGGCTCACTTGGTTAATCCTCTGCCTGTGGCACCGGCATCCTATATGGGCGCCGGGTTCTAGTCCCGGATGCTCCGCTTCCAGTCTAGCTCTCTGCTGTGGCCCGGGAGGGCAGTGGAGGATGGCCCAAGTGCTTGGGCCCTGCACCCGCATGGGAGACCAGGAGGAAGCGCCTGGCTCCTGGCTTCAGATTGGCGCAGCGCCGGCCGTAGCGGCCATCTGGGGAGTGAACCAATGGAAGGAAGACCTTTCTCTCTGTCTCTCTCTCACTATGGGTCACTATTGTGTTCTCCCCTGTTGGAACTTGGCCCATCAGCCCAGGCCTGCAGTGCCGATCTCGTGGAAAGGGGTCTATGTTCAACATTTGGGTGGACGAGGGAGGCAGAGAGAAAAGGGGGGCCCAGGAGAGCAAGCTGCTGAGCAAGGAGACTCCAAGTCAGGGAAGTCTGAGGTTGGGACAGACAAAAGGCAAGACTCCACCTGAACTCTAGAGAGCTTGAGAGGTCTGGGTGTGGGGTCAACAGCCAGTGAGCATGAAAGGGACCAGAGAGGGACCCCAAAGGCTGGAAGACTTAGACCCATCCTGGCTGCAGTTACAGGAGTTACATAAGACAGGATCCAATCCACAGAACCTCTTCTGGCTTTCAAGGGAGCAGATTTTTAATACGTGGAAGGCGCCAGTGTGTGGCTGAGTTTTAATCGAAAGTTGTAAAACCTCTCTGGAGATTCCTGGACAAAACTGAGAATTGTCCCTGTAAGATGACAAATGAACCAGGACTCACAGGGCTGGGTGACCTCCACCAGGCTACGTCCAAGGCCAGCAGAGCCCTTCCTGCTTAAAGGGACAGAGGTGCCTGTCGCCCCATAGCCCTGTGAGGTTGAAGCCCACCCACTATGGGAACCCACTTGAGCTGGGTTCTGTGGCTCCTTGTGAAAATAAGAATATTCACAGGGGTGCAGTGAGGGAAAATGAGTGATCTTATTACTGGAGAAAATTATTTCAGAGGAAAATTATACTTAAAAAACAGATGGTTCCTTTGTTTCAAGTGGTTGCCTATAAATCCTCTATTCTCCTGTGCTGTGGAATTGAAATTGATTGAAATTGACATTTTTTTTTTTTATCACTAGTCAGTTGACAAGAAAATTGAGAAAACAAAACAACCCGGGCCAACAGGAGTGGTTTGTTTTTTTTCTCTTTTATTTCTTTCCAGACAAGCAAGTCCAAAGGTTCAGATAAGCTTTGAGATAGACACAGAGAGAGAGACGAGAGACAGAGAGAGAAAAGTCAATGATCTGTTTTTAGAAGCCTCCAGCAGTTCCCTTTCCAAAGCTTCTGAGAGACTGTGGACACACATTTTATCCAGCTGCTGTACATCTGGAATCTTGGAGTTGTCTCTCTGGTGCTCAATGCAAAATAACAAAAAACCACTTGGGTTTTCTGAGCCATGTGGTTGCACAGCCTTTTCCAGGAGGTAAAATCCAGACTTGAGCTCTGGAAAATCGCTGCTCTTGGCTGGACAAGGCATCATTTAGCAAGTGACATGCTTCAGGGGGACCGGTGGGCCTGGAGATTAATTTGTATTTGCTGCCTCCTGGGGCTCCCAGTCAGCTTCTTGGCTCCGGAGCCGCCAAGCTCTGGTGCTGCAAGGCTCGCCAAGGGCGAGGAAGAATGCGGCACAAATGTCATCGGCGGTGACAGCAGCTTTGCCGTCCAGCTGTCTTCTGGCTTGTGCGTCTGCCCCAGATCACTGTCACATGGACAGAGGATGACGGCAAACATTGGTGTCTTTCGCTGACCGTCTTGGAAAGCTGCAGATGGTGGTCCTTTCCTGCAGGTAGGTCTGTCTCACTCCCTTTTTCTCACAGCCACATGAGATGCTTCCGGCCAGAGCTGCCAGAGAAAACAGGAAGAAAGAAGCTTCAGGTACCCGAAGGGAACCCTCTGGCTGATAAGTCAGGCTTGACCCATTTCAACAAATACAATATCGTATATGGAGAAAGGCCACTGGGCCACTGCAGTGAATCGGCTAAGGAAATGTCCCTTCCCTACCCTATAGGAGAGATAAATCCCAAAGGATATTGAATTTTCCAAACATAGATTTTAGAAATGAGATGGAATTTGGGGTGGAGGTGGGGAGAACAGGGCATGGATGTAAATAAGTGAATAGGTACAGTTTGTCTAGGTTCTATTGTAAAACCCTGAGAGCCGCCGCATTTTGTCGAACACTAAAGTGCTTCGGAGAATGGTGTTTTCGCTGATGCAAAGTGCCAAAGGAAAATGAGAAAAAGCCAAATGACCTCCCAGCCACAAACTCTGAATGGTGCTCAGCTGGTGCCTGGCCACCAGTTCCAGCCCACGTCCCTGGGGCCAGCCTCCCTCACTTTGCCCCCGCGAACCCCTGCAGCATCCACCATCTGTAGCCCACATTTGCAGGGAACATTCCCTGACCCTATTAACAACAGTAACCTTTCTAGATATTCTCTCTCTCTCTTTCTCTTCAACTCTGTTTGAAGTCCCCAGTGCGGGGGTGGGGGCTCCTCTGGATCCCCAGCATCAAGTTCAGAAGTGCAGTACTTCCCTACAGAAGGCCTCAGAATAAGTAATGATGTAAAGTCTCGTATCTAAGTGGACACGTGGCCCACTCCACATGAGGACCAGTATCCTGCAGCATAGCCGTAGAGACTATAACAGAGGAGGGGCTCCTAAGGCCAAAGAGAAATGGCTTTGGCTGTCTTCAACGTGAAGTGTAGGTATGGACATGGTGAATGCAGAAAATTAGAGAAGCCACAGCTATGTGGGTATTAAAAGTGCAGCTTGGGACCAGCGTTGTGGCGTAGTGGGTTAAGCAGCTGCCTGCGATGCTGGATGCTCATTCAAGTCCCGGCTGTTCCAATTCCTATCCAGCTCCCTGCTAATGCGCCTTGGAGGCACTGGAAGACAGCCCAAGCACTTGGGTCCCTGTACCCATATGGGAGACCCAGATGAAGCTCCTGGCTCCTGGTTTTGGCCTGGCCAAGCCCTAGCTGTTCAGGCCATTTGGAGAGTGAACCAGCAGATGGAAGACTTCTCTCTCTGTCTCTCCTTCAATCACTGTAACTCTGCCTTTCTAATAAATAAATAAATCTTTAAATATAAAATAAAATGAAAGTGCAGCCTACCAGGGGTTATGGAGAAAAATAGAGTGGTGTGTTGATGCCACCTGTTAAATTCAAAAAAATTGCAGAAATTTTGAGAATCTGTTGCTAAACCATTGAAAACTTGAAATTGGCCACCAAGGAAGTATTTACACCATGGAAATCGACAAGCACTACAAATTAGGGCTCTTCTCCCACCTCATCCCACTCAAAGAACTGGGTTGGCCCAAATACTACCGCTAGCAGTCCATCATCTCTGGAGGGCCAGAGTGATTTCTGAGTGAGAGCTTCCAGCTGACCGTAACCTTGAGTGACCTTATTGCATAAAGCCAGCAGCTTTGGCCAACCACAGCCTGTGGTTCCAGGAGCAAAGGTTGGACTTTACCTGGAGCTAATGGTGCTGAGGATCTTTGTTCACTTCCTGGTCTTGTCAGCCACATATATCTGCCCACCTGACTCCACTCCGAGTCACAGCTTTTCTTATAAAAGACTACAATATGCATCTGAATATCCCGTGTGTGTGGAATGTGTAAATTTCTTCTATTACATGCCTTTAGAGCCCTGCACATGGATTAGATCAACCATTGATCCCGACAGTGGTCTCAGTGTAAAAGAGGCAGAGTCGTGAACAGCTGCAGGTGTCTGGGATCTGTGTGCAGGGCACTCTCTGCTTGGACCTTTGCTGGCATTGCAAGTGTTTGCTCTTCCTGTCTCTATCATGTCTCTGGTTGACTTTCTCAGGACCCATGGCATTAGGTACTGTCCTACACTGATGGCTGCCAAGCCCAGCCAGGGTTTCTCCCCAGAGCTCCTGACTCTTGACCAACTTCCTTCTTGATTTGTTCTTTAGGGTATCCATTGGGTGTTTCAGGAACCTAGGTCAGCTCACGTCACTCCTCTTTCCTATGACTTCCTATCTCATCACATCAAATACAAATCTATAAATTAATCTGATCTAAGTACCCAGCCCGAGACTAAAGAAATATGATCTGAATGCTTGTGTTCCCCCAGCATTTGTTTGTTTATTGATTTATATTTGAAAAGCAGAGAAAATTAGACAGAGATGTTTCATCTAGTCATTCATGCCCCAAATGCCCACAACAGCTGGGACTGGGCCAGACCAAAGCCAACTCCATCCAGTCTCCCATATGGGTGGCAGGAACCCAGCCTCTTGAGCCAGCACCTGCTGCCTCCCAGGATTTGCATGGACAGGAATCTGGAATCAGGAGTGGAGCCAGGACTTGAAGTCCGGAACTCCAATATGAGATGCAAGTATCCCAAGAGCTGCCTAAACTGCTACACCAAGTGCCACCACTCCCCGGAAGAAAATTTAAATGTTGAAATCCTAAGGTGACAATATTAGAAGGTGGGGCCTATGGAAGGGGACCAGGTCATAGGAGCTCCATGCTCATGAATGGGGTTAGTGACCTAAAAAGGGGGCCCAAGGGAGCTTTTTGACCTTCTACCCTGTGAGGACACGTTGAGAATGCTCCATTTATGAGCTAGAAAATGGGCTCTCACCAGACCCCAAATCTACCGTTGTCTTCATCTTGGACTTCCAGAATTTTGAGAAGTAAATTTCTGTTGCTTATAAGCCACTCAGCTTAGGATATTTTTTTATAGCACCCTGAATGGACCAAGACAAACATGCAGGAGTACTTTAAAAAGTTTATGGAAAATTGTGTATTATGGAAAAACTAGGGGCCAGCACTGTGGCATAGCAGGTAAAGCCACTGCCTTCAGCGCTGGCATCCCATATGGGTGCCAGTTCGAGTCCCAGCTGCTCCACTGCCAATCCAGCTCTCTGCTATGGCCTGGGAAAGCAGTAAAAGATGGCCCAAGTCCTTGAACTCCTGCACCCTCATGGGAGACCTGGAAGAAGCTCCTGGCTCCTGGCTTCAGATCAGCATAGCTCCGACCATTGTGGCCAGCTGGGGAGTGAACCAACAGATGGAAGATTCTCTCTCTCTGTCTGTCTCTCTGTAACTTTGCCTTTCAAATAAATAAATAAATCTTTAAAAAGAAATAATAAAAAGAAAAACTATGCATACATTTCAAAATTTTTACACACAAAAATTTATATTTTAATTCCATTTTCCACAAACTTTTTGAAGTACCTATGCACATACATATAGACATAAATAAGTGATTTTTATATGGATTTTCTATAGGGGTAATGTTTTATTGCACTTACTACACACGATGTTTTCTTATCACTTAACTTACAATTATATGTCCCCTTTTTATAAAAATCTTATCTAAATATCTGCAATCACTCTGTATCCCCTTACCTGTTTCATTTTCTTCATGGTATATATTATTCTCTGGTTTAAATTAGTCTAATTACTTGTTCCCAGGCCTAGGTATGTTCCTTCTCCAGTGCCTATATGCAGTCTGAGCATGGTAAGACTTCAGAATATAATGACCGCAGGCCGGCCTATGGCACGGCGGGTTAAGCCGCAGCAGGTTAAGGCGCAGCTTGCGCTGTCACCATCCCATATTGAAGTGCCAGCTGAGTCCTGGCTGCTCAGCTTCCAGTCCAGCTTCCTGCTGATGCATCCGGGGAGGCTGCGGATGAAGGCACAAGTACTTGGACCCCTGCCACCCGTGTTTGAGACCTGAATGTAGTTCCTGACTCCCGACTTTGGCCTGGCTCGGACCCGGCTGTTGCAATCATTTGGGGAGTGAATCAGTGGATGGAAGATCTCCCTCTTCCCTCTCCCACTCCCTCCCCCTTCCTCTCCCTTTCCAAGTTTTCAAATAAATAAACAAATTAAACCTTTAGAAATGATCAGTACTGTTGTCTTTTGGGTATTTTGGGTGTCTGGCAACAGATTTCTGAATACCAAAATAAGCAAAAATGACATAAGCAGCTGCATTTTTAATGCATTTCTCCCAATAGCTCAGTGGAAAACTCCAGCATGTATTCAGGAAGTCTATAAGTGAAAACCAAACTATTTTTTCTTGGTAACACTAGTCAAAATTACTTTTGTTCACAGACAAATTTTAAAAATACAACCAAAACAACAGCAGACTTTTTCTTGTATCACACACTGTTAATTTCACCAAAACAGGTCTGGTGCTTTTCTCAGATTAGACACTGAACCAGTTACAAGATCACCTCTTTGGTTAGTTGGTTACAGTCAACTGGAAGCAGCTTCTGAGTACAAGTCAAGCAGTAATACTAATTCTCTAGCAGGAAACTGAGCTAAGGGTCGCCCCCCAGAAGGAAGTACGGACTACTTTTCATATTATACTAAAGTGGAGTAGGAGTTGTGGTGCAGTGGGTTAGGTCGCCACTTCCCACGTCGGAGGGCCTGGTGAAAGTTCCAGCTCTGGTCCTAATTCCTGCTTCTGGGAGGCAACAGGTGATGGCTGAGGTAGCTGGGTCTCTGCCACTCATGGGGGGGACATGGATTGGCTTCCCAGTTTCCAACTCCCAGCTTCAGCCTGGCCCCGAAAGGGCCCTTGTGGGCATTTGGGGAGTGGACCAGCAGATGGGAGCCCATGCTTCCTCTCTCTCTCTCTCTCTCTCTCTCCCTCTAAAATACTTATTAAAAAGACTCCTTTGCCAACTCTGCAATGGAAAAGTGCTCCTATTTTTTGTCAAGTAACCCATTTCCCAGTCACCAATTCAGCCTGCAGGATCCTAGGCTGCCGTGTGCTGCCCTTCGCTTCCTTTTCTTTACTTAACGCTCTGAGCACCTGCCCAGCTGCAGATCATCTGCATTAAAACTGCTTTGTGACTACAGCTTCTCCTGCCACCAGCCTGCATTCCCGCCTAAACATAGCCCTCTGTTTATGCATCAAACCAATAGGTATCAGCTCTCTCCTGTGTCCCTCAAGCTGGCTTAGTCTCAAGGTCGTCCCTTTCAAAGAGCTTCTTCCTCTAACGAGCCATAGACCTGAAGCAGCAAGTGCAGCCCTGCCCAGACTTCCTGAGCGCTCTCCCTCAGATCTCTCGGGGCATCAGCACTTCCTGCTGCCATTCCTACCATTCTCGGCCACCGATTTCTATTTGTCCTTGGCTAAGTGGTCTTCCTTCCTATTTTTGTTCTTGCCCTATTAAAATCTGAGAATATAAAATTTCCTGTGCAGGCTCGGGTTTTACTAGCTCCCTTCTCCTTGGTCTCTGCTGCAGAATCATTTGCAATTGCAGATTCCGAGTGACATCTCTGAGAGTGTCCCATCCCTCTTGAGACATAATTCACTGGAAAGTTCCTGACCGTGACATCTGGCGTCTCTCTCCTCTGATCTTCGGGAAGCTGCCTCACTGAAGTCTGGAGTGAGTGTCTAGCTGTAAAACTTCCCCTGTCCTTGGCTAGCATGAGCTCAGAAGTGGATCTTAGAGCCAAGCAGCCATGAATTTGAATCCTGGCTCTAACATGTAGTGGAAATATGGCCTCACCAAGTCATCAGTACCTAAGATGTCTCATCTGTACCAAAGGGAACTACTCAAAAGATTGCATTCCCAAAGATGGTCACACTGATGTGTGTGTGTGTTCCATACACTATGCTTGTCTTGCAGTGTGGTGCTGGCACTCCCCTGGCAGGTGGAAGAAGGCTATGCAACTTCTGAAGCTAAACCATAAAAGGCAACACAAATGCTGTCTGATTCTCTCCCAGGACATGTGTCTTTAGGATGAGTACCAGATTTAGCAAAATACAGGATATCCGGTTAAAGTTTAAATTTCAGAGAAACACTAAGCAATTGTTTTAGTATAAGTATGTCCCATGTTATGCCTGGGATATACTTATACTGCAAAATTACTTGTTATTTCTGTAATATTTAAATTTAGTGACCTTATATTTTATCTGGAGCCCACATACACCAGATATGAACTTTGGTTACCTGACAGTCGCTAGCTCTTAAAAGTCCTCAATGTTTGAGTGTTCCCAGTCCAGGCACCAGCCATGTTCATTATGAAGTCTTCTGGAATGTTCTTGCTCCAGCCACAATTTGCCGCAGACACGGAGAAACCCCTATCTAGAACTCTAGATGAGCCCAGTCAGCATTCAATCTATCCCTGGTTTGTAGGGAAAAACCACAAGACACCCATTTGTGATAGAGACTGCCAACTTTTACCAAACCCAACTTTTACCTTCTTCCTCCTCGACACCATCTCGATATCATTTCTCAGATCACCTGGTAGATGGGTATGATCAGCGGCATGCATGTGTTTGGTGAGTGCCATGTCCAAGCTGTCCTCCCCCAAATGTGAATGTCCCTTTGTGTTCTTCATCCTCACTTTGGCTTGAGGCAGACAATTGTGACAATCTTAGAAGGAGGCTGGGACCCTGGGTCCCCGCGTGAAGGAGAATTACCAGCCACTCAGGCACATCTGTTTTGGACTTTATGTGAACAAGAAATTAACTTCTATTGTGTCAAGCAGTTATACATTTGGGAATTGGTTGTCATGATTACTAGTATTGCTTGAAGGTAACACGCTATGCAAATTCCAAGTATTCGGGGGAGAACAGCCCGATCCGCAGGCAGACACATCATGGGAGCCATGCCATGGGATCCTAAGCTGGCTGGGGCTCAGGTTTCACAATGACCACAGCAGGTTTCATCAATATGCCTGGAAAAATGGTTCTTTGCAGACTCTTCTGGCTCAACCCAATTAAAGTCGCTGCTGATATAACAAACCCATCCCTCACTGTGTTACATAACTTTTATCAACAAAAACAGCACAGTTTTAATATTTTCACTGTGTTCTAATTCTCAATGAGGAAACTAGTTAATATTCTTTAACTTTGTCAAAACACAGCCTTCTGGACACAGTCGTCCAAACATTCTTCGGTATCCAAGAGAAGCGCCACTCCCGAGGGTGCCCTCGACTCTGGCCCTGGGACAATGGTGACCACCCTCCCAGTTTGCCCAGGACTCCAGGGGGCTCCTAGAATGCAGGACTTCCAATTTTAAAACAGAACAGTTCAGGAACATTGGAGAGGGTTGGTCACCCTCCAAGGTATTATGATGTTAGGGACTTTTTCCCTCTTTCCAGGAAGGGCACACTGTCAGTTTAGTAAGGCACCACTGACCAGGAAACTTCCAGAGGCTCAGATCCATCCAATGGTCGTGCTGGGACCCTCACAAAAGCCAAAGGTGCATACAAGTGTTGGACTGGTTGGGAATGTGTCACCAACACTGTCTTGCCTACAGTCCTGGTGTCCAATGAGAATGCCACGAGAGAAGGGGGGTGCAGCTGGCAGCAAGCAGGGGCTCTGTTGCAGGAAGACTGGCTGAGCTGGGGGTGGGAGGGGAGGGCACAGTGCCAAATCCACTCCTCTGCCTGGGGTCTCTTGTCACCCTGCTCAGCCACTACCTCTGGTCATGAGGCTGGTCCCTGTCGTGGCTCCTGGGATACTGAACTGTTGATTGATTGGCCAACTATGCCACAGTGCAGCCCACCCCACCTTGATGCCTGGGAGACTCATCTCTTTGAGAGTAACTTACAGACCAGAGGGAAAGATGCTAAGTGCTCTTACCCCCTTGAAAAGCAGGACGGGCAACAGCAGGTACTGTTGAGAGTTGGCTCTTTCCCAAGTCTTGTTCTTTCCTTCACCACAGCCACCACTTTGGTTACTTCCTTGACCATGGTCACCACTTTGGCCATGGCCCCATGCGCCCTACACTTAGTTACCACAGATTTTTCTTTATGTCGTCTCAACTTTTTAAATTCAAATAATTCTATTTAAAAAGTCAACGCACGAACACACTAGTATCTTCTGTCCAGTATCAACAGGACAGAAGCACAGCAATCCTGAAAAACTAAGTCCAATGAGGGCCACACCATATATGCATTTCCTGCCTGAGGCAATTTCTCGATGGACAGCTCCAAGTCCAAGGCTCGCTTCATCTTGATTGAAAGGGGCATTAGCAGAAGTCAGGCAGATGCTACAGACATACCCATGCTTTAGTTCAACGAAAAACAATGGGGGAAAGAACTCAGCATTCTCTGAGATTCAGAGCTTTTTTTTTTTTTTAAAGATTTACTTATTTATTTGAAAGTCAGAGTTACACAGACAGAGAAGGAGAGGCAGAGAGAGAGAGAGAGAGGTTTTCCATCCACTACCATCCACTGGTTCACTCTCCAATTGGCTGAAGCTGCCGGAGCTATGCCGATCTGAAGCCAGGAGCCAGGAGCTTCTTCCAGGTCTCCCATGCAGGTGCAGGAGCCCAAGGACTTGAGCCATCTTCTACTGCTTTCCCAGGCCATAGTAGAGAGCTGGATCAGAAGTGGAGCAGCTGGGACTCGAACTGGTACCATATGGGATGCTGGCGCTGCAGGAGGCAGCTTTACCCGCTATGCCACAGCGCCAGCCCTGATTCAGGATTTTTTAACACCGTATTTTGCACAACCAAAAGATCATTCACAATCAATGGTAACTGGATTTCACTATAAATGAATGATTTCAAGCGGCGCCCAGTACCACCTGCCTCACCAGTTCCTTCTCTCCCAGTGAGCCCACTAGGAGAGAATCATTCTCCACCTTTCCCTCCCGCTTGCTCTGCACGCCAGCTCTCCAGTGCTAATCTTGCCTCACACACATTTTTAAAAAGAGAAACAATGCATCAGAGACGTGCTCAGGTTTCCACTCATAAATCTACGTGCCTGTCTGCAAGGACACGTTCCTCTCCTTCCTCTCCTCTTTACCACGATTCAGGTGCCCAGCTGCCTCCCACGGGCCTGTCTCCAGCAACCACCAACTGGTTTTCTGGCTTCCGTCCAGTTCTCCTGCCTTCAGGGCTTTGTCTCTCTCTCTCTCTCCCCATCTCTCTCTGTCTCCCTTTCTCTGTCTCCCTCTCTTTATTCCTCTCTATCTCCCTCCCTCTCCCCCTCCACTCTTCTATATTTCACCTGCATTATTATACAAGTACATTCATATAACTCTCACCTTAGGGGCCGATGTCATGGCATAGTGGGTTAAGCTGCCACCTGCAGCGCTGGCATCCCACATGGGCACTGGTTTGAGTCCCGGCTGCTCCACTTCCTATCCAGCTCCTTTCTAACATCCATAGGAAAGCAGCAGTGAATGGCTCAAGTGATTGGGCCCCTGCACCCACGTGAGAGATCTGGAGGAAGCTCCTGGGCTTGGCTTGGCCCAGCCCCAGCCATTGAGGGTATTTGGGGAGTGAACCAGCAGATGGACGACCTCTTCTCTGTCTCTGTCTCTCTGTAACTCTGCCTTTCAAATGAATGGACACATCTTCCAAAACAAACCAAAACAAACAAATCAACAGAACGAAACACTCCCATCTTAAAGAAAATCTCCATTTTCACCCCCTCCAGCTATTTCTCCATTTCTCTGCTCCTCTTGTACGCACCCTTTACCCAAACTTCTCCAAGGATTTTCCCACACACCACTGCACCTGCTCCTGTCCCTCCTTAACCTGCCGCAGTCCCCTCTTTGCTCTTCCTGCTCACCTTCCCCGGCACTGGTGCTGCTGTCCCCCCACATCCTTGCCTCCCCTCGCATTCTCTGGTCACTGTGTACCCACAGCCACACTGGTCACCCATGGTAGGAAATGCCCCCTTCTGCCACTCAGCCCAAGGCACGTCCTCAAGGACTGCACAAATGTTCATCTCCTCTCTCTTCGTGGCTGTCTCACAGGCATCTTAGATTTTACATGATTTTTCCCTCCTCACTTATCATTCCCTGTTGATCCCCATATCCATGAAGGGCACCGCCACTCACCCAATGCCTGGACCAGAAACCTGGGAGTGATGCTTGAGTCTCTCCCTCTCCCTCTCCCTCACTCTGCCTCTCCCTCCTCCCTATCCCTCTTCCTCTCCCTCTCCCTCTGCCTCTCCCTCCCCCCCTCCCTTCTCCCTCTCCCTCTCCCTCTTCCTCTCCGAAGTCTTATTCAAGCCACCACCACACCCTTGCTTGGGCATGATTTATTATCCCAGTATCCCAAGGTCTCTGTCTCTGTCTCCCCTGCCCTCAGGGTTGCTATTACAACAAGAAAGATCATTTCCAAGATGTTACAGTGTGTTGTACTGCAGAGAAGTGTCACACGCATAAATCCTAATCGATACAGAAAAGCTCTGTGCTGTGCTAGGACTGCCTAAATCAATTGCCCTAACAGGCTGAGCTGTGGTTGTAGTGAGGATTCTCGGGGCACCTGCTCAAGTTATGTATGAATATTTGCCATGTCAAACACTAAGGAAAACTTAATGTCATAATTAGATACTGCTGTTACTCCAAAGGTTAAACACAGAGTTACCAAGCGACCTAGAAATTCCCCTCCTAGATACACACCATGAGAATTAAAACATAGCTCCACACAAAGAGTTGTGTGCAAATGTTCATAGCACGTTCTACCCTAAAGTCAAGAGGTGAAAACAAGTCTATTGCCTGCTGAATCCATGGGTAAGTTGTGGTGCATTCATACAACGGAATATTCTTCAGGAACACAAAGCAGAATTGCTGACACATGCTATAACACGATGAACCCTGGGAACATTAAGTCAAGTGCAAGAAGCCAGTCACAAACAGATCACCTACTGTATTGTTTCTGTTTACAGGGACTGTTCCGAGTAGGCACATCTACAGAGCCAGTAGGTAGATGGGTTGTTCCCTAAGGCTGGGAGGGCTGGGGTAGAGGGATGACTGGGGAGTGATGGCTGAGGGTTTCAGGGTTTCTTTGGTGGGCGATGAAATGTTCTAAAACGGACTGTGGTGAAAGTTGCACAACTTGCAAATATACCAAAAGTCCTTGAGTTGTCCATTCAAATGGTTGGTTTGTATGATGTGAATTTTATCTCAATAAAATTCTTTTCTTTTAAAGACTTGTTTATTTATTTGAAAGGCAGAGTTTCAGAGAGAGAGAAGGAGAGACAAAAAGGGAGGGAGAGAGAGAGAGAGGGAGAGAGAGAGGGAGAGAGAGAGGAAGAGAGAGAGAGAGAGAGGGAGAGAGAGGTAGAGAGAGAGAATCTCCAATCTGCTGGCTCATTCCCAAAAAGGCTCAATAAAATTCTTAAAAGCAATATTATATGATATATGCCCTAAATTATTTCTTCTTCCTAGTTTAGAGGATCCAGCATGTTAAATTAATCAATACTGTTGTTAAATGGCATCATAAATAATTTACATTTTTAAATGGCATGAAAATAAATGAACAGAAATTCAACAGTTAGCATTCAATAGTAACATGTGGATTCCATTCAGGAGACTTTTATTCAAGTATTCATGAAGGATTGACCCTGATGTTGGTCAAGGGGTCACTATTGCAAGGCTACCTTAGTTTGGACAGACTGGAGGGCTTCCAGGCAATAGAAATGGACTTCTGACAGTATGGGAGCCATGCTGGAAATCAGGGTGCCAGCCAGCATGGGAGGGCTCTGGTGAGGGCCCTCTTCCAGTCTGCAGCTGCCAATTCCCACTGTGTGCTGGAGTGGAGGGAAGAAGCCAGAGGGCCCACCGGGGTCCCCTTTAAAGGCACAAACTCCTCTCCTCAGGACGCCACCCTCACAACCTAGCCACCTCCCAACAGCCCTAACTCCCACTGGAGCTAAGATTTCGACCACCTTGTGGATTTCAACACATGGACTTGGGGAAGCACAAACATTCAGACCACAACAAAAGCCAGACATTTCCTGTGTTTTTGGTTCCTCTCTACTGGGTAGCTTTTTTTTTTTTTTTTTACATTTTTAAATATGAAGATCTATTCCCCACTATGGGTAAAACATCACTTGGATTAAAACTCGTGTCCTTGCATTGGAGGGAGGCATTCAATCATCATGGCAGAGTGGTCTTGACCTCACGCTTGTTTCTTGTCACCCACTCGGCTGTGGCTGAGCTCTCCAGCATGATCTGAACTTGACCTTGAGACAATGACAGCCCAAGCATGTTGTTAGTTTAATGTCATGTCAGAGCTGGGATCAACAATAGCCACAATTGTGCCCAAATAGTCTTAACACTCAGCAAAGTCAAACAAGATTCTCAAGGGTGCATTGTGCTGATGAAACTGAATTTGATGACATTGGCTGTTCTTTCTAGCAAGCATTCTGGACTCGTTTTTATTTTGAAATTTTGATCCTCTAAGTGTTTCTGAAGGAATATTTTACATTGCAGTCTTGTAGAGTCTCCGTCTTCAAAGGAGACCATCATTTTAATGGCCTGGTTGCTTCCATTCTGGCCAAGGAAAGACATTTGCTTCCAGAGTCTTCAGAATATGGTGCTTTCCACCTACACATGGTGGCTTTTTAAAGGAACGCCAAAGAACATGCAGAAATGATCGCTAAACAAATAAACAAACAAAATAATGTTCTGTGGAGTCATCGCAAGCACGTGGTTCACTTCATGGTTACAGATTTTAGTATCTGTGAACTAAATTATTGTTGCATAATCCCACATTGATCCATGTTGTGCAAAAGACACATAAATCATAATCAATATTCTAAATATCCCAAAATAGAGGATTCTTAGGCCAATGACAGGGCTTATATTAATGAAAAACAAATGTAACCATTCCCACAGACTGCTAAGTACTGTGCTTACCAAGAAAATGGCCACAATAAATAAGAAATGCGTTGTGTTGCTAACTAAATTTTCCTTTTATAATATGTTTGTGATGTTAACACCAGGAAGTTACGTCATTTGCTTTTCTTTTGTTGTGTTTGTAGTTTCAGTATTCTACACAATAGCAAGCTGGGAACATATTTTATTGGGGAAGAAGAGCAATGCATTTCTTTCCGCAAAACTCAAACCAAGATGAATTCAAAGTCCTCCAGAATAACTGCTGTGTAGATTATAAACAAGTGCTGGAATTCCAGGGCATGAATCATGCATCGCTTTTGAGTCAGCTATGAGAGACTCTAACACTGCAGAATGGTGGCGCCGTGGGCACTGGCGTGGGTCTCATCCACTTTGGAGACACAGCAGTGAGCAGGGCCAGCTCTGGAAGTGCAGAAGCTGCAGACGACAGCGAGGAAGACCTTCATAGTGAGAAGAAATGTAAATGCAAAAATGAGTGAGTAAGGCCGGTGCCGTGGCTCACTAGGCTAATCCTCCGCCTTGCGGCGCCGGCACACTGGGTTCTAGTCCCGGTCGGGGCGCTGGATTCTGTCCCGGTTGCCCCTCTTCCAGTCCAGCTCTCTGCTGTGGCCCGGGAGTGCAGTGGAGGATGGCCCAAGTGCTTGGACCCTGCACCCACATGGGAGAACAGGAGAAGCACCTGGCTCCTGGCTTCAGATCAGTGCAGTGTGCCAGCCGCAGCAGCCATTTGGGGGGTGAACCAACGGAAGGAAGACCTTTCTCTCTGTCTCTCTCTCTCTCTCACTAACTCTGCCTGTCCAAAAAAAAAAAAAAATGAGTGAGTGAACTCAGACACAATTCCAGCAGAAGCAGCAGGTGAGGGCATTTCTATCTTGAATCAATGACAAACCAAACAAATGATGCACAGGCCTGGGGTCTCTGGGAGGAGCATCGGGCTGCACACTGGCTCAGGGACTTTTTTTTTTTTTTTGACAGGCAGAGTGGACAGTGAGAGAGAGAGACAGAGAGAAAGGTCTTTCTTTTTGCCATTGGTTCACCCTCTAATGGCCGCTGCGGCCGGTGCAAGGCACTGATCCGAAGGCAGGAGCCAGGTGCTTCTCCTGGTCTCCCATGGGGTGCAGGGCCCAAGGACCTGGGCCATCCTCCACTGCACTCCCGGGCCACAGCAGAGAGCTGGCCTGGAAGAGAGGCAACCGGGACAGAATCCAGCGCCCCAACCGGGACTAGAACCCGGGGTACCGGTGCCACTAGGCGGAGGATTAGCCTATTGAGCCGCGGCACCGGCTGAGAGACGTTCTTAACACATATGACAGCTGAAGACTCAGGCCAAGATCAAGGGCCCCACTAGACTTCCTCTGTGTATCAAATGAAGGTACCACTTCCTTTAAAAAATTAATAGCATCCAATTTTCCTGAATATATGAATAACATGTGTTACAGAAAGAAACAAAGAATATAGAAAAGTGTCAAATTACCTATCCTTTTTCTTCTCTGAAATAATCACCACTAACATTTTAGCCCTTTCTTTTACAATGGTTTTCTTTCAATAAATTTCATTAATATAGAGAGAACAGATTTCATGTATTTCATAGATACAATTCTAAGAAGATGACCATACTTCCTCCCCCAACTCCAACACCCTGCCCTCCTGCCTTTCTGTTTTTTCTTTTAATTTTTGCAATAACATAATTTCAATTTGCTCAATAATTACAGGTTTAATGCACTACTAACCATAATGTTCAACAAGTAAAAGGAAAAAGGCCAAGTTCCACAGGAGTACAGGCAAGAGCTAAAAACAATAATCAAATCATAAGATGTCAGTTTCATTCTCATACCTTTTTTGCATTCTATATAAACTACCACATCTCAGAGAAAACATACCATATTTGTCACTTGGGGACTGGTTTATTTTACTAAGCATGATGATCTCCAATTTCATCCATTTTGTTGCAAAAGACAGGATTTCATTCTTTTTGTGGCTGAATAGTATTCCACAATGTATCTACACCACATTTTCTTTAGCCAGTCATTGGTTGATGATACATGTGTTGTTTCCATATCTTAGCCATTGTGAATTAAGTTGCAGTAAATGTGGCAGTACAAATAACTCTTTCATATGCTGACTTCTTTTCCTTTGGGTAAATTCCCAGGAGCAGGATGGCTGGGTCGTAGAGAAGATCTATTTTCAGATTTCTGAGGAATCTCCATACAGTTTTCAATACAGATATGATTGTGATAAAATTGGAACCAGAATGAAAATCCAGTTCTGAATCCTACATTGCACTTCTGAAAATGATTTCATATTATAGCAAGAACATTTACTCACATCATTAAACATCTTTAGAAACTGGTTTTTCTGGGGGCCAGCACTGTGCCATAGTGGGTAAAGCTGCCGCCTGTAGCACCGGCATCCCATATGGGCACTGGTTCGGGTCCCGGCTGCTTCACTTCCCATCCAGCTCCTTGCTAATGCGCCTGGGAAAGCAGTACAAGATGGCTCAAGTGGGCCCCTGCACCCACACAGGAAGACCCAGAGGAAGCTCCTGGCTCCTGGCTTAGTGTCACCACAGCTCTGGCCATTGTAGCCAATTAGGGAGTGAACCAGTGGATGGAAAACCTCTCTCCCTCTCTCTGCCTCTCTTCTCACTGTATAACTCTTTCAAATAAATCTTTTAAAAATAAACTGTTTTTTTTTTAAACAGACTCTGCATTTCCTACTGTTATCCTTTTAAAATTTATTTATTTGAAAGGCAGAGCTACAGAAAGAGACGGGGGTGGGGTAGAAAGAGAGAGAGAGAGAGAGATCTCCCACTTGCTTGTTCACTCCCCAAATAGCCACAACAAGCAGATCTGAGCCAAGGCAAAGGCAAAAGCCAGGAACTCCATTGTGACTCCCACATAGGTGGCAATGGCCCAAGTCCTTGGGCCATCTTCCATTACCTTTCCAGGCACATTAGCAGGGAGCTGAATCAGAAGGGGAATAGCCGGGACCTGAATCTGTGCTCTCATATGGGATGTTGGCATTGCAAGTGGAGGCTGAATCCATTATACGACAATGCTTGCACCAGAAACGTAGTTTTTAATGGCTACATAACATCCTATTACAGAGCCTATCATAATTAACTACATCCCTACCTCAGGAATTTAGACTGTTTTTGAGTCTTCATGATTATAAATGGTTCTTTGATGAGCATTCTTCTTATATTTTTTAACAACCCAAGAGAGAGTCTTTGTGTCCTGTGTGGGTAGAACTAGGAACATGGTCAGAAAAACTGGCACTACATACTTGGCAGTAGGGTTTCAAAATAGCGCACCCATCAAGGATTGAGGTCATTTCCACCGCGTAAGCTCATAATCAGCTTTCCTTCACCATGTTAGGACTTGCTCCAATTGGTCTTGAAAGACTGATTGATGCCACACAGATCCATCACCTGCCAGTTACATCTCACCAACGTGCAGTCGCGTGGACTTCCTGCGGTCTGGCAGCACGTGCCAGATGCTTAGTGTGAATGACCATGAGGGAAGGAAGAGCAGCTGCTCTCCCCACCCCTCGTTAGTTACTTGTAGAACACACATAACGAATGTCCGCTCTTTTAGCCATCAACCATTTTCAAGTGTACAATGCATTGACGTTAGGTGCATTTGCCATCACCTCCACCCCTCTCCAGAACATTCTTGTCTGCCCCAACAGAAACTCTGTACTCATGCAGCAATCATTCCCCGCTCTCCCCAGCCCCCAGCCCCTGAGGACCACATTCGATGTTCTACCTGTGAGTGTGTCTCATTCTGCTACTTCACACGCATGGAATCATGCCGTCTGTCTGCATCTGGCGTATTTCACAAGCACGACCAAGTGGTTGCATGGATCAGAATTTCCTTCCTTTTTTTTTTTTTTTTAGATTTTAATTTCTTTATTTGAAAGGCAGAGAGAGAAAGAAGTCTTCCATTACTGGTTTACTCCTCAAATGGCCAGAGCTGGGCCAATCTGAAGTCAGAAGCCTGGAGCTTCTTCCGGGTCTCCCACGCAAGTGCAGGGGCCCAAGCACTTGGGCTATCTTCTACCGCTTTCCCAGGCCATAGCAGAGAGCTGGATTGGAAGTGGAGCAGCCAGGTGTCAAACCAGCACCCATATAGGATGCAGGTGCTGCAGGGGGCGGCTTTACCCATCACAGCACTGGCCCTAGGATTTCCTTCCTTTCAAAGGCAGATTGGTATTCCATTGTTGTGTAGGTACCATGTTTTGTTTTCTATTCATCCATGGAAGAATATTTGGGTTGCTTCACTTTGGGGCTGTTGTGACTAACTACAATAAACATGTGCGTGCAGGAAGCTGTGTAAAACTTTGCTGTGGATTCTCTGGGGAATACACATGGGAGTGGGAGTGCTGGATCAGGTGGTACCCAAAGGTTTAACTTTTGAGGAACTGCCAAACTGCTGCCCAGAGCAGCTTCGCTGTTTTACATTCTCAGCAGCAGTACATGAGGGTTCCCATTTCTCCACACCTCTGACAACATTTGTTGTTCACCCCACCCCACACTCCTACCCCTTTTTTGAAACAATGGTCATCCTAGGGCAGGCATTGGTGTGGTGTTTAAGACACTGTTTGGGGCCGGCGCCGTGGCTCACTAGGCTAATCCTCCGCCTGCGGTACCGGCACACCGGGTTCTAGTTCCAGTCGGGGCGCCGGATTCTGTCCCGGTTGCCCCTCTTCCAGTCCAGCTCTCTGCTATGGCCCGGGAGTGCAGTGGAGGATGGCCCAGGTCCTTGGGCCCTGCACCCGCGTGGGAGACCAGGAGAAGCACCTAGCTCCTGCCTCCGGATCAGCGCGGTGTACCGGCCACAGCACTCTGGCCGCGGTGGCCATTGGAGGGTGAACCAACGGCAAAGGAAGACCTTTCTCTCTGTCTCTCTCTCTCTCACTGTCCACTCTGCCTGTCAAAAAAAAAAAAAAAAAAAAAAAGACACTGTTTGGGTGACCCACATCAGAATCCCTGGTTTTGAGTCTTGGCTCTGCTTTGTATCCACCTCCCTGCTAATGAGGACCCTGGGAAGTACTTGGGTCCCTGCCACCCATGTCCTAGCCCTGGAGTGAGCTCCAGGTTCCTGGCTTTAGCCAGACACAGCCCTGGCTATAGTAGGCATTTTGTGAGTGAACCAGCGAATGGAAGATTGATCTTTCTCTCTCTCTCCCTTTCCACAAATAAATGAATAAGTAAATAAATAAGGAGGCAATCCTCATGGTTGTAAAGTGGTATCTCATGATGAGTCTGATTTGCATTTCCCTAACTCTTATTGTTCATTTGTTCGTCATCTAAGAGGAAGTGTGTATTCAGGTCCTCTGCCCATCTTTGAACTGGGTTGCTGGAAAAGTCTGCTTGGCTTGGGGAGCTCAGATGTCTAGCACCAGACTATTTTCCACACAGAGCACTCGGCGGCGGCAAGGAACACTGATTCGCAAAAGCAAAGAAGCACAATTAAGAAAGGGGTTATTACGAGGCAAGGGGGGTTACTCCTGGGATCCCGATACAGGAAGTCCTGAGGGCCTCCAGGGGCCCGGAAAGGCGTCAGGCCACTACCCTGTCCCTGTCCCTGTCCCTGGGGCAGTATGATCCTGTCTCCACCTCTGTCTGCCTATCTGCTCCCCTCTGCGGGTGCTTAGCCTCTGCTCCCCACCCCCAACCTAAGTTGCTGGCTTCCCATGATACAAGCCCAGGCTGCTGCTTCACATGACCTCAGTGCCCCAAGAGACTCAGATGCCTCTGTCCCGTCACTCAGGATTTGTCCTCAGAGGTCAGGAGCCTGCCCTGACCCAAGCAGCTTGGCCAGAGTCAGCCCCCGGCCTTGGGGATCTGGGGGTTCACAATGAAAGCTCTGCGGTAGCACATGGAGGACACGTTTAAAGCTTTTGAACAGTCTAATACCATTATGTATTACACTCGCTTCTCCGATGCCAGAGAGCCCTCTGCACTTGCTGTCGCTCACCGGGGCTCGATGGGCGTGGCCTCCAGGTTGTGAGTCCGTGAGGTCCCAGAGGCCCGGCTGCAGTGGCTGGGATAGCAGAGCATCCAACGCTGTGAACCCAGACCGAGCATCTGGATGCAGTTCCGTCCCAAAGGCTGACTACTGCTGGAAGCAAGGGACACGTGCCAGGTCCAGAACGTTTCTATGCCAATATGCTGGCTGCTGGCCTCCCTGGTGTGAAATGCAATCTATACTCTCGCCTTCCCTCCCGTGTTTTCCTTTGGTTCCAAAGGGAAAATGGCTGTCACCCTGCTTGTGGAGAAGTCAGGACTTGCAGAAACCAGACGTGCAGCACCTGAGTACACAGGCCCTGGCACCTGCTGACCAAGCAACTCGAGCAGGCATTTATACAGCCACGGTCATGGCCGCATTGACCCAGCAGCCGAAAGATGGAAACAACCCCAGCGTCAATCAGAAGATGCATGGACCCGGTGGTCAATGCACATACGCAGGACTATTTTTCAACCTTTAAAAGCAACGAGGGGCCAGCACTGTGGCGTAGCGGGTAAAGCCGCCGCCTGCAGTGCTGATATCCCATAACGGCGCCAGTTCGAGTCCCGGCTGCTCCACTTCCGATCCAGCTCTCTGCTATGGCCTGGGAAAGCAGTAGAAGATGGCTCAAGCCCTTGGGCTCCTGCACCCGCGTGGGAGACCCAGAAGAAGCTCCTGGCTTCAGATTGGCACAGCCCCGGCTGTTGCTTCCAACTGGGGAGTGAACCAGCAGATGGAAGACCTTTCTCTCTCTCTCTCTCTGCCTCTCCTTCTCTCTCTGTGTAACTCTGACTTTCAAGTAAAATAAATCTGAAAAAAAAAAAAAAATGAAATCAGGGCACTGGCTACCACACAGCTGCAGCTTGAGGACACTGTGCTAAGTGAGATAAACCAGTCACACAAGGCCAGATGACTCCACTCACACAAGGTACTTAGAGGTGACAGACTCTTAGAGAGAGGAAGGAGACTGGCGGTACCGTGGGCCAGGAGGGGAGAGAGGGGGCAGTTTGTGTGTCATGGGTTCAGAGTAATGGACGGACAGGGATGGTGCTTGCACGAAATGCCACTCGGTACTTAGTGAACTTGTGAATGCGCTTCACGAACACTTGAGTGTGTCAAAAATGGCGAGTTCCACATTATGCATATTTCACCAGCCTGTTTGGGAAGCTGGCCTGCGGCAGGGAACGTGGCCAGGCAAGGGTGGCTGATGCTGGAGACGCCTGCTCTGAGGCTTTCTCACAAGTCACATGGAGAATCTAAGACTGGCTGCAGATCTCACTGCCGCCAAATTCCAAGTTGTGTGGGCTGTGGCCTCGGAGAGAAGGCAGAAGCAACTGGAAGACGACACGGGATGAGCACAGGCCTGCCTCCTGCACCGACTGGCAGCGTCTAAGATTCCTGGGATCCGAGGAGTTTCTGGATCAGCTCACTTAATGCCCGCGATGACCCCACTTTACCTATGGGTGGACTGGGGCACCAGCCCTCTGAGGTCAATTTGCCCAAAGTCACACACAGCTAGCAAGCAAGACCAGGAATCAAACCCTGAGGTCACCTGCTTGTCCACTGGGCTGCCTCCCAAGAGGTAAGGGACCAACAGGCCAAAGGCACAAGTGCAAATAAAGGACAAAGAGACAAGGACATGCCCAGCCCATGCCGGATGCCGGTGGTGGCATTGACCCCTGCCGCCCGCTCTAGGAGTCTGCTGTGATTTCTGTCCCCATTGTACAGAGTACGAACCTCAAGTCCAGAGACAACTGTGTCAGCTTCCCCAGGTTCCACAGCTGACAAACCTTTCTCTCCCATCCCAGATTTTCCCAGTTGTCTGTCTTAGTTGAAAAATAGAAGATTCTCCACCTGACGCCATTTCTCACAGGCAAAATTGGTCCCAATTTCTAGGCCCGTTTCCTAGTTGTCTTTAACTTTGGAATCCCAGCCATTCCTAATTGTAGGATGCTTTAACCATTGCAACTCTTTTTTTTTTTTTTTTTTTTTTGGACAGGCAGAGTTAGACAGTGAGAGAGAGACAGAGAGAAAGGTCTTCCTTCTGTTGGTTCACCCCCCAAATGGCAGCTACAGCTGGCGTGCTGCGCCGATCCGAAGCCAGGAGCCAGGTGCTTCTCCTGGTCTCCCATGCAGGTGCAGGGCCCAAGCACTAGGGCCATCCTCCAATGCACTCCCGGGCCACAGCAGAGAGCTGGCCTGGAAGAGGGGCAACTGGGACAGGATCAGTGCCCCGACCGGGACTAGAACCTGGTGTGCTGGCACCGCAGGTGGAGGATTAACCTAGTGAGCCACGGCACTGGCTCATTGCACCTCTTTACTAAGAGACCTCAACACACCTGTAGCTCGCAGTGAGCAGGCCACATGCACGGAGACACAGAAAGCACCAAGGTCAAAGTGATGGGCCGCCCTAGCCTGAGCGCTGCGTTTTTGAAACCCAAGACTTCATCTTGAGCCAAGGAAATTACGAATCCAGTGGGAAACATCAAAAATGGGACTCCAGGGACATGGAAGGCTTTACTCAAGGCTTTTAAAGCTGAACACAATGGGAAAGGAGGCAGAAGCGGGGAGCACAGAGCAGGGATTGGATGGCACCGTGGATCTTGGACCAAAGCGAGGAAAATCACAGGCTTCAAAATAGCTGAAGTGCAACTGGGGAAAATGTGAAATAACGTGCGTGGTGGAAAGCAGCTCAGCTTGTCACACTCACTGACGAGATGCCCAGGGAACTAGACTTCCAGCCCAATCCAGCGGCGGCCAGGGGTGAGAGGCAGCAGGGATACTCCCCAAAACAGCTCAGGGGTTTTTCAGGAATGGTCCTCGACCAAGATGACCATCCAAGGCCCCAGGAGGGGGCACCTGGGTCTGGTGATGGAAGAATAAACATGACGCTTTGGTGCCTGGGCGGACTCAGCCTCCAGGTCTGGCCTTGTTGTCTTCTACATTCTCATCATTCTCCCTTGGGTCCCTGCCACCCGTGTGGGAGACCCAGATGGAATTCCTGGCTCCTGGCTCCAGTCTGGCTCATCGCCGGCCATTTGGGGCATGAACTATTAGAAGGATGAGTTTTCTCCCCTCCCCCCCCAACTTTCAAATAAATACATAAATATTACAAGAAAAAAAAAATCCCCATTGGATCGTTTTGTAAAATGCATAGTTAATCACAACTCTCCATAGATACTTTGTAAAAATTTCTTGCCCTAGGGGTGCAAATTGCAGTGCAGTGGATTAGGCCACCATTTGCTGATCCCACATCCCATGTGACAATCTGAGTCCTGGAAACTCTGTCTGCAATCCAGCTTCCTGCTGATGCACCCGGAAGGCAGCAAGCAATGGCTCAAGTACTTGAGTCAACGTCACGTACATGGGAGACCCAGGTGGAGTTCCTGGCTCCTGGCTGTGGCCTGGCCCAGACCTCGCTGTTGCCAGGGAATGAGCCAGTAGACAGTAACTATCTTGAAATCTCTCTCTCTCTTTCTCTCCCTCCCTGCACCACTCTGCCTTTCAAATCAATCAATCAATTTTTAAAATCCCTTCTCTGCCTATTGAAAAGCTACCTGTGCCTTAAGACCTGCCATACAGCTTGTCACTCCCAAGCCTTAGTGCAAAAGAGAGAAAGCAAAGCAAAGACTTCAGCGGTGTCTGTTGAAAGCAGCTGCCTGCTGGAGTGCCTTAGTTATTTACTGAGAACAGAGGCTGAGAGAAAACCCACTAGAGCACAAAGCTGGCCCCTAGACAGAACCACTAATTCAGAAAGACAAGCATACACACTGGTGCTCTTCAGTCTTTTTTTTTTTCTTTTTTTTTTTTTTTAATGCATTTTAGCTACGCAGAGAGAATTAGCATCAAATCCAAGGGCAGGGGATTCAGAAGAGACAAACGCACCCTTGCTCTCTGCTGTGGGCCGGTTCCATCAGCGGGGACTGGGAGGGCACGCTCTGCTCCAGGACCACGTAGGCCATCGCCACCTCTTCAGCCACCCTGCCCTGCGATGCCCCGGGAGCCTGTCTTCTTGCACAGAGGACTTACAGGGAGGACCACAGCATTCCCGATGGCACCCCAGCAACCAGCGCTTCTGCACGATCGTCCGCGTCATGGGGGAGGCCTCGAGCCAGCCTCTGGGCTCTGTGTACGGCTCCCGTACGGCTCCTCCATTCTCCACTCTGCCTGTGCCGTAAGCGTTACCTTCCCTTCTTCATCCTAAAGCATTCATATTTCAGCGAAACTTGTTAGCATTGTTACAGGTGACCATTTGTGAGTGGCAAAATCGGTTCAGCGGTTTGCAGTCAACTATTTTTTAGGTGAAATTGAACATAACATTGCATCAAACATGATGCTAAGCATATGAGTTTTTGTCTCAGTTATGTGTACATAGGCAATATATACTTCTTACTCAGAATCTCAGTCCAAAAATGCTCAAAACCAACGTGAGTACCTGTATCTTCTTCTGTCTGCTAAAGCATCTAGCACTGTGCCTTAACACAAATCAAATGTCTGCTAAATATTTGTGGAATGGACAGACATGAATGAATGATGTGCACAGTGGCCAAACTGAAGATGTAATTCACCCTGTGAGAAAACAGAGTTGGTAAGAGCAACACAGCCAAGGAGTCCTTGGTCAAATTTCTTCTACTTTTGAGAAGCACTGCATCATTTCAAGACTGGTTCATGTGACATCACTGGGGTCTTAACTAGGCAAAACATCCAGCTGATAACGTCCTACTTCTCAACGTCCTCTAGATTGCATGAATCTATATTAGCATAAGAATTTTCCAGAACTGGGCCAGCGCCCTGGCTCACTAGGTTAATCCTCCACCTGCGGTGCCGGCATCCCATATGGGCGCCGGGTTCTAGTGCTCCTCTTCTAGTCCAGCTCTCTGCTATGGCCCGGGAAGGCAGTGGAGGATGGCCCAAGTGCTTGGGCGCCTGCACCTGCATGGGAGACCAGGAAGAGTGGCCATTTGGGGGGTGAACCAATGGAAGGAAGACCTTTCTCTCTATCTCTCTCTCTCACTGTCTAACTCTATCTGTCAAATAAAAAAAAAAAAAAAAGAATTTTCCAGAACTGGTATAGCCATGTGAATTACTCTAAATCAGGAATGGCTCAGTGGCCATTTAAGCATCATGGTCATGTCTTACTTAAAATTATCAATGACAGTGGATGTCACAGCAAACACTGGCAACGATCTAAACATCCATGAACTGATGAATGGATGAACAAACGGCCTGTGCATCCACTGGAATTACTCAGCCATAAGAAGGCATGAAGTGCTGGGACTTGAAACAACATGAATGACCCGTGGAAGCACGCCAGTGGAAGAAGCCAAACACTGAAGACAGTGTGTTGTAGGAGTCTGTTCACAGGAACCTTCTAGACAAAAAGCAGATCAATGGTTGCCTGGGTCTGCGAGTGAGCGTGGAGATTGACTGCACAATGAGCCAGAGGAGGGAACGTGCTGGGGTTTTGGAGAGCACTAGCCTGCAGCGAGTTACACAACTGTGTGATCCCAGGGAATCCCACGCTCACAGGGGTGGCCTTTAGGCGGGGTAAAGGATACCTCAAGGAAACTGCTAGAAAAAGTACAGATGCTTTAGAACGCCCCTACGCCTAGGATTTGGCTTCGTATTTATAGGAAAAGAGTCTGCACCACCCATAAAATCACATTATTATATAACCTGGCCATATCCCTCTTGTCCAGGAATATGGAGAGAACATCAGTGTGGCTCAATCTGTCTGCCCGTGTGGCAGCTTTGTGGGCTCTAAGGGGCAGCACAATACCAGCGGGCAAGCAGGGCCTTCCTGGTCATCTGCCCACTGCCTCTGCGGCAGAAAAGCCAGCGAGAAAGCAGCTCCCTTGCAGCCCTTTGGGAACTGTTGTCCTCTTCAGCAGACAGGATTGCACGGGCCTTTCTGTGCTGCCGAAATCAGCAGCAATTGTAAGGCAAAAACACCAGACCAGACGGTGTGATAAATTTCTCCCCAAGTAACTCATTTCCCTGTGAAAGTACAAAGCACTTAGAACAGTTCCAACCTTGTAACCTGAAATCACACAGCTATTCAGAGCTAATGGCCAAGGCAGACAGTTAGCACTTGGAGAAGACAATTGCCATTTTCTTCTTCGTTTGCTCCTGTAATGAAGGAATGCGTCTTACACAACCTCCGCCCTCGCGTGCTCCCCCCTCCGAATGGATCCTGAAACTATGCTAAGTGTGTAATAAGCCCTGGATAAATACTTGTTGATTTGATTGATTCTTTGTCTATCCCAGCTACAGTGGCCAGATTAGAACTAGTGGGACGATTCCCGTAAGCCTGGAATAGAACACACTGTACCAGGAGGTCTTGGTAATTTGATTAATGACGATGTGTTTTACCCCGATTTCTTTCAAATCTCAAAACTCCAGAACCCCTCAAATGTAAACCAGAGGGGGACGAAAGAAAGCTTAGTGATATTCTAGTCCCCATTCGGTTCATCTCAGAACTGTAAACCACATCCAAGTAGGTGAAAGTTATTATAACTCACAATGATACAAAAACCAATTTCGGGTTTGCTAATGTTTAAAACACACAGGCGCTTGCATTCAGCTTCCTTGGTTTGTTTTTTCAAAACAGCCCCAGAGTTTCCATGTGCTTGTGATCCTAATTCAAAAAAGTCAGCATCTACATGGCCACATCTTGGGCAGAACGCACTCAATACAAACTAAAATGAACAGTAATAGCAACTCGGTATGGAGCTGGGAATTACGTTGGTGCTATTTTTTTAACTCTTCTGAGTATTCTGAAGCCCACTCCTGGCCACGGCTTCTGCACAGGAGATAAAGGGAGAGCATTGTGGATGGCTTCTGTCCAGCCCACCCAGCGGCTGAAAGTGAGTGGGATTCCTGCGCTCTCGCCACAGAGATGGTGAGGAATGAGGCAAGCAGTAAATAACCGCCCTCACGCCGAGTGAGGACAGCTTGTTGGGGAGAACTGGCTCCATTACAGGCTTCGTTTTCGCTGGAGATGATGAACGTGCACTTAGAAAGAGAGGCAAGGCAAGTGCAGTTATTCTCCCCGTGTCACCAAACGCCAGCCCAGGTCCCTTATCCTCAAACTGAACAACGAGGAGGGAGCTGGAAGTGGCATCTGTTGCCATACACCTGGGGTTTGTTTGTGTTGGTTTCCTACAGTATTTACTAACAGTCTGCTGTATGCACAGCCCGGGCGTAGCTCGCTGAATTTCGAGCTGAATTCCTTTTTGACTGTGTCTGCCTCCTCTGCCTGCCCAGGGCTTCCTAAGATCCTTGGGAAGTGGCTTTGAGACTACCTGCATCACTTTGGCCTTCAGCCCAGGCCCTAGCAAAAAGTGTGCATTCAATTCATGTTGATTGCATGGCTGGATAGAAATGACGGATGAGTGAGTGGGTAAGTGAGTGGGAGGGGGAATCGGTGGATGAGTGGGTGGGTGGGTGGATGAGTGGGTGGGTAGGTGGGGGGATGAATGAACAGGTGGATGAATCAGCGGATGGATGCATGAACGGATGGAGAGCTCCTTCAGTCAATCAGTCTCCCTACTTCCAAGTTTCTGTGAGTCAAGATGCCTGATACCGTGATTGCTATATAAATGTACACCATTATCATTACGCTCCTGGCCTCCATCTGTGTTTTGATGATAAGCCTGGTGGGAACACAAAGAGGAAGAATTCCTTGTCTCATCAGTGCCACACGTGGACAACTCTTTGCCGAATGCACTACATATCACCTGAAAACTACTCTTAATCATATCTCATTCCATGGACAGATTCTGGCTCAAGAAGGTAAGATTTTATTTTTGAATTAAAATGTGATAAGAGACCTTTTGGTTCCCAGAGTTTCCTTTCTGTGTGTAGGTCAGAAGTTGTTGGCTGGAGTCCCAGTGTCTCCCTGGAGCTATCGCATGCTTCTGCTGACCAAGTCTCTTTAGCCTTCAAGTTCAATGACGTCAGAGTCTTTGCAGGCTTTTTTCTAACAGGAGACTTACATCGATGATTCACACACGCTTTCCAGTTCCCACTGTTTCAGAATTTGCAAGCAGATGAGCTTGTTTTAATTCTACATGGCGAGAGCTTCACAGAAGTTTGTTGCCTTTTTTTAAACTGGTTGCCAACCTCCGGATAGTTCCATGGCATATTAGGTAAGATTCTATGTCATCACCGACAGAAACATGTTTCTTAGGGACACTGGACTCTAACACAAACATTATGATAATAAATAATCAATATGATTTATCAAGCACCTACCAAACGTCAGGCAGTATGCAGGTGTCTTACACATATTGACTCCTTCGTTCCACATTGTAGTCCTAGGAATATTATTTCCATTCTGATGGTGACATAACTGACCATCAAAAAAATTAAAGCAGGGACCAGCGCTGTGGTGTTGTGGGCTAAGCCTCCGCCTGTGCACTGGCATCCCATATGGGCAAGGCAGTAGCTTGTGTCCTGGCTGCTCTGTTTCTGATCCAGCTCTCTGCTATGGTATGAGAAAGCAGTGGAGAGTGACCCAAGTGCTTGGGCTACTGCACCTGCATGGGAGACCCAGAAGAAGCTCCTGGCTCCTGGCTTCAGATAGGCCCAGCTCTGGCCATTGTAGCCATTTGGGGAGTGAACTAGTGGATGGAAGACCTTTCTCTCTGTCTCTCCCTCTCTGTATCTGTAACTCTGCCTCTCAAATGAATAAATAAAATCTTTATAGAAAATCAAACTATGTTGCCCAAGAAGACATAGCTAGCAAGTGACAAGGTAGGACATAAGTGCAGGTCCAGGATTATGTCTACCTGATCACCTAGGTTGGATTATTCTAAAACACAATACTCTTGCTTATTTCTTCGGCTTACTACACAAGACAGTGTGGTATTGCTCAGGTACTAAAAGCCCTGCTCAGAGTGATGGTGATTTTGAGTTAAAAAGGGGGGGGGGGGGTCTGATGTGTAGATTTTCCTCAATTGCAATGCATTGTGGCATAGAATATTCCTTAAACTTTGAGCACCAGTTTCCACAGCATGCATATTCACATGATTCACATGTATTCCACAATGATCCGTATGAGGATAATTGATTGCTTCCAGACCAATAAGGCTTGCTCCAAATTCCAAGGAAACCACAAAACGATATTGTGGGAGGCTGGAGGGGGAGGGAGATAGGCCATCCCAGCACTGACAGCACGTTTGCCAGCATTTGAGTGCCTATAACGAGAACACAGGGCATATTTACAGCACTTCCGTTTGGTTTTTGCTTTATGGAGTTTTTAACACAGTGGCAAATAGGAGGAGGCTGCCAGCTGGCTGAAACCCACAGCAGATCTGAAGGTCAAGACGCTGCCTTCGTCTGACATATGCTCTCCCTCTCTCCTGTACAGCTGGTGTAGCCGTGCCCCTGCGAAGAACATGTCTGTTCTTGTCCCCCGTGTGTCGTGCTAATGTCGAGGTGCTAATATGGCTTTGTGGCTCCATCTGAGGTCAGCCTTTCCCGTGTTTCATTTCATGGCCCAGCAGGCACAGAGTTTGTGGTTTGCACCTTATCTCTGTGAGCACTCAAGGCCCCAGATGGCTGTCCAAGACTGAGTACAAAAGAGCACCCAGTTGCCCGGGAGGTCAAGCCACCCCGGGGCAGCCACTGCCACAGCAGGTGCAGGCCTGGGCCTCCGTCACCACCCTCACAACACACAGACCCTCAGACTGGCACCAGCACATCCTCCCTCCCCCCACCCTCATCTCAGTCCTCCAGTCCACAGCCCCACATTTTCTTTAGTCATTCAGAAGTTTTAAATTTCTTCTTTGATGAATTGCTCCTCCCCTACCCAACCCTGCAACCTGGCTCTGAGGTGGTTTCCTAATTCTCTTTGACAAGACAGTTTACTCTTGATGAGGATTAGAGGTTATTTTTAACCTGAACCACACACAAGGAAATGATGCAACAATTCTTCTGAGCTGGCTGAATGGTTCCTCCTTTTTTTTTTTTTTTTTTTTTTTTGTTTTTGAATTCATATGATTCTGAACTTCAAGTTGTTTCTGCGCTTTGTGAATCATCTCATAACCCCAGAATAAAGTCCCTGTCTTCCAAAGGCTTGGCTGGTAGTGATTACTTTCCTCAGTGATCGGCATTTTTATCAGTTGTAGACCCCGATGTCAACAATCTGAAAAAAAAAAGGGGGGGTTGGCATGGTGGCATAGCAGGTAAAAGCTGCAGCCTGCAGTATCGGCACCCCACATGGGTGCCGGTTCAAGTCCCAACTGCTTCACTTTCAATCCAGCTCTCTGCTATGGCCTGGGCAAGCAGTGGAAGATAGCCCAAGTCCTTGGGCCCCTGCACCCACGTGGGAGACCAGGAAGAAGCTCCAGGCTCCTGGCTTCAGATTGGCCCAGCTCCAGCCATTGCGGCCATCTGGGGAGTGAACCAGTGGTTGGAAGACTTTTGTTTCTCTTTTTGCAACTCTGCCTTTCAAGCAAATTAATTTTTTAAAAATATGAATAATTTTAATATGTGTGTGCTCCTGAAGATCTCTTGCATCCCAAGAGATCTCTTGCTTCCTTGTGCAAAGCCCACTCCAGTTCTAGAAAAAAGAGTTACCTCTGCCATCTGGCACCATCAGCTTGTCTGCTGTCCCTACAATCTCTTATCCAGACTTTCTAGGTAGTGCATATACATTTCTCACTCTTACTTTTTTTTTTTAACTATTTGTGCATTTAAGTCTGTATGTCCTCATCGAGGTTTCCCAACCTCAGCACAATTGACATGTGGAGCCAGGCAACTCTTTGTCATGCAGTATCCTGTGCATGGTAGTATGTTCAGCGGCATCTGACTGCACCCCATCCCCAGATTCGAGAACCAAAAACCTTGTCAAAAGTCCTCCAGGCAGGCAGAATGGCCCCTGGTTGAGAATCACGGCCCATCATACTGTTTTAAACGACAAGCTTCTTTTGGTCAGGAAATAATCTAATTTGGACATTCTGCAGCACAATAGGAAGATGCTCAGAGAAGGCCGTTTAATGATGATTATAATCATTAAAAATGTAACACGCGGTTTTGGCTCACATCTAAAGAAAACAGAAAATTGAAACAGATGGTCAAATAAATAGCGGTTAACTTGTCTTCTCCAGCCTTCCGTTCTATCTACAAGATTAAAGCAGTTCTTAGTTTTCTTTGATCAACCTCGCAGAGGAATTGAAGGGATAGAGTTCATCTCCTTAAACTGTTCCCACCGAATAAGGCAAGAGACAGGTGCGCTAAGCTCTCCTGGCACAGCGTGAAGGGTCTGCGCGGGGGAAACGCTCCTTTGCATTTTCTGTTCTGAGAGGCTGGAGTGTATGGCAGCTCCGCACCCTCTCACGGGATCTGTCCCTCTAAAGAGCGCTAAGTTTCTCTCATGAGTGAAAAAAAAGCAAAAGACGAGTATGAACCAAGGTACCGTCACAGCTGCCGCTCACCCATTCAGATGGCACTAACCCTCTGGATTTAGAAAGGAAGAGCTTCTAAATCGTCTCTGTATAGCCCTGTCTCTAGGCGCGAGAGCAAACCCTGGGAGTTGATCTTGATGAACTACATGTTACATGTAGTTACATGTAGTTACATGGGTTATTTTTATTCTATTCATGAGACAACATGTAGGTGCTGCTTGTTCTTACATGCATTGGATAACAATTTAATTAAGCAAATATTGATTTAAACGATGGGTAAGCCAGCCTGAATGTCACCAGTCACCAGAGTGGAAACATCCTCTGTGATGGCTCCGCCTTCCAAACTTGACTTCCAACACCATGGGTTGTACCCTCGAATTCTATCCCCACATACACCAGTCTTTGAATACCTGATAGCTGGATGCTGCAAGCTCTGGAAGAGGGTTAAGAAAAAGTCTACCAGTCACCATCCAACGCCCTCAGCAATCCCAGCTGCAGGACTGACCGAGAGTTTATGGAGGCATGGCTTTGGAAGCGAAGGCAGCTACTCCATACGTTAATGGGTAAGGCTCATCCCTGATTTTAAAATGAATGTATTTACTTGCTTTTAAAAATTACCAAAAGAAAAAAAGAGAGAGACAGAAGAGCCCAAGAGGGAAGATTTCCCACGCGCCATGGAAGGCTTGGGACCTGGTCTGCTGGGGACAGCAGAACCTGTTGGGGAGCCTGGGGAGCTATGGTGAGACGTGGGCTGGGGCTTCATGCCAAGCCCTATGAAGAGGGCAATGGGGAGTCACTGATGGTTGAGTGTCCCGGGCCTGGCCTCACTGCATTCGTACAGCAACCCTGGGAGGTTGCTCTGTTAGCACAGCAGCGCTGGAGCTGTAAGTTTGGCAGCCACTTGCTCCAGGTCATGCAGTAAGAGGGAGGGAGAGGTGGGCACTCCAAAGCCACTTGCCCCTCAAACACAGTGGAAATTGAGTGGGGCAAGCCAAGGACTGCAATGGTCGAGTTGCAACAATGGTGGCTTTGACACATGGAATGGTCATGCCAAGACGCAAAAGATCCCATTAGCACAGGGAAAAGGCCTGATTGGCTTTGTAAATAAAGAACCACTTTCCAGTCCACAGAGCAAATGGCCCAACAGTGCTCCTCTTTGGAAGGTGCCTTGCCGGCCCTCAGATGCCCAGCACCGCAGGTCACTGCCGAGTCACCCCCTGAGGAAGGTCAAGACCCCTCCAGGTGCGTTGAGCGGCACCCTTTGCACTTCTCCTGGGGAGTTTCTGTTCCTGGCCCGTGCCGGCTGTTCTGGGCTGTCTGACAAGAGCCAGCCTACACACCTGAGTGCTTCAGCGCCACCCGGAAGGCCCCAGGATGGACTCTGAGGCTCACCATGTCCCTGGTAGACCCAGGTCTCATGCCAAGAGAGGAGAACCATTTTTAAGAAGATCTATGCGTGTGAACAGAGGTAGTAGTGTCAGATGCTACAAAAACAACATAATGCAGTTAAGAGCTAAATGACTCGGTGCCATTGAGAGAAGGAACAAAGGCTAAATAAAAGCATTAGGTTTTCTCTACACCTTCTAGAAGTACCTTGGCAGGAGGAGAAGCGAGATAAGAAGTGGTAGTAAGACTGAAAGGATCTGAGGCCAGGTAAGATGTGAAATTTTTTCTTCCATAGCAGCCAGCACCTCTTTTTCTCCTGTGTGTTGTCCATGCCAGACACTGTCCTAGGCTTGGGAGATACAGCCGTGAATACAACTGACCAAAATCCCCAACCCCTTCTATTAGGGGGACGGGATGGTAATAGGGGACCCCAAATGGGAAAAATAAATGCATAAATATTAAAAGGCAACTTTAGATAATGGAGTGAAATGTCAACAATATGGTCAATGGGAATATAGGCCCATAAGTGGATATGATGTCCATGTAGCGGACAGCTGGCCGAGTTTGAGGGAAGTGGTGGTCCAACAAGAGGTGACATTTGAGAGGAAGCCTCACTAATGAGAAGGAACTGGCCATGCCCTGTCCATCACAGGGAACAGCGAGTTCAGAGGCCCCTGGTGACAAGCACCAAGGTGGCCTGTCCAAGGGATCAAAAAGACCAGTGAGGCAAAACACAGACATCAAAGGCGGGGAAGGCAGAAGTGACCGGAGCCGGGTCATAGTCACAGGCCACAGGGATGAGTTCAGGTTTAATTCTAAATGCAATGTGAGACCCCGGAGGCTTGAAGCAGGGGAGTTCAGAGATGAGAAGCGGCTGTGGGTGGAGGACAAACTCCAGAGGCGGAAGTGGAAGTTGCTGCAGCCACGGCAGTCCGGAGGGCAGAGGCTGTTGGCTTGGACCAGGGCGGCGATGCTGGAGAGGGTGAGAGTGTTGTGGATGCACAGACAGCAGCAGCTGCTGAGGGGCTGCACACGGGAGAACTGGAGAGAGAAAAGGAGGGTGGGACCTCAGGGCCTTTGCATTGCACCTTGGGGGAAGGGCAGTGCCCTCTACTGAGTCAGGAAGACTGGAGGAGGCAACATGGGGGAGCTGGCAGTGGGGACTTTGGTTCTGGGCAAGGTGGCTTTGCAACGCCAGTGTGCCAGCTGGGAGAAGTCAGGAGAGACACAGATCCTGAAGTCACCAGCACAGGAATGAGACAAGGCAGGTGGGTGAGACAAGCATATGCTGTGGTCTGCAGTTGCTATCCTCCCCCTCCACCCAAAAATTCATAAGTTAGAACTCCATCCCCGGTGTGAGATTAGGAGCAGGTGGGATTAGGAACATGAGTGGGATTAAGGCCCTTACCAAAGTGGCCTGAAGGGGCCCCTTTCCCCTCCCTTCTACCAAGCAAGGACCAGCAGAGTGAACCAGATAATGGCTCTGCCAACACCATGATCTTAAACTTCCCAGCCTCCAGAATGGGGAGAAATACATTTCCATTGTTGATAAATTACTCAGTCTAAGGTATTTTGTTATAGCAATGCAGATGGACTAATATAATACGGAATCACCATATGACTCAACAGTTCTACCCCTAAGCATAGACCCAAAAGAATTGAAAACAGGTTTTCAAACAAAAACTTGTCCATGAATATTCATAATGGTACTAGTCACAATAGCCAAGTGGTGGAAACAACCTCAACGCCTATCAGCTGGTGAATGGATAAACAGTAGGTACATCCCACAGTGGAATATTATTGGGTCATAAAGATGAATGAAGTACTGGGGGCGGGCACTGAGCCTAGCACAGTAGGAGAGAAGAAATGCCAGACAGCCTGTGGGGCCTCCTGGAAAGCCAGCAGAAGTGTTCATGGAAAACATCCTCACGACAAAGTTTTACAGAAGAAAAGCGGGGACCCAAACTCATCTGGTGGTGTTGCATGGTCCTCACCTTAGATGTTTAACATCTATTGAATTGGGATCTTAGCTTCAAATACACAGGCTGTTTCCAAAATGAAGATAAAGGGAGACTTTATTTTAGGTAAATTTATTTGAGGCGAATCTGTCTTTGGATTCACAAAGACTTGTGCTGGAAGTCCTGCCCCACCATTTACTAGGTGTGAAACTCGGGGCGAATCACTCGATGCCCTAAGCCTCAGTCTCCCCCTTTATAAAGTAAAAGCCGCATCTACCAGGGCTGTTACGGGACTTCAGAGAGATATTCCATTGTGTTAACTGTCTCAGGCTTAGGCAATGGGCTTTTAAAAAAGATTCATTTATTTATTGGAAGGCAGAGTAACAGAGCAGGAGAGAGAGAGTGAGAGAGAGAGAGAGAGAGAGATCTTCCATCTGCTGGTTCACTGCCCACAAATGGTCCCAACAGTCAGGTCTGGGCCAGGCCGAATGCAGAAGTGGGAACTCCATCTGGATCTCTCACATGGGTGACAAGGGCCAAAGTCCTTGGGTCATCTTCTGTTTCCCCGCACAGTGGCAGGGAACTGAATCAGAAATAGGGCAGCCAGCACTTGGACTTGGGTCTACTGTGGGATATGGGCATCCCAGGTGGCAACTCACTCCTCTGTGCCACAGCACTGGCCCCGGTTAATGGGGCCTTTACCACTGCACTGAAAAGAATGCGGTTGTCCTAGCCTTTTATCCCAAGTCCTGAATTTTGGTCATTCGGTTTGGTGCTTTCTGGAGACGCTACTCACTTTCATGGGTGTATTATGAAGTTTCCAGAGAAAGTTCTCTGTAATGTGTTCTAAAGGAAATGGAGAGGAAAATAAACTAAAACGAAGTATGGAAACACAGCTTGAGAGTTCAGAAAAACTATTTGCTCATCATAAATTAAGTTAAAAATATAGTTGCACAAACAGATGACTAAATAATACTCAGACCCATAGATCTAAGCTTTTAAGTGCCTTCTTATATAAGATTGTTCGACTGAACTAGCCTAGTCACTAAAAAAAAAAAAAAAAAAAAAAAAAACAACTTAGACATGACTTTTTTTTTTTTAAATAGAAAGCCATATACATCCAAATCCCTGCTGTTTATATAACGTGGAGGCGGCAGAGATAGCTGGAAGGAGGAGCTGGCACTGTGGCAGGGAGGATGGCACAGCGGATGCGTGAGTGGGATCTTCAGATCTCTGCCTGCACACTGAGCCCCTGCAGCAGGGAAACCAGCCAGCCCGAGTCACGCCCCACACCAAGCAGCAACACACACGCCTTCACTCCGAGGTCCAGAGCCTGGATCAGGTAAAGTTCGCTTTGGGTTTTCTGGGTTTTTGTTTTTATATCAAAGTCACGTTCATTTGATCCATGGACAGGCATTGGTTAAAACAGTGTTCTCTCTGTCAGCAGTGATCAAGGACAGTTAGAGGAACAGTCTAGAGACACTTACAATCAGGTGCCATGTGCATCCGTTTCCACAGTAGATAGATTAAAATCAGTATCCTGCAAGGAGCTGTTTCTAGACCTCTCCTGCTTAACATGCTAGAATCTGAAGCACTCTCTCCATCAAAACCATTTCTTCAAGATCATGAGAATCCTGTTTTCCAGAGGATTTTATACACCTGGTTTGATCCTGTCTCAAAAGCCAGCTTTGTTCTTCAGTTATAAAGGTTTGTTGTGCCTCTCCTGCCCAGTTATCTGCTGTCTGTTACACTAATTCCAGCCAGGGGAAAATAACAGGTGTGTCTCAGTCAGGGGCAGAGGGTCTGAGCGTGCCTGCACAGTGTCTAAACAACCTGCGGGTGTACAGTCGACACCATCAGGCAACTTGAATCAGTTGGCTGATATTGTCCTCCTCAAAAATTTTTTAAAGATTTAGTTATTTATTTGAAAGGCAGAGTTACAGAGCAAGAGGGAGACACACACACACACACACATACACAGATATCTTCCATCAGCTGGTTCACTCCCCAGATAGCTACAATGAAGCCAGGAGCTAGAAGCTTCATCCAGATCTCCCACGTGGGTGCAGGGGCCCAAGCACTTAGGCCATCCTCTGCTGCTTTCCCGGGCACATTAGCAGGGAGCTGGTTTGGAAGTGGAGCAGCTGGGACACAAACCAGCACCCACATGGGATGCCGGCAACACAGGTGGAGGCTTAACCAGCTATGCCACAATGCCTGCCCCTCCTCTCCAATTTGAATTATTTATGCTACTCTGAATTTTTCTGTTCCATTTTTAAGAAAACAAGTGAGTTCACACTTAGCTATGAAAGAATAGAATGTGTTAAGCACATATGAGGGTACCACAAGAAGCTCATAAGACTATTATGGAAAAAAAAAATCTATGCATGAATTTCAAAAAAAATTTTTTTGCACCAAAATAAGATTAGCTTTTAATTCCATTTCCACATACTTGAAGTGTCCCCAGACCTAATGGGGATTACCTGACACCATTTCCTCTGTTGCTACAACCTGGGCTCCGTACCCAGCACACACAGGAACTTGATCTGATGAAATCCGCTTGCGTTTATGGTGTTCACAACCCTGTAGCAGAGTGGACCGCCTTCCCCCGGATCTGGACCCTGTTTACCTGGGGAGCCATCTTTGGCATGATATGAGACGTCATTCTAGTGGCCCTCTGTCCCATGGTACGGGCAAGACAGACAACTGAAGATCACGCGGATGCTTTCTCACATGGAGGAACTCTGACACGGGTTGAAAGGCGTACCCTCCCCCCCAAATGAAATGTCAGAGCTCTAACACCTAGAACTTGTGAATGCGACCTTTGGAGTTCGGGTCTTTCCAGAGGTCATCAAGTTCAGTGGAGGTCATGGGGGTGGGCCCTGATCCAGCGTGAGTAGTATCCGTAGGAAAAGGAGAAATGCAGGCATAGAGACAGACCAGCCTGGAGAGAAAGCCAGCCAGAGATAAGCAAAGAGAGAGGCCAGGGCCTCGGAAGGAGCTGACCCTGCCAACACCTTGACTTGTGGAATTCCAGGGAGCTCCTTCACGCTTCATTGATGCCGCCCTGATGGAGAATGAGAGTCCATGTACACCTACTTCCCAGACAACTGGGCTGTTCTTGCAAATAAGAAGTCCCAAAATTTCCATTCTGTGCTTTTCTTTTAATAAAAATTTCTCTAAAACACACTGTCCACATTCTCAAACCAAGGACAGTTGCACATAATCTAAACGTCTCTGCGTGCCGCGGGTGTGTCAGGGACCGCCGAGTACAGAACTCTCTTTGTCCCTGCCAGCAATGGCATCACTGGCTTCCCTGTGTTCTCCTCCAACATCAAGTTCCCAGACGGCCCGCTGCCCTCTGCATCATCCCCAGGCCTCTGCCCCAATGTGCCCCTCTCGATCTGTTGGGAAAGAACAGAAGCAGGACAAACAGCACATTAAAACTGTTTCGGAAACAAAACTCATAGTTCCAAGCTGGAGTCTCCTAGGGGTTAGACCACATGGACCGGGAGAAACTTCTTTGCTTGACTGCTGCAGGGGTGGGGTTGGGGCGGGGGTGGAGGGCCAGCTCCCTCCAACCAGGGCAATGCAGTGTTGCGCCACCTTGACACAAAGCAGGTCGCGAGACACCCTCAGGCCTCCTGGAGACCTTGGATGCTTATACCGCAAAGAGAAGCAACCTGGACAGTGATAGCGTGGGAAACAAGCTGCTCCAGTGGGGCTCTGCATTGTCACCGATGCTCTTTCACATGTTTGGGATATGGGTTTGCCATAAGGTGGCACTCTCTGAAACGACCTTTCCATGATGCAAAATTAGTTTGGGAAATTCTAATTCCCCAAACGGGGCCGTAATCAGATTAAATGACCACAAAGGAACAAACTTGCCTTTGAAATCAAGAGTGTTTACCAAATTAGATTAGATTCTGTCCTAAATCCTCTCACTTTCCAAAAAAGAACACATTGATTCAATTCTTCAGTTTCTGCTGATTGGAAGTGACTCCTTGGCCGCCCTGGGTTTTGTATGCAATTAAGACTTTTCTGCTGATGTTGAAAACAGCCCACCAAAACAGAAGCTAATGTTTGTAAAGTACTCGCAGTGACTCAAACAATGGGTCAGATGCTTTCTGTGTATTTGATGAAATTTGATCTTCCCTGCCTCTCCTTGGAGGCAGGTGTGATCATTATTGCTCCCATTTAGCAGATGGTAAACTGGAGGCTTAGGATATTCAATAAACTTATTCTGAGTCAGCCAGCTACTGACAACCTGTACTCTAACCCAGGCAGAACTCCCAAGCCTACATCCTTAATTATTCTGGTGTATATAGTAAGGCTAATTGTGGGCTTTTAACTTGCTTAACAAATCACTTTTATTTTAAATTGTCTCCCCGATGAGTACTTATGAAAACTATATATATAAGCCTATATGGGTGAGCATGTTTTAAGCCAAAATCACGCTCCTCAAGATAGAGCTATAAAAGGGTCTGCGATCTCTGTTAATTAGCAACGAGGAAAAACGTCAAGAATGCCTGCTGTGGAGGCTTGGCAGCCGGAGAGAGCGAAAGTACGCAGTGGGGTGCAAACGGTGACGAGCGGCAGTGCGGCCGTCACTGGAGACACCTCCAGAGTGAGACAAACATTTCAGGTCCACACCAGAATCATTATGGTGCATTTCGGGGGGCTTGCGGGCGTTTCAGAGAGCCTCACAGTTCAACGAGCCTGCTCCTGAACTACCTCGTTTGGAAGGATGCGTGTTAGGAGGTGAGAATGACAAAGCAACAGAGCTTGCTTTTTAATTTTCTGTCCCAAACACCCGCAACAGCTCTGTGTTGGCTCTTAAATAAAATCCCCACGGTTGTCACAATCTGGGAGCCTGGGATTCTCAAGAAGGGTCTTCTGTGAAGTCTTTTTCCAGTTACAGAAGAAGAAAAAAACAAGGCCAAAAACTCAATTACTTAATTGGTTGGCTGGTCTTTGGTGTTCTTTTGTCTTCAGGGTTAGCACTCATGTGGTACTTTTGGAAATTCATACTCACATGAAGCAACAATGACAATTTCCTTTGTGCAGATAAACATGATTGTGATGCCAGATCTATTGCATTTAAGCCAATTGAAAAATACAAACAATGCATGACAGAATCTCTGCACTTGTACACAACTATTTGTTTAAAAAAAAATGCTCCATGATGCTCCAAGTCCCCACATACAAGTGTGCCATGTAATTAAATGATGCCAACAAGAATAGATGGGCCAGCATGTTAGGGACATAGGTCCTGGTATTCTGACCTCAGGAGACAACAATGTCAAGAACTCTCTTTCCCTATTCTTGAAACCTTACGTGCATAGCTCTCCTTACATTTCAGCTCATCTAAACTAAAATAGGAAGAGGGAAAAAAAAGTCTCCATCAGTGTAAAAGTAATTTTTATTTAGAAGAAATCTACAAAGAAGGTTATTGACCCCTTAACATTTAATAAGGGACAATGTTCTGGGAAAAAAAAAAAAAAGCTATCCCAGAAGAAAGGTCTCTAACAGGTTTATTTACTTTTTTTTTTTCAAGGAGCAGCAAAGCTGAGACACTATGGAAAAGAAATGTCATGTCAAAGTTTGATATTTATTTTCAAAGCAAGAAGCCTGAGCCACAGTGATTATGGAAACTGAAGAAGCAGCAATACTGTCTTCAGATTCTGCCCGCTTCTTGAGGGTCTGGATGTGCACTTTTACAACACACAAATGATGAGTAAGTTAAGCCCCCAAATATAGAGATGGTACGAAGGGCAAAAACTTAGGAAAAAAAGACAGGAGTCTAGTTTGCTCAAAGTACTGAGTGAAAAGAAAGCAACGTAAATGATTTGGGCTGGCGCCCAGGGGCAAAACGGACACAAAACCAGCAGCTTCTCCTGCTGGTTCCTTTTGGCAATTCTGCTCAGCTGGATGGCCCAGACACCGTCTTCCACGTCGGGATGGAAAACACAATGTCTTCTTTTGTTGGAGAGAAGTCTACGGGACATAGGATCTTCAGTGGTTCCTTTACTCCCACAGGAATTAAGTATCTACTGCATGGCTAGAATAAATGGGCACTAAAATGTTTAAAAGGTGACATGCCTTCCTTTCAGAAGCTTAACACCAAGGGCTTGGGGACTCCTGTTGCTATAAACTCCTCAACTTTTTATATCAAAATTGTTTTATCTAAAACACAGTAAGACTGTTAAAACAGATTCTGGGGTTTTCGGTAATTAGCACAGCTTCTTGTTACCACAAGCTCTGGACTTGGGCAGACTGAAGGACCACCCGGCTGAATGGATCACGTGTTGTGATAATGCTCCTGTTGCCACTAATCCTTTAAGGTATGATTTCAACTGATGATCAGTCCATTTTTATTCATTTACCCACTTAATAAGAATAGAATTTTTAGAAGTTGGTTAAGTTTTGCATTGCATGGGACTAAACAGTTGACTTGACTTCTGCTACTAATATTTCACTCCTAAAATATTGTAAAAGCAAGTTATTTCTGAGCATCACAAACAATACTTTAAAGAACATACTAAGGAGAGACACAAAAACGCGAGGTGGAAGACATTTTAAAGATGATTTGCCGGGACCGGCACTGTGGCGCAGTAGGTTAATCCTCCACCTGCAGTGCCAGCATCCCATATGGGCGCCGGTTCTAATCCTGGCTGCTCCTCTTCCAATACAGCTCTCTGCTGTGGCCTGGGAAAGCAGTAGTAGATGGCCCAAATCCTTGAGCTCCTGCACCTGCATGGGAGACCCAGAAGAAGCTCCTGGCTCCTGGCTTCAGACTGGCGTAGCTCTGGCCATTGTAGCCATTTGGGGAGTGAACCAATGGAAGGAAGACCTTTCTCTCTCTCTCTCTCTCTCTCTCTCTCTCTCTCTCACTGTCTGTAACTCTACCTCTCAAATAAATAAATAAAATCTTAAACAAAAAAAGATGATTTGCCAGTGATAAGTGCATTTAAAATGATTCACTGTTATCTGGCCTGAGTCATACTAATATCTAGTGCGAGAAAAAAAAAAGTCGATAAAGAGAAAGCTCATCCAAGTGAATTGAGTGTTCCCGTAGAAGCAAATCGTGCCACTTTGCGTGGTCTGAAATGCCACGATGATTTCACATCCATTATCTCACTTACTTCATCCCCAGCTCTGGGTGGGGGTGCAGAATGGGCAATCCATTTTCAAGGTAAATCCACTACTGAAGGTCAACCAGAAAGGTGACAAAGCCAGAACACAAGCCTGGCTCTTTGGCTTCCCAGATAAGAACGCTTTCCAATACATCAAAATTTTGAAAAATATTATTATTGGCTCCAGCATGGTTCATTGTACTTGTTAGATGCACAAGGGAGAGGAGAAGGAGGAGGAGGAGGAGGAGGAAGACAGGAGGCGAGGAGAGCTTTGGGATTTTCCAACAGCCCACACGTCGCTGTGACTATACCACCCTTCTCTGTGCTTGGAGTCGCTTGACCCTGCGTAAACTGTGACCACAAAACCAGCACACGGCCTTAAGGGCTAGCCGCTTGCAGGCTGTCCCTGGGTTGCTTAGCACAGAGTGACTGTTCTACCAGTTGGGTCCCTTTACAAGAAAGCGTGTTTTTCTTTCCTCAGAACCAGCCACTTGAGCTCTGATTAACAAATGCTTTGATTTGTTCTATCTTGATTTTAAATAGTTTGAGGCTATTATCAGCCTCAAGGCAGATTTTTGCTGATGAACAAATTTGACAAACACATTCTTCTGGAGGATTGACTCGGAAATGCCTTTGCCTACCTTCCAGCAGCCCAGAAGTGTGGCTGCTCACCTGTTTTTCACTCAGGTGCTGAAAGTCAACTCAAGAATGGGAACGTCTCTATTTCTCCCTCTCTAACTCTGCCTTTCAGATAAAATTAAACAAAAAAAGAAAGAAAGAAAGAAAGAAAGAAAGAAAGAAAGAAAGAAAGAAAGAAAGAAAGAAAGAAAGAAAGAAAGAAAGAAAGAAAGAAGGAAAGAAAGAAGGAAAGGAAGAAAGAAAGGAAGAAAGAAAGAAAGAAAGAAAGAGAAAGGAGAAAGAAAGAAAGGAGAAAGGAAGAAAGAAAGAAAGAAAGAAAGAAAGAGAGAGAGAGAAAGAAAGAAAGAAAGAAAGAAAGAAAGAAAGAAAGAAAGAAAGAAAGAAAGAAAGAAAGAAAGAAAGAGAAAGAGAGAAGAATGGGAATGTGTTTGCCAGGCTTCCCACTGTGGACAGGTTGGACGCCTAGGAATCAGTGCTCTTCAGAGCTTCCACTTAAGTCTGAACTTGTAAGCGGGTTCAGCTCACCAGCACTTCTCCCAGGGTGGACACGGCTGCACAGATAGCATCGTAAATGAGGGCTAAGGAGGAACGCTTCATTGAAAGCATCATAAACAAAGGCTGAGGGGTCACCTTGACAGTTTCCAAAGAGCAGGCAGTGCTCCTCGTGGCCGTGGAGCTGCAGGACCCCTGCCCCCCCGAAAACCTCTTACCTACTGTATTTATTACTGAATAGGGACAATATCAGGTTCTTTATCTCATGAGTCTGCCTCGTACTTGCAAAGTATTTTGACATGCTTATATGAAAATACTTATTAGGCTAGAGAGATATGAATTATTACTGTAAATTATAAGCATAAGTGAAGATTCTAACTCCCCAAACACTCAATTCTTTCTCATATGTGTAAAACAGAATATTTTAATAAATATCACATATTCATGAATCAAAGCTAAATGTTCATTCATCTCAAGTGCATACAATTAGTGGACACGGGAGATATAAAGATGCATAAGACAGTCCTAGATGTCAGTGAGCTTGCAATCTATCAGGGAAGAAATGGAAAAAAAGTGTGTATAAAATATGTATGTGAGTATAAAAACTTAGATAAGAATCAGAAAGATCTCAAAGGCACTCTGTTGTCGATCGCCCTTGGAAACGCAATTAGCCAAGGACTATGGCTCAAAGGAAGGAGAGACCACTCCCAGCAGCGGGAAAGAAGACTGAAGAAAAACAAGACAGCAGCCAGGTCTTGAGGGCCGAATCCACTGAGACAGAGGGAGTCCTTGCGGGTGGGAGGAGCCCGGTGAGACAGAGCGCAGATGTAGAAAGCAAAGACTGTAGATCCAAAGGGGAAAAAACAACAGGACACAGAACTGCCAATTACGGTGACACGGAGAGCTCTGCCCTGAGACTGTGCCTGCTGGGAGAGACACCTAGAACCGGCCTGAGGAGGGCTCTGCAGGCAGCATTGAGGACTTGGCATTTCTGAACAGGAGAGCATCCTGGTGAGATCAGGATTTTAGACCCATTAATTCGGCTGTCATATGCAGGATTAAATACAGCAAGGAGGGCCAAAGGCAGGGAGACCAAACGGCCCATGGCAAGTCCAGGTGTGGGGTGAGGGCAGAGGGATGGGACGGGAAGTGGGGTAGGAAATCCGAGGAAGCACGGCGCTACCTCTCGGGGGCGCTGATGAGCATTCCTTATGGGAACTTTTTGTTATTCTCAAAAGTAATGTCAAACATATGTGTTCCAGAGAACTGATCTTCCTCACAGTTGCCAAGTGGGGAGTGAGGAAATCAAAGATTGTTCGTTCACTTGTAACATCTAATACCTGTGGAGGTGGAAGCTATGCTTTGAATATGATTTGCCCTCACTGAAACGCAGGTTCAGGTTTCAGTGCCAATGTGATGGTGTTGAAAGGCAGTGGACCCCCTAAGAAATGGTTAGGGTTGGGGTCATGGGGGCTCTGCCCTCGTGAAAGGATTTCTGTAGTTCCCTGGAGAGCGAGCTAGCTGGGCTGTCGCAGAGCAAGGCGCCCCCTTGTGCTCTCTCTTCTGTGCATACTGGGACTCACCCCATGCCATACCATCAGCACAGTATGACACAGCACCAGATTCTCGCCCGATGTGGCCACCAGATCTCGAACTTCAACTGTGAACCATGAGCCAAACTAAACCTCTTTTCTTTATAACATCCTTAATCTCAGATAGTCTGTTTTAGCAGAATAGTAGATACCCAGAAGCCCTTCTTGATCTTATCTAAGTATAAAAAGCTAGCTGAAAAAAAAAAAAACACTTTTTTTTTTAAAATAAAGCACCATGAAATGTAGAATTCAAGGAGGGAGCTAACTCTAGTTGAACACCGATTATCCCAAAACTCTTCTCAGGACCCTAATCCTAACCCCAAGCGAAAAGAGCCCCGAGAATTCCCGGGACCCCCGTTTTGCTTGCAGCCCTGCGAAGCAGCCCCTGTTAGAACACCCTTTTGTTTTTGGCGTCAATAATTCCATGTACGTATTTGTGGTGTCTCTGAATGATAGGGGAGAGAGCCAGGAGAGAGGTTTCCGGCCACGCTGATGCCCAGGACGTTCGTGCAGGTAACCACACAGTGAAGTCACCGGCACCCGGCTTCTGCGCGAGCCCCTGCACCCACGGTCAGGCCTTCTCGCCGTGTTGAGCCCTGCGCCCTGGTCCTGTGCGGGCACTCAAGGTTGGCACACTCTATTCCAGTAGCACCACTTGGCAGGAGGATGGCGCCGGGTAGACAGCAGCTTTCCCCACATTCCCTGCACCCCACCCAGCGCTCAGAACCCTTTCCTGGGCAGCATCCATTTCCACTCAACCCAACCCCTTGGCTATTTTAACACTGCCCCTTAGCTCCCCCTCTCACGGGGCCAAAGGGAGGACTTACAAGGAGTGGAGTCGCTAAGGGTGCGGTCTCCTTCCTCCCTCTTTCCAGCTCCTCTCTTCCTGACTCCCCCTCATCAACCTCTCCAAGTTGGCAAAACTGGGCTGAGTCCAGGGCAGGGGTGAATAAACAAAGTAATCACTCCCGGGGTGTAGGAATGCTTCGATGATCATGCGTAGGCCTAAAGCAAATTCGTGTGTTTGCATTTCTCTAGTCTAGAGAAGCTGGTGCAAACGGCCTGACGTCTGCACACGTAACAAGCATTCCTTTTTGTCCGCCTCTCTCTGGCAAGGTAAGAGCACGGTTTTGGGCCGTGGTGGATGCTCTTTCTAGACGCTGTTCTTTTTATTCTAACACCGTAAAGATGTGTGAGCGTTATATAACACGTTCATGATGATCAGGAGCTGTTTACTTCACAAGGATCTAATTAAAGGTTTTTTGTTTATTTTCAGGCCTGAGCTAAGTTCATTACCAGGGCCAAATTAGAGAAAGGGCTTGCTTCCCTCTGCCCTGTGTGCTCCTGGCCCCACCAGTCCCCCTCTCCCTCATATAATCCACCTACAACTAGGTTAACAACTCTCTAACCCTTAAACGAACCCATTTGCCAACTCAGAAACCACTGGTATAACTTTAAATGCTTTGGGGTTTTAATCCCCTTGAGGATTTATGGTTTTTTTTCTCTCTCTCTCATCCTTCCAAAATTAACCCCAGAGTTGCAAGAATCTGGGAACTTGGGCAAAGGAACAAACCGCCACCCAGAGCAAAAAATCCAAAATCCCAGTTCATTGCTTCAACCAAAACTGTCAGTGCCTTAGAGTCTGCAATCCACACTGCCCTGAGTATAAAAACCTGCGTGCACTAACTCACAAAATGCAGGTGTTGCGACTGAATGTGGGAAGCCTAAAGCGTCAGTGGAGGTGGTCTGTCTGCGTGCGCGTTACCAGGCGTGTTTCCCTAGCCTCTCCCCTCACGGCGTGGACACACACTGTTGCATCACGCGCAGGGGCTAGGAAGTGTGCGTTTTTCCAGCTCAGCCTCCGCGTTGGCTGCTGGAAGCAGCAGCCTTCGCCCCTGCTACATCTCCTGCATCCGAAGTACAACAGACGCTTCCTCCTCGCAAGCGCCGCACCCGCGCAGAGACAGGTGCGCGGTTTGCTCCCGCAACGCGCTGTGCTGCCAAGTTTCCCCTCCCTGCTAACACCCACCTCCGATCTCGCAGGGCTGGCGCGACGCAGGCTGGCCCGGTGCCCCCTTGGCGGAGGAAGGACTCTACACACCCCAGAACCAATCTCCTCCAACCCTGGCGGACAAGACCGCCCGAGGCGCCCAGGAGCCGCGAGGCTGTCAACGTCCGCCGCCCCCTAAGGGAGCCGGCGCCCCGTGCTGCGGGGAATCGGGACCACGGAGGTAGAGGGGATGCGGGGGTGGGCAGAGCGGGGCAGCGGGAGGGAGCAGAGCGCTGGGCGCGAGAGGGGCGCGGGAGGGGGCGGAGACGCGGCCCGGAGCCGGGCGCCCTAGGCGGCGCGGGGGAACGGGGCGCTGGAGCGGGCGGGCGCAGGAAAGGGAGCGCTCGGCGGAACCCGCGGGCGCCCGAGAGGCGCTGGCTGGACGCTCTGCCCCGACTCCCCCGAGCCGCTCAATCGCCGGTAGGAGGGGGTGCGGGAAGTCGGGGTAGCAGGGAGTGGGGGGGGGGGCAGAGAAGGGGGCGTGCCCTCGCCCCGATTGGCTGCAGGAGCCTGACGCCAGGCCCCGGGGGCCGGCTCGGGAGGTGGGAACGGGGGGTGGGTGCTGGGTGCCGGGGCCGCGGGCCCCGCGCGCTCAGAAACATGCTGAGGTCCCGGCGGCTCTGCCAGCAGCGGCAGCGGCGGCGGCGGCGACAGCGCTCGGCGGCTGCGGGGAGGGCGCCCGGAGCCGATGCCTCGGGCCCCGCGCCGCAGCTGCCCTGACCTGGCCGCGACCTCCGTCAGCGCGCCCTGCCGGCCCGGCCTCTCGGAGGGCTCCCCAGCCACGGCCCAGCTCCGCCACACCCCCCGCCCCCGGCCTCCGCAGCTCGGCATGAGCGCGGGGGCGCTCGCCCTGGGCGCCTCCGAGCCCTGCAACCTGTCGTCCGCCGCGCCACTGCCCGACGGCGCGGCCACGGCCGCGCGGCTGCTGGTGCCCGCGTCGCCGCCCGCCTCGCTGCTGCCTCCCGCCAGCGAGGGCCCCGCGCTGCTGTCGCAGCAGTGGACGGCCGGCATGGGCCTGCTGATGGCGCTCGTGGTGCTGCTCATCGTGGCGGGCAACGTGCTGGTGATCGTGGCCATAGCGAAGACGCCGCGGCTGCAGACGCTCACCAACCTGTTCATCATGTCCCTGGCCAGCGCCGACCTGGTCATGGGGCTGCTGGTGGTGCCGTTCGGGGCCACCATCGTGGTGTGGGGCCGCTGGGAGTACGGCTCCTTCTTCTGCGAGCTCTGGACCTCGGTGGACGTGCTCTGTGTGACGGCCAGCATCGAGACCCTGTGTGTCATCGCCCTAGACCGCTACCTCGCCATCACGTCGCCCTTCCGCTACCAGAGCCTGCTGACGCGCGCGCGGGCGCGGGCCCTCGTGTGCACCGTGTGGGCCATCTCGGCGCTCGTGTCCTTCCTGCCCATCCTTATGCACTGGTGGCGGGCCGAGGGCGACGAGGCGCGCCGCTGCTACAACGACCCCAAGTGCTGCGACTTCGTCACCAACCGGGCGTACGCCATCGCCTCGTCCGTGGTCTCCTTCTACGTGCCGCTGTGCGTCATGGCCTTCGTGTACCTGCGCGTGTTCCGAGAGGCGCAGAAGCAGGTGAAGAAGATCGACAGCTGTGAGCGACGCTTCCTCAGCGGCCCCGCGCCCGAGCCGGGGCCCCCGCGCCCGGGCCCCGGCTCCAGCCCCGGCTCCGGCTCCGCGGCCGCGCTGGCCAACGGGCGCCACAGCAAGCGGCGGCCGTCGCGCCTCGTGGCCCTGCGCGAGCAGAAGGCGCTCAAGACGCTGGGCATCATCATGGGCGTGTTCACGCTCTGCTGGCTGCCCTTCTTCCTGGCCAACGTGGTGAAGGCCTTCCACCGCGACCTGGTGCCCGACCGCCTCTTCGTCTTCTTCAACTGGCTCGGCTACGCCAACTCGGCCTTCAACCCCATCATCTACTGCCGCAGCCCCGACTTCCGTAAGGCCTTCCAGCGCCTGCTGTGCTGTGCGCGCCGGGCCGCCCGCGGGTGCCACGCGAACCCCCGCGCCCGGCCGCGCGCCTCGGGCTGCCTCGCGCGCGCTGGACCTCCGCCGTCGCCCGGGGCCGCCTCGGACGAGGAGGACGACGACGTCGGGGCCACGCCACCCGCGCGCCTGTTGGAACCCTGGGCAGGCTGCAATGGTGGGGCGGCGGCGGTGGCGGCGGCGGCGGACAGCGACTCGAGCCTGGACGAGCCGTGCCGCCCGGGCTTCAACTCCGAGTCCAAGGTGTAGGGCCCGGCGCGCCCGGGTGCCCTCCGCGCTCCCCGCGTCCCGGACGCGCGCCTTGCGCCCGGGGAGGAGGAGCAGGGGAGCTCGCCCGGGCGCCGCGGGGTGCGGGTGGAGGGGAGAGGAGATGGGTGTTTACTCCAGACCAACGGCAGGTGAACTCGAAGCCCGCAGATGGCTTCTGCATCGTCCGGGACAGACAGGCCGAGGGGCCTCTGCCCAGGAAGGAAAGTCTGGGGAACGGGTGGGAGAGTGGCTTGCCCAGTTTTCTGCGTGCGTTTTCTGTCTGTGGTTGGGCCTCGGGTGTGTGCCTGGGATGCCTCTTGGGAATTCTTTCTTTCTTTCTTTCTTTCCAGGTGGTTGTTGACACTTTCTGCGACGGGGACTGGAGTGCAGGTGGGGTGGGTCGGGGGAGGGGAAGGGAGAAGCAGCAAGAAATGAAAATACCCGCTTGGCTTCTATCCCGCTGTCGGGAACTCGCACAGTCAACCAGGGAGGGAGGCTAGGACAGCTTGTCAGGACGGTTTCCTTTTGCTTCCCAGAGGGATTTTGTGGTCATTCCCGAGTAGTGATTTCTCCTTTCTTGATGCAAAGGGAGAGGATGGATGCCTAACAGTCACGTTTTCGGATGTTTTCAGCAGCGCTCGGAACAGGCTTCACCGCGCCCCGAGCCCTGGGCGCCCCCCGGTCAGGTTGAGGGCTGTCTACCTCACACTGTGCACACCGCACAGCAAGATAGGAAGACTTGTTTATATTAAACAGCTTATTTATGTATCAATAGTCGTGGGAAGGACCAGGCGCTGTGACATGTGACTCTGTCCATTGAAGACAGGACAGAAGCAGAATTTAAAAAGAAGAAAAAGGGAGGGAAAAAAAGGAAATAGTTCAGATTACTGCACATGTGGATACAAACACATAAAAAAGAAGTGGTTCAAGATGCCATTTTTGCACAGTGTTAGGAATCATAAAGTCCACAGATGATGTTACTTGCACAAAAAGAAATGAAATATTTTTTAACGGGGTGGGGGGGGAGAGCTTAAAAACTCGAATAAAATTCGAATTCTATTTCTGTTGTCTATGATGTTATTGAGCTAATGATTTATTGGGGAAATACCTTTTTATACTCTTTTATCATGGTACTGTAACTGTATCCATAGTATAAATATTATCTTAAGGATTTTTTAATTATTTTTTTATGTCCAAGTGCTCACGTGAACCTGCTGGTAAAATCTAGCCCTTGTGTGTAAATTCTACTTCCTCCTGTGTGTTTGACCAAGTATTTATACTCCAGTGCAACTAACTACTGTGTGAGGAATTGGTCCATGTGCAATAAATACCAATGAAGCACAATCAAGATTATGTACCGTGTGTCTGTAAGGGGTCAGTGACAATGAACAAGACAGTCTGTCTCCTTCCAAATAGAGACTGCATTTCTCATAGCGCTCTTTTAATAGCTTTTCATGACTCAATAACATAGCGAAATGCCTCTAGACCAAATAAGGCGTTCACCTACTGAGAGCTGCTGATTTGCCCTCAATTTTCACAGTCGGATTCAAGGTATCCCAGAAGACTTGGAGATTCCATCTGTTGCTGTCAACTGTGGGCTTGTGTGTCTTCTAAAAGAATCTAAGTGACTGGGCTAGGGTAACTCCGCTGCCACTCCGCCCAGAAACCAAAAACAGATGAATCCATGGCGTGAGCAGTTGCCTACTTGAGACGCGGTAAGTGGCCCCCACGGCTTACTTTTGCTTTCCCATGGAAAATCGCAGCCTCCAGACGATCTGTGTGTGCAGGTTTCTGCAGTGGCTGCCTAGAGTGAGAAATGCGTTCACGGCTAAGCAGCAATGTACAAAAGGGCTTTCAAAGTATTATTTCCTTTTATGCAATTAAACAGTTACAGCAGAAGTTCTGGGTGCACAGGTCACAAAGGAAGGCAACTAGGAAGTCATTTGACTTCCTAAAAACATGACGATACCCAAGGGACAGGGTGCTTTCATGATCGGAGTTCCTGAGGAGGCTCTCCTGAAATCCCATCCTGACATTCACTGTGTAGTCTCCCAAATCAGCTATTCATTCAAGTACTTCTCTTTGTGTTTCTGAGCAAATTTTATTTCATAGCTGTAAGGTAAAGAAACCAAGGGAAAGGGTGCAAAGTGTGGGTCCAGTCTCACCTTAGCATGAAGACTATTCTCTACTAGGGAAAGTTACAACTGATTCTCTCTCTCTCTCTCTCTCAGTATTCTAAAGCCAGGAGCCCATCTTCCAAGAAAGGTGAATGATGCCACATTTTAGGGACCACTAGCAAGGACTGCAGGAGCTGCTACAAGGTTTAACCTGCTATGAGGTGTAACCCCCTTTCTCCAAATACAGAAAATAAAGAGAAAAGGTGGGGAGAGTGGGGAACCCAGATGGGGGGTACCCAGATGACAAAGGGTTTTTTAAAGGAAGCAAGGATAGATATGTAAAGGGACCGATTCTGAAGAATGTAAAATGAATGGCAGGAGGAAGTGTCACTGGGAACTAAGTAGTCCATCTCTACCCTCCCCTCCCCACCCCATGACGCTGTAAAATACGTTTTGTCAGGGATTTGTCCCTTCGAACTTTTGGTTTTATTTTTAATAGACTTGATGTCTTCAGTTTCATCTGAAGAATACTGACATACCAGGTTAATGCTTCACTTTCCTGGTTTCCTGATGATTTACTTACTTTGTCCAGATAGATTCTCACATTGAAATAAAGCAAACTTCCTAGCCCCAAATGTACATCTGGCCCATCAAACTTCAGTTCTTAGAACGATGGACGGCCTTTTAAACATCGAGAACAAACATGTGTAACTTAAAGTCTCCAGCAGGCAGGGTTAGTGTCTTCAGTGAGTTAGGGGAAACCACTCTAATCCTGGAACCGGCTTATATGCTTTGGTAAGAAATAGAAAGAGATGTTTGGATAATCCCCTGAGTTCTTTGAAGATTACAAGCACTCGGAAACAGCCTGTTCCAGTGGTTCCGAAGGCACGTGAAAACTACTTTTTGACATTTTTAAAGAAGACTGCCATTGATGTATAATAGGAGAGGTGGGGAGTTGGGTGTCCAGTCCCAATGGCCATGGCGGTGGGATATCTATCCTTGGGCGTGGGCCAGTGCCCTGTGGAAATGGCAAGAGGAGGGCCATGGGCATGCAGCAAGTCAGCCTTACCCAAGGGTTTGTGTATAACCAAGTACCAGTGGCGAAAATCTTAAAGCAGAGAACTAAAATTGTGAGTGAGTGTGATTCACTTACCTTCAGGCTGAGCCTAAGCATAATGTGTTCTCCAGCGTGTCTCCATCCAAGGTTCCCAGGATACATAAATTCTGCCTCTGGTGTAGAAGTGTATCATTGATATGCGATATAGCGTGGGCCTTGTGTGAACTAACTTTGCAAAATAGAGTTTCTTTCTTTTTTGTCCGAGCTTTCTTTGGAACTAGAATTATTAATAACTTCTAAGTGGCTATTGTGAAACTTTTCCTTGTCAAGTACATTTTCCTAGCTTGTTTTAGTGTCACATTTTGTTGAATGTGCTGACTTCCTCTGACAAAATGTAATATTGCCAGGAGGAAATTCTGCACCCAAAGTTTCAGGGTAATATTAACATTGAAGTTTTTACCAAGAGTTTTTAAGCAGAGGTCTAAGGAAAAATTACTCTAAAACTTTTGCTACCAGTTGTGAAAGACTTTAAAAAAAAAATTTTTTTTTTGACGAAGCTGGATCCATTCGTTCTTTTGAAGGAAAAAAAATGAAAACCTTAGCAGTAATTCAAATGAAACACATTGGCACGGATACTGTAGTTTTATTTGTACGTTTCTGGCATAATGTGCTGAGAAACCTAATTCTCTTGACTTCCTGCCAAGTTTCTACTAATCAAAATGGAGAAGATATGCGCTGTTTGGATTATACCTAAAAATAGTTGTGCTACAGTCACATCAGCAAATGGAATTAAATTAATTTCTCTTTCTTCCCCTTCACACACACCCTCCACATTATTTAAATGTCCATCTATAAGGATTGTTTCTGATTCTCATGATTTTTGATTCAGTGTGTACCAAATGGTTGCTACACTGCAATGATTTTTAAGCAAACTCCTTTGAGTTACCCCAGGAAACCTACCCCCCTCCTGAAATACCCATGATACCCTCTCTCATTTAAAGACTTTCTTGTGGGCATAATCAAAGAGGCGTTCCTACTGTAGAGACTTTGTGGGTTCATCTAGCTCATCAATAATCATTTTATGCTTTTGTGGGAGGAGGGGGTAGCTTCTGAATCAATCACGTTTGGTCATTTGATCATGGAGCAGCTAAGAGACTTCCAAATCCAACGGTCAAGTGACAGAAAAAGTCCAGCAGCCTCCAAGAGCTCACCCTGTGCCTGCAACTTAGCACATGATCTTGGCTATGATGGTGTCGATACACAGGGAAGCACTGGCAGTGGCTGCCTTTAAACTTTCCCTTCCCTTGGATGTGAGCAAAGATCACGATTCTACTTGCTGTACCTGAAGCCAATTCTGGGAGCCACCATAGCCCTTGTCTGGGAGCATTCTTCAGTTCTTCTTGAATGACCTGGAGACATCTAGAACACTTAGTTCTAGATAAATTCTCTTCCTAGCAGCACTAGGTTCTCACAAATGGCTCCCCAGAACTCTGATTCTCAACATCTCTCAATGCAAGAAAAGCCTGTTTCTCTCCACCTTTCTTACAGCTCACAGCTGTAATCAGTAGTAACAGGATCACACTATTCCTATTTGTGACACAAAACTTACCTCCGATGCACTGTAAATGTCAAGTTGGAATTCCTTCCCAAGAATTTCAGTATTGCTCATAATTATGAACCAACTCCAAGCGGAAAGTAGTTTAAGCTATTGTTTGTACTTTTCCTATACAAGGTTTTCATTGTGAGTTTAAAATTAGGGGTCTGAGGCCATTCTAACGGGCTTTATTTTTCTGGCACTGTTACTTCGTAATCATATGACCTTGTCAGTCTTTTGGTATTCTGATTTCAAAGTTATTCCATCTGCAACTAAATCAAAGTAGTTTTCCTGGTTATTATTAGGCTGGTCGATTTGTGGGAATTGTGGGTACCTGTAAGGAGAGCAAAATGATGACCACTTTGGACACTCTGGCTCCTTCTCAAACTATAGTTCCTGCTGTGTCCAGTGACCTTGGGCGAGTCAATCCCTTTCCTTGTAGTTCAGGTTCACCGGCCCACAGAACCTGAGAAGTAGCCTTGTGTGTAAGTCCCTTGGAGGTGCTGTGATAGGAGATCTTTACTTTGCCAAGTCTATCATTTCCACTAATTGCTCATGACCTCCTTTTCACTTTCCTAGCAACTCCACCCACAAAAATCCCTGGGTTGTTTTAAGTGAATAGAACAATTAATAATAGCAATTATATATATATATATATATATATATACATATATATATATATATAAAATACCCCATGCATCCAAACAAATGGTCCTTCATTTTTTATTGCACTTAAAATTCCACAGAAACCACAACTGAATAAAATAATCTTCCCAAACATCAGATTAAAAAACCTGTTTGCTGTGTGCTGAGCAAAAATGGTTGTTCGATGATTCTTTACTTACAGTGGCTTTGAGAAAAGTGAGTCAACCTGGAAAATTACTCAACTCCATGATTTTGTGTTGATTTGTAAATGCTAACAACATCTATCTAGATTATTCTCTTTTTTGTCAGAATAACAATTCAGAGATGAAAGGCGCTGAGAGCCATAGGAATTTGTATTTTTGCTTACCTCTCTTTTGTGGCTTGTAGGATATTGAGTTTCTTTGTTCCCAACTTAACAAACAGTGACAAATCTACAGGAACTTCCACTGCCTAAAATATCTTTTATGTTAACTACAGGAACTCACCTGCAATCTTGAGGTCTTTGTTTAAAAAATCCTTTTAACGAATAAACATTAGTGGAAGTTCCAATAACTCCAGGTTTTTTTTTTTTAAAGCTATTAAAGATAACATTTTGGTAAGATGCTCTTTTCTCTCTCTCTCTCTCTTTTTTTTTTTTTAAGATTTATTTATTTGAAAGACTGAGTTACAGAGAGGCAGAGGCAGAGAGAACTAGATATTCCATCCACTGGTTCACTCCCCAGATGGCCGCGACAGCTGGAGCTAAGCAGATCCAAAGCCAGGAGCCAGGAGCTTCCCCTGGGTCTCCCACGTGGGTGCAGGGGCCCAAGCACTTGGACCATCCACCACTGCTTTCCCAGGCCATTAGCAGGGAACTGGATCAGAGGAGGAGCAACCAGGACTGAAACCGGCACCAAAATGCTCTTTGTAAAGAACTCATTGTGCCTAAATGATTCTGGGGTCAATCCTGAGGTGATATGGCTTTTTTTTTTTTTTCCTTTTCTTAAAATAGGCACACCTAAGTAAAACTGAGTCACTCAGAAAAGTTCCAGACTCTGGCATGAAAAAGACCTTAAACAATGCCTTATCCTCATACAAGGTTATTCCCAGATCCGTGCAGATCACCGACGGATGAGATGCAATTTGTGAATTAAAGACCTGTTCTGCCATTTATTAAGCCGTCCTGTCAGCCAATGTTTCCTTGGTAACAAACTCAAATCCCTCACGCTGTTTTGACTCATGGTTGATCTCAGTAGAATCTGAAACCCGAGCCACTATTCTGTATAAAAATCCTCCCAATCGTGTGTGTGAAAACTGTGACACCCTCTCCTCGGCTTTCTATGCACAAATTCCATTTGCTCTTGTAGACAGTTTCACATCCTTTCGTTCTTCCTGCTGCTCCACTGAAGAATCCTCTCCATTAACAGGGATTCCTCCTCGAATCCTCGCCAGTTACAGGGATTCCTCTAGGGAGAGCCTAGCAGAAACCCGACAGAGTACAAAATGTCAAGTTCGGCACCTGATCCCGTGGCAGGCATCCGTACGTCATCATTCTTGGGTTTTTGCTGTAATTTTTGTCAGTATTATCAGAGCCACAAGATTCTCAAGAAAAAAAAATGTACAAAGTGAAAAAAAGAGTGCACCCTGAAAACAAATAAATCCTCCCCTTGCATGAAACGTGCACTGCTTGTGCAAGGCAGAGCAGGCCATACACGTCTTTCTCAGACCAGGCAGTCGATAGAACCTCCTTCCAGAGTGTACACGCGTACCACAGCTCTCTGCACGTATTTTGGGTGTTGATATATTTAGAGGAACAAATCAATTTTTCCACAGTAGCTGTGCTGGGAGACCAGAGTTTACGACTCAGAGGATCCTTGTGAATAGTTTGCTTGTGATCCCCATGCTCACCTGTTCTCCGTTGAGGGTACTCTGTAGTGAGTGTGCTGTACCAGGTACACCCAGCCTAAGACTCTGAGCCCGTCCCAAGGCAACCACACTCGGGCTGTGGGTATCAGATACCCACCTGGGAAAAGCAAGAAAGAATGAGACCGGTGCGGCTGAGCACGAGACACATGGGCTGAAAGTTAGGGCACTAGACCACTATCATCCAATAGAAATACAATGCAACTGTGTATTTAATTTTTTTAATTTTATTTTTATTTTTGACAGGCAGAGAGGACAGTGAGGGAGAGAGAGAGACAGAGAGAAAGGTCTTCCTTTGCCGTTGGTTCACCCTCCAAAGGCCGGCACAGCCGGCGCGCTGCTGCCGACACACCGCACTGATCCGAAGGCAGGAACCAGGTGCTTCTCCTGGTCTCCCATGGGGTGCAGGGCCCAAGCACTTGGGCCATCTTCCACTGCACTCCCGGGCCATAGCAGAGAGCTGGCCTGGAAGAGGGGCAACCAGGACAGAATCCAGGACTCCGACCGGGACTAGAACCCGGTGTGCAGGATTAGCCTGTTGAGCCACGGCGCTGGCCTGTATTTGATTTTTAAAAAAAGATGTATGTATTTATTTATTTATTTGATAGGCAGAGTTAGAGAGGGAGAGAGACAGAAAGAGAGGTCTTCCATCTGCTGGTTCACTCCTCAAATGGCCGCAATGGCTATAGCTGGGCTGATCCAAAACCAGGAGCCAGAAGTTTCTTCCAGGTCTCCCACATGGGTGCAGGGGCCCAAGCACTTGGGCTACCCTCTACTGCTTTCCTACACCATAAGCAGAGAACTGGATTGGAAATGGAGCAGCCAGGACTCAAACTGGTGCCCATATGGGATGCTGCACTGTAGGCGGAGGCTTAACCTACAATGCCATAGTGCTGGCCCCTGCATATTTAACTTTACATGTCCTAGGAATGGCTTTTTTTAAGTAAAAAAAAAAACAGATAGCATTAGTTTTCAACATATAATTGATGTAAGATTTTTTTTAGTGTGAGTCTTTTTTAATATATGAAATTTTTGACATCTGATCTGTATCTCACATGTACAGCCCACCTCTACTGGTAGTAACCTCTGCTCAACAGCAGAGGAGGGTATGGATGGTGAGTGACATTATCTAGAGTCTTGATAACCACACGGGTCTTGGATAAGGAGATAGAATCCCATGCAAGGCCATTCCATCGGCAATTGCTAGGGGGGAAAACTACATGAACAAAAGTATAGAAGTGTAGGTAGTTGGGATGAAGGCTTAGGCATCGAAAAGCCAGATACAGACAGTTCAGGCCGATGGAGCAATTAGAGATGAAACTGAAGAAGAGGTTTGGGAACAGATTAGAAGGTTCTTGCAAAAGTGTTGGACTCAAGTTTTCCTGAAAGCGTGAAGAAGAGCAAGTGTCAGGATTGAAGCAATGTTTGAGAAAGGTTGACCTGGCATCAGAAGGCTGATGGATTGGTGTAACATCTCACTTCATCTTCAACATAACTCTAAGTAAATCCAATGAATCCCATTGTATGAACTAGAAAACTAAGACTTGTATCTCTCTCTCTCTCTCTCTCTCTCTCTCTCTCTCTCTCTCTCTCACACACACACACACACTCATTGTTAAATGGCTTTTTTAGAAGTTTGATAAATCACTTTCAGGAGGTGACTCAGAGGAACACACCCTTACTAAGCAGGTTTCTGAGTGCACCAGGTTGAGAGCTTGGTAAAGCCCCCTGGCAGTCAGACCCGTGAGCTCAGGACGCTTGTCCCAGGCGACAGGTGAACAGAGCCCCAGGCTAGGTGCCTGACTCTGTCTCTTATCCATGTCCCCAAACTCTTGTCTGTTCCCCACCAGGCTGGAAGCTTCTTTAGGAAAAAGCCTTGCTCTGTATCTTTCACTCGCCAGTGCCCCCAGCGAGTTGCCAAGCACGTGGCTGCCTGAATTCAAGTACAGTCAGAGAAACAATACTTCTGGCTTCTGCAACAATCCAGGCACACAGCAGCACCAGGCCTACCCGGAGCTGGTTACCGTCAGAAGAATCAGCACAACCCTCTCATTCCTTTGGAAGTCCACGTTTTCACTACCAGACGTCAAGCATGGTTTCTCCAAGGGCTACGTCTCAAACGGCAACAGAGATGTGGTGATCTCTGCTGGCCTCCCAGGAGACATTGGGGTTATTTTCCAGATATTTCTAAGCAACAAGTTTATTTCTAGCAATGGCACAGGGGCTGCTGGAATTGTGTTGCTGCCCAAGCAACATACACTCAGTGAGAGTGAAGGTGTCAATACACCGAAATTGTAAACTGTGCAGAAGAATGTGCTCCAGGTTCTAGGTCAGCTGTCAAAGTGCAAAATTCTTGATCTGTCACATATTGGATGGCATCCTAAGCGGAGCTCTCTCCTTTCTCCCGGAGAGATCTAGAGCCACTTCGCTCACTAGACTTTGCAGGATAAAAGCTCCTGTCTCCGCCCAAGTGATCTCCCCAGACCTGAACTCTTCATGTGGTGAAGCAAATCAGATTCTGGGTCAGTACTATACAGATTTCTGTCATAGATTGTATTTCTGCATGACCTAGCCATCAAAAGTACTTGGGGCCAGCAGACATCGCAACCTTCTTCAAGTTTGCTTACCCTCTTAGGTCTTTTCCACTTGGATTCATAATCCTTATCTTGCCCTCTTAACACAGAAGAGGGAGTTTGTGTGGAATCTTTAGCCATTTCACTGGAAATATGTGGATTCTTGCCTTTTTACCAAGTGTTAGGCCTTTACCTGGCTTTTTTTTTTTTTTAATAACGTATGTATGTTATGGTCTCAGTAATACAAAAATACACTTGAAGCAGCACTGTATTTTTTAAATTTTATTTAATGAACATAAATTTCCAAAGTACAGCTTATGGATTACAATAGCTCCCCCCCCCATAACTTCTCTCCCACCCACAACACTCACCTCTCCCACTCCCTCTCCTCTTCCATTCACATCAAGATTAATTTTCAATTATCTCTAAATACAGAAGATCAATTTAGCATATATTAAGTAAAGATTTCAACAGTTTGCACCCACACAGAAACACAAAATGTAAAATACTATTTGAGTACTAGTTATAGCATTAATTAAACACCAAAGAATAATTGTGTATTAATTACAGAGTTCAACCAATAGTTTTAAGTAGAACATAAAAAATACTAAAAGGGTAAAGTATTAAGTTCTTTTTTTTTGGTTTGTTATATAGTTATTTTTTTTATTTAATAAATGTGAATTTACAAAGTGCAACTTTTGTATTGTTGTGGCTTCCCCCCCAACCTCCCTCCCTCCCGTGGCCCTCCCCTCTCCCACTCCCTCTCCCATCCTGCCCTTCATCGAGTTTCATTTTCAATTACCTTCATATACTGAAAATCAACTTAGTATATACTAAGCAAGGATTTCAACAGGCTGCACTCACACAACCGCACAAGGTATAGGGTATTGTTCGACTAGTAGTGTTTTTAAGTTTCATAGTAAAACACATTAAGGACAGAGATTCTACGTGGGGAGCATGTACCCAGTGACTCCCGTTGTTGATTTAACAATTGGCACTCTTATTTGTGACGTCAGCAATCACCCGAGACTCTTGCTATGAGCTGTCTGGGCTATGGAAGCCCCTTGAGTTCACCGACTCTGAAATTGTTTAGTCAAGGCCGTGTCACAGTGGAGGTTCCTTCCTCCCTTCAGAGAAAGGCGCCTCTCTCCTTGATGGCCTGTTCCTTCTGCTGGGGTCTTGATCACCAGGGTCTTTCATTTAGATTGTTTTTTGCCACTGTGTCATGGCTTTCCATGCCTGTTGAGACTCTCGTGGGCCTTTTAGCCAGATCCGAATGTCCCAAGGGTTGATTCTGAGGCAGGAGTGCTGTTTTGGGCATTTGCCATTCTATGAGTCTGCTGTGTGTCCTGCTGCCCCCTCAGGATCATTCTCTCCCTTTTAATTCTATCCTTCATTCTTTGCTTACACTGGTCTTATTTGTGAAATCTCTTGGACACATACCCTCTCTTTTTGATCGGCTGTGTATTTATACTTACCACTTTACCAAGTGCGCTCTGTGTTTCTAACACCGGACCAGCATTACATTTGCAAGAAGCTCGGTGAGGAGGCTTCAGACTGGGAAAGCGGAGCCAACCAGAGGCTGACGCAGCACACGCTCACGGGGAGCACAGCCTCCGCACCACAGCAGCTCCATTACTGTTTTTTTTAAAGACTTATTTATTTTTTATTTGAAAGGTGGGGTTACAGAGGTAGAGATAGAGAGAGAGAGACAAAGAGAGAGAGACAAAGAGAGAGAGACAGAGAGAGAGAGAAAGAGAGAGAGAGAAAGAGAGAGAGAGGTCTTCCATCCACTGGTTCACTCCCCCAAATGGCAGCAACGGCTGGAGCTGGGCCGACCCAAAGCCAGGAGCTTCTTCCAGGCCTCCCACATGGGTGCAGGGGCCCAAGGACTTGGGCAGTCTTCTGCTGCTTTCCCAGACCATAGCACAGAGCGAGATGCAAAGTGGAGCAGCTGGGACTCGAACCTGAGCCCATCCAGGATGCCAGCACTGCAGGCGGCGGCTTTACTCACTAAGCCGCAGCGCCGGCCCTGGAGCTCCATTCTTTAAACGTTCAGAAACCTATTTGGTAAGAATGTTTTTTCTGCCTCTGCTCCTGAGATTGATGTATGAAATCAGAAAGCCACTTTAATAATTTACAGTTGAGCTGTCACAAAGCCCATTTCCCGCCTCCCCTTGTGCGTGATCAGACGTTCTCTACACGCCGGGAAGATAATTGTAATGAAAAGCTTGCTCCGTGAGCTTGGGGTCAGGACAAAGAAAGCTGGTTAGAAAGATTACCAGTGCATTCGTTTCCACCACGGCCCAGAAAATTGGAAAGCCGCTAGCTCTGAGACCAACTTGCCCTTGACCTAAGATAAGACTTGGGTGGGTACTGCCAACATGTGTCTCTGTGCCGCTTCTTTCTTTGTCACCGGTAGGGGCATGCCCTCCCTTCCCAACCCACTCCCCGACACACACCGTCTCCCCTTGCACAAGTTAACACACCTAAGCAGGCCACGGGTCTGATCTTGATGGCCTGGCTCTTTATAAGGACCGCAAGTCTCTGCTGTCATCCGTTATTTCTAAGTGAATGGAGGCTGGGAACAGGCAGGTGGTTTGTTGCCTCTCCTACAATCCTGAGATCAAAGGTTATTTCCCATAGAAATGCCTCTGGTTCTTGTTCTACATAAAAGGAAACAAGTGTTTGAAATGGTTAATTTTGCTCACAGAAATAGCATTATTTCCATTTCATTTAACAATATGTCCCTTTTCCTGAAACATTAAATATAGGTCTAGCCAGCATTCAAATATTTTTTCCTGATTTGCCTCTAAGATGAATTTGAACTCTAAGTGCACTTTCCTGATCTATATTATAGAAACAGCTCAGCCAATGATTCCTCTGAAAAGGCCACACTCTTGGGCCCTCCTAGGCTGGACCTCTGGACAGATGTCTGAGATTTTGACCATGTTTATACAAGGAAGAAAAATTATTTTATGATGACACTAAAAGATTGGGTTCAAACAAACTCATTTTAGATTATAATTGTAGAGCAAAAATTGCAATTTGTGGCATAAAAGATGATTATACTCTTAAGTATTTTGTTTCCAACCAATTTAATGTTATATTGTCATTTTACTGTATTATGAATCAATTTATAATTGGTTATTCATTTGTACTGTGGTAGGGCTCTAGACAGTAGAGAATAAGATAGACACAGTCCTCAAAATTGGGTAGTTACACTTTTATTAACTAATTTTTTAATTTAAAAATTTAAAATTTAAAAATAATTTTTTGAAAAATTACTTATTTTTCATTTTATTTGAAAGGCAAAGAGGCAGAAAGATAGACAAAGGATCTTCCATGTGCTGGTTCCCTCCCCAGATGCCTGGCAGAACGCAGAACTCCATCTAGGTCACCCATGTGAGTAGGAGGGACCCACATACTTGAGCCATCACCTGCTGCCTCCCAGGGTGCACACTAGCAGGGAGCTGGGTTGCATACGGGGTGCAGGCAGCCCAAGCGGCAACTTAAGCACTGTGTTACATGCCAGTTCTATTTTATTTTTTCATTGACAAGTCATCTTGCATATTTATGGAGTACAATGTGAAGTTATGATACACGTACACAGAGTTAGGATGATTAAATCAGGCTAATTAACATATCACCTCACATATTTTCATTTGTAGGGAGAATATTAAAAATCTGCTCACTTTGTAATTTTGAAATACACGGTACATTATTATTAGCTATAGTCATCAGGCTGTGCAATAGATCACTAGAAGTTACTCCTCTTCCTAAGTGAAACTGCGGGCCTTTGGCTATCATCTTCCTCTCCCTTTCTACCACCCCACGCCCCCATGCTGGTAGCCAGCATTCCACTCTCTACTTTGGCTTTTTTAGATGCCACATGCAAGTGAGATCATGCAGTGTTTGTCTCTCTGCCAGCAAATGCTTTTGCCTGTGATTCCTCCACCTGCACTTTGGGAGCATCAGTGGGGGCAGAGGATGCACCTGTTGCTCCAACATCCATTGACCAGAAATCAGAAACCATTTGCTGCCTCTCAGCCAGGGTGGAGAGATGAAAGGAGCATTTTGTCCTTTGTTCAAACCTACACAAGCATATATTGAAAATCTCAAAGTGAATGCTGCGTATGCACACAGTCACGTGCATAGGTGGGCTGATGTGTCCATGCAGATTCACAAGGACACTTCACAAAGCTTTTGGAAAGTGCAATGAAAACATAGGTGTGTGCCAGTGCAAAAAACATTGAAATTCATGCATGGTTTTTTCATGAATGCATTTTCCTATTTTTTAAAACTTTTATTTAATAAATATAAATTCAAAAGTACAACTTTTAGATTATCACGGCTTTTCCCCCCATAACCTCCCTTCCACCCACAACCATCCCATCTCCCACTCCCTCTCCCATCCCATTCTTCATCAAGATTCATTTTCAATTATCTTTATATACAGAAGATCAACTTGGTATATACTAAGTAGAGATTTCAACAGTTTGCACCCACACAGATACACAAAGTATAAAGTACTGTTTGAGTAGTAGTTTTACTGTTAATTCACATAGTACAACACATTAAGGACAGAGGTCCTACATGGGGAGCAAGTGTACAGTGACTCCCGTTGTTGATTTAACAATTGACACTCTTATTTATTACAGTAATCACCCGAGGCTCTTGAAATGAGCTGCCAAGGCTATGGAAGCCTCTTGAGTTCACAAACTCCGACCTTATTTAGACAAGGCCATAGTCAAAGTGAAAGTTCTCTCCTCCCTTCAGAGAAAGGTACCTCCTTCTTTGATGGCCCCTTCTTTCCGCTGGGATCTCACTCACAGAGATCTTCCATTTAAGTCTTTTTTTTTTTTTTTTTTTTGCCAGAGTGTCTTGGCTTTCCATGCCTGAGAAACTCTCATGGGCTTTTTAGCCAGATCCGAATGCCTTAAGGCATCTGATTCTGAGGCCAGAGTGCTGTTTAGGGCATCTGCCATTCTATGAATCTGCTGTGTATCCCGTGTTCCATGTTGGATCATTCTCTCCTTTTTAATTCTGTCAGTTAGTATTAGCAGACACTAGTATTGTTTATGCGATCCCTTTGACACTTAATCCTATCATTATAATCAATTATGAACTGAAACTGATCACTTTGACTAGTAAGATGGCATTGGTACATGCCACCTTGATGGGACTGAATTGGAATCCCCTGGAACATTTCTAGCTCTACCATTAGGGGTAAGTCCGAGTGAGCATGTGCCAAACTGTTCATCTCCCTCTCTTATTCCCACTCTTACATTTAACAAGGATCACTTTTCAGTTAAATTGAAATACCTAAGAATAATTGTGTGTTAATTAAAGAGTTCAACCAGTGGTATTAAGTAGAACAAAAAAAAAAAAACACTAAAAGGAATAAAATAGTAAGTTATTCCTTGACAGTCTGGATAAGGGTGATCAAATCATTGTTTCTCATAGTGTCCATTTCACTTCAACAGGTTTCCTTTTATGTGCAGTTAGTTGTCACAGATCAGGGAGAACATATGATGTTTGTCCCTTTGGGACTGGCTTATTTCACTCCAGATTCTTCCACTTTGTTGCAAATGACCGGATTTCATTTTTTTTTCTTTTTTTTACTGCTGTCTATAGAGTACATATCCCATAATTTCTTCATCCAGTATACTGTTGATGGGCATTTAGGTTGATTCCATGTCTTAGCTATTGTGAATTGAGGTGCAATAAACATTGAGGTGCAGACAGCTCTTTTATTTGCCAATTTAATTTCCTTTGGGTAAATTCCAAAGAGTGGGATGGCTGGGTCATGTGGTAGGGCTATATTCAGGTTTCTGAGGAATCTCCAAACTGTCTTCCATAGTGGCTTTACCAGTTTGCATTCCCACCAACAGTGGATTAGTGTGCTTTTTTCCCACATCCTCACCAGCATCTGTTGTTAGTTGATTTCTATATGTAAGCCACATGAATGCATTTTCTATGAACTTTTTTCAGGTACCCTGCTATATATATTTTTTCATATACCAGATAACTATATCTTTATAGGCAGAATACATCAATACATCGTGGTATAGGTCCACAAGCTCTTACCTGAGGCCCTATGGAACCAGATGTGTCTTGGAATTCAGAATTATGGGAATTTTCGGAAGGGAACATGGGACTATACTCAATATTACACAACACTCTAAGCAGGTTCCAGGTCAGCACCCCATGATCAAACATTAATATCTCTACTGTGAAATGTATGATTATTCATACTAAGTGGATAAATAATGACTATAAATAGCCTCCTGGCAATTCAAGTCAGATTTTGCTGCCAAAGGAGTTCAAGTAAGGTCACACCTACTGCCAAATGAGTTATGGAAAAACTCTGCCTTCAGAGATTTCTGGACTTGGGGATTGGAGAATGAAATTGTGTGCCTGTATAATGGATTATTCCTTGACAGGCTGTTACCTTCTGTTGAGTGATGGCAATGAAACATATTTAAGTACACCAAATATGTTACACTCACTAATTTACAAATAATGTTATTCAAGAAATATTTAACAATTATTTAAACAGTGGCAATTACAGGGAGACTTTGAAATAACTAAGGCTGGGTCCTACTAGCAGATTTCATAGCCAAAAGCAAGGTAGCCATTTGTGAGCAAGTTTTTTTGAAGCAATCATCAAGAGTGAATATATTGTATAATCAATCTTCTCTTGGTCAGAGACAGCTTGTCAGCTGGCAAAATAATCTTGATTCATACGGGGCTCAGCTCATGGAACCTCAGGATTGAAGAGGTCTTTAAAAACCACTGTAGGGGCTGACACTGTGGCATGGTGGGTAAAGCCATCGCTTGCAGTACCGGCATCCTACATCGCACCAGTTCCAGTCTCCGCTGCTCCACTTCCAATCCAGCTCTCTGCTGCAGCCTGGGAAAGCAGCTGAAGACGGCCCAAGTCCTTAGGCCCCCGCACCCGGAGGAGGCTCCTAGCTCCTGGCTTCGGATTGGCCCCTCTCCAGCCTTTGCGGCCCTCTGGGGAGTGGGCCAGTGAATGGAAAACCTCCTTCCTCTCTCTCTCTCTCTCTCCCTCTCTCTCTGCATTTGCCTCTCTGTAGCTCCACCTTTCAAATAAATAAATAAATTTTAAAAACAATAAAAGAAACTGCTATAGTCCGACCAGCTCTGACAGCAAAGGACCTTCATACCCTTAGGTCACTCATCCCTTTAAGATGACCGGTTGAAAAAGAGAAGAAGGAAAAGGTTTAGGACCTTCACCCTAGAAAGACGTATGACTATCTCTGTGAAAAGTGTCACAATCATTTCCCAGAGGCCACTGCGAACTCGTGCCTCAGACGCTTTCTGTATTTGAGAAGAAAGCCAAAGTTTAAAAATCTCACAGCAACCTCAGCACCACAGACAATTTCTTTATTTTAAGCGACCTCATAAATTCACGGCGGTCATGAGTCCCTGTGGCTGCTTGACATTTATCTCAACCGATGATTTTTTTATGCAATATTTATAAGATACATATTTTTGAACTCATTGTGACCCCTTGTCTTTATCTTAAAGGTTGGAAAGAGGAAACGTAATGACACTTTTTTTGTGCTTTTTTTTTTTTTTTTTGGTCATGCATAACTCAGAGTGGATAAAAAAGAAAAAGGAATCCTCTAAGGAAAAGATAAAGTTTCCCCCTAGTAAATACATCAAGCATCAATTTTCAACTTGACATTAACCGGGAAAGGAAATGATGAAGTACATTTTCTAAGTGTAGCGCTGTCACAGGAAGACGGATGTCTATTAGCCTCTGATTCGACGGCGTTAGCCACACGATTTCTCTCCTTTGACATTTTTAGAAGTCTGATAGGAAAGGGTCCTGGCTGTGTTGTGGGATACACTTCTTCCCGTGCTCTTATCTGAACTGCTCGTGAGCACCCTGTCGTTTGGGACCTAAGTGTCTGAAAGAGGCTCACGCAACAGGTGACCCACAGCCGCCACGCCAAGACCTCGCCGAAAGACCGACCGTGGCTCCCTCCTAGCCTGGAACAGGCAAAGTTCCCTGCAGCTCTCCCCCCTTAGTCTGATGAAATGCCACACAGAGTGTCCAGTGCAGGCTGGGTCTTACGCCTCGCCCTGCACCGTGGCTTCATCAACAGCCCTCCACGTGGTCTTCACGTGCGCTGTGCAAGGGAAAGCACAGGCAGGAGGCCCAAAAGCCCCGTGACCGCATCCTCACCCTCCTGAAATATGCCTTGCCAGGTCTGCTGTGGGGCTCTGGCCAGACCTTTGCCCAGAGCCTGGGTAGGGTGAGAAGAGCCCCTCCTTAAGTGGCCCTGGGTGTGGACGTCCTCCTGTTGTTCCCTTTCAGAACCACTTTTCCCCTCTCAGTAGAAAGAAAATTCTATCCATGGCAGTTAATGTACTTGCTCCTTGGTTGCTATTCAGGGTCAAAAATATACCATGTAGGGAGGGCCTTTGGCACAGTGACTAAGATGCTGCCTAGAACGCCCACATCCCATACCAGAGTGCCGAGGTTCAGATCCTGGCTCTGGCTCCCAATTCCAACCTCCATAGAAGGCAGCACGGGATGGCTCAAGGACTTGGATCCCTGCCACACACGTGGGAGATGCAGATTAAATTTTAGCTCCTGGCTTTGGCCTGAACAAGTGCAAGCATTTGGGAAGTGAACCAGAAGATGGGAGATCTCTGTCTGTCTCTCCTCTCTCTCTCTCTGCCTTTCAGATACAATGAAAATAAATAAATAAAAAGCTCAATACATACATACATATATCTATACTATATTAAAGAACACACAATCTGAAACACACAGTATGCCAAGTCAAAGAAACCTGACATAAAAGAACATCTATTACATGATTTCATTTATATGAAGTGTCGTCATTCTTTGCTTAGTAATAGGGATATGTTCTCAGAAGCATGCCATGAGGTAATTTCATGGCTGTGCAAGCATCTTGGAGTGTAATTACATAAACTTAGACAGCTATGATGTCACTATGGGATACAATAATCTTATGGAACCATTGCCATATATGCCATCTGTCGTGGACCGAAGCCTTGTTTCGTGGTGTGTGAATGTGTCCAGCTCAGGCAAATTCATCAGGACAGAATGTGGTTACCAGGGGTTGGAGGAGCTGGAGACTGACTGCTGGATGGGAATGGAGTTTCTTTTTGGGATGATGAAAAAGCTGTGGACCCAGCTAACAGTGATGGTTGATCAAACCTTTTGAATGCCCTAAATACCAATGAAATGTGCGCTGTGGAATGGTTACAGCGGTGAATTCTGTTTCTTTTACCACAATTTTTAGGGTCTTTTCTACTAGGCTTGCAATTTATTTAGATACACAGAACCATGTAAAATTTTAAAATGGAGAAAATATTTCAGCAAAAGGAAAAGGGAAAAAAATTACTGTGACTTAGCCAATGGTCAGGTTGACTTTTATCAGAGTTTAAAGCAAGGGAGAAAGAAAACAGCTTCATTTTCACGAGCCCATGCAAGTCTCACCTTTTATGGATAAGGAAGTTAAGGCTTATGTTTCCTCCTGTCTGAATTTAACTCTGGTTCTGCCAGATTTGTTGACTATGTGACTGGGGTTCAGTTATGGAACCTCTCTGAACATCAGTTTCTACATCAATAAAATGGGATTGAAAATACCTAGTACTGGGGCTAGTGTGGTGGTGCAGTGGGTTAAGCTCCCACTTGCAATGCCAGCATCCCACATCGGAGCACTGGTTCAAGTCCAGGCTGCTGTGTTTCCAATCCAGCCCCCTGCCTATGTAGCTGGGAAGGCAGCAGATGATGGTCCTACCACCCAAGTGGTACACCCAGATGGAATTCTGGGCTCCTGGCTTCAGCCTGGCCCAGCCCCAAGCTATTGTGGCTATTTGGAGAATGACTCCAGCCAACAGAAGATCTCTCTGTCTTTCCTTCTCTCTCTCTGTCATTCTGTCTTTCAATAAATAAATAAATAAATCTTTAAGAAAAGAAAATACCTAGCACTGAGCTCTCACAAAATATCAGCCGATCACTTGCTGACACAGCAAAGTTAAAAAAAATTCTTTTCCTGAAAGAGAGAGATAGAGATAGAGAGAGAGATGCTGGATCATTTCCCGAATGCCTACAATAGCCAGGGCTGGAGCCAGAAACATAATCCACATCTCCCATGTGGGTGACAGAAACCCAATTACCTGAGCCATCCCTGTTGCTTCCCAGAGGTTGCATTAGCAGAAAACTGGATTCAGGGACCAGAGTCGGAACTCAAACTCAGGCACTCCAATGTGGGACATGGGTGTCTTAACCAGTGTCATCTTCTTTTTTTAATTAATTAATTAATTTGAAAAGAAGAGCCACAGAGAGAGGGGGGGAGAGACATATAGATGTTTCACTCACTGGTTCACTGCCCTGATGGCTGCAATGGGCTGCGCCAGGCCAAAAGAGCTAAGAGCCTGGAATTCCATCCCAGTCTCTCATATGGGTAACAGGGAACCAAGCACTTGGGCCATCTTCCACTGATTTCTCAGGTGCATTAGCAGGGAGCTGGATCAGAAGCGGATCAGCCGGGATTCCAACTGTTGTTCAAATGGGATGCTGGCATCACACACAGGTGGTGGTTCCACCTGCTATGGCACAGTGCCAACCCCAGCCACTGTCTTAACTGCTGAGACAAACAGCCACCTTAAAAAAGCTAAACCGAGGGCTGGCACTGTGGTGCAGTGGGCTAAGGCCCCAGCCTGCAGGGCCGGCATCCCATAGGGGCGCCAGCTGCTCCTCTTCCCATCCAACTCTCTGCTATGGCCTGGGACAGCAGTCGAAGATGGCCCAAGTGCTTGGGCCTCTGCATTTACATGGGAGACCTGGAAGAAGCTCCTGGCTCCTGGCTTCGGACTGGCTCAGCTCTGGCCGTTGTGGTCATTTGGGGAATGAACCAGTGTAATGGAAGACCTTTCTCTCTCTCTCTCTCTCTCTCTCTCTCTCTCTCTCTCTGTAACTCTGTCTTTCAAATAAATAAAATAATTCTTTATAATTCTTTAAAAGAAGAAGAAGTAGAAGAAAAAGGAAAAGCTAAACTGATTAGGCCTTCCTTTGAGAAGGGAGACACCTTCATCACAAAGGCTTAGCAGGGCCTCAGAGCAGGGAGTCAACATGAATGTTGACAGGGGTTTAGGGTGTGGGCCCGGGTGACTTTTCCAGGACAGGTATTTGCAGGCAGCACTGATGAACACCAGGCAGTCCTGGTAATATGTTAGCATAGGATTGCTGAGCCCAGATGGAGGGTTTGAAGCAAGCCTCGACAGGTAAGCTGTTGTTAGAATGGCGAAGCTGCTTGCCTCTTGTCCTAGGTAAATTACTCTGCAGGAACTTCCTGAAGCACGCGGCATGTTTACGGGGCTATAGTCCTGTTATCTGGAGGGAAGGGCTCCTAGAACAAGCCAGGTTATGTTTACAGTAGTCTCAGTCTCCGTCCTCCTGTTCTGTCGTGTTGGATACGGGGACTTGGTGCCCCCAGAGGGGCTAGGGTTACATGGCAAGGGCACAGTCCAGGCTCTCAACCCACCTTTCGTTTTCTTACCACCATTTCCACAAAAATGTGTTCCTAGGTAGTGAGTCGCAGCCAGACCTACAAGCAGATCCCTGCCACCTGCCACAGGACCCACTCCACTTCCCTTGGCACAGTACAAGGTGGGACATACAAACAATAATTGAATCTTTGGGTGTACTGTGTAAGAAATGCATATAGGGAAGACCTAAGTGGAGTTGTGTATTTGGGTTTGAGGCTCTACGAAGAGATCCAAATAAGATACAAACACCTAGGAGCTCTTGGTGTCCTGCACCCAACACATGAAAAGTGCCGAGAACCCTTAGGAGAGCATTTAGAACACACAGAGGAAAAGGCCCTGGATTGTTGTAGCATTTTAAGGGACAGGAAGAGATGAGGCCAAACAAGGAATAAAGTCAAGCTTACCTGGTGTCATGGGAAGCAGAGGCAGATTCATTGAGCTATAATAAAACGTCTCGAGAATTTTCACCACTGTGAGTGCGGGTGTGAGGAGGCCGTTAGAACTAGGTCCTGGGTTCTCTGTGCCCCTGGGCCGACTATATAGCACTTCCTCCTCCATAAAATGATGATCATGGTGCTTAGCAGGAAATGCATATACTCAGTTAATTTTTAAAATAATTGTATTTATTTATTTTCTTTTGAGAGGCAGAGAGACAAAGATAGAAACCTAAAGACAGACACCCATCCTCTGGTTCATTCCCTCAAATTCCCACAATAATCCTAACTGGACCAGGATAATCAAAACCTGGAGCCAGGATCTCAACGCAGGTCTTCCATGTGGGGGCCAAGGACCCAACCTCTTGAGCGATCACCACAGCCCCTGAGGGTCTACACTGATGGAGAGCTGGAATCAGGAGCTGGAGCCAGGATTCAAACCCAGTACTCTGATATGGGATGCAGGTATCCTAACTCTCTGCCTACCTGCTGTGCCAAATGCTTGCTCTCTTGGCTAATTTTGAAAGTTAAGTCCATTATACGATGTGTACATGTATGGAAAAAGCACATAGTACCCCTTAAATATAAACGATTGTATATGACTGCTAAAAAATCGTTAATATACAATTCTACATGACTTAAAAATTGTTAATAAAGAAAGTAAATAAATTCTTACTACTAAATTCTAAGTTCTTTCCAAGGTTGGCCAAAGATGAGGAGTTTTGTTTTGCTTTGTTCCATTTGTTTTCACTTTCCCCTTACCTTCGGGGAGCACCTGGGTGTGCCTCCCAGAAGACTGGGAAATCAGCCTTCCCTGTGGAATACTGAGCCTGACTGGTTCTGAGGAAGAACCGGGAGTCTCCCGGGGAAGGCAGGTCACAAGAGACTCATGGACTGATGTTCCGACCGGAAGATTCTGCGTTGTGTACGTAGGCAGCTCAGGGGTTACCCTGTTGATCTGAGCATGATCAGGCCCAAATCCTCATTCTTAGCTACTCACCTCCTCTCCTTTCCTATGACTTTCGGCATTCCTCGTGGGCAGCGCTGTTGAAATTTATAGCTGCTCCCTTTGAACCCGACTGACTGCCCAGAGGTCAAACACAGCAGCTTTTTCAGAGTTTATTTGTATAAACTAACACTTTGCTGCCCTGTGGAATTACGCACATCCACGCGGCCAGTTAAACCCGTGACATGAGAGGACGGTGAATAATTCCTATTTTGCACACTTCGAACAGAGGCATCAGAAAGGCCCTTGAACTAGGAACTGGGACATACGTGGATTCTAACGCCCTCTGTCGCCAGTAAGTTTGGGGGAAGAGCTTTATGTGCGGTGACCACAATGCTGACTGTGGAAAGGCTGCTGGTGGAACAGGGTAATTACTGAGGTCTTTCCCCAACTGTGATGAACTCTGACTACCCTACTCTCGTGCTCTTGAAAATTCTGTCACTTTCTAAGGGATTTTTTTTTAAAGAAATCAAAGTTAATTAATTACTTTATATCTGTCTATCAAGAAATCTTTATTGAGGCAGGCATCTGGCCCAGCAGTTAAAATGACCACGGAGTCTGGATTCAGTATCTCTCTCCAACTCCTGACTCCAACTTCCTGCTAATGTAGACCCTGGGAGACAGCAATGATGCCTCAAGAACTGGAGTTCCTGCCACCCAGGTGGGAGACCTGGATTGAGTGCCTGGCTCCTGGCTTTGGCCCTGGCCCAGCCTTGGCCATCACAGACATTTGGAGAGTGAACCAGCAGACAGAAGATTTCTCTATGTCCTTCTGCCTTTCAAATAAAAAAACATAAATGAAAACATTTTTTTTAAAAAAAGAAGAAAGAGTTGCAAAAGGGAGACAGATCTGGGAGATGGTTTCCTTGGGGAAGTTCACAGATAGATTTAGCTGCATGGTTAGAGGCACACAGGGAAGTCTTCCAGGCAACTCAGAAAGTAGATTCGTGGCTCAGGGTAAGGCTAGAGATAGAGACAGAGTATGAGGTCATTTCAAAAAGTTTCTGGAAAATTAAAACATAAATTTTATTTGAGATCTATGTGTAGTATTTTCATCATTCACATTTTCCTTTAGTTTTTTTGAGGATTCCCTCACAGACACAGACTTCAAAATTCTTTGCACCAAGGCTGGTGCTGTGGCGTAGTGGGTAAGGCCGCTGCCTCCAGGGCCGGCATCCCATGTGGAAGTCAGTTCGAGTCCTGGCTGCTCCATGTCCAATCCAGCTCTCTGCTATGGCCTGGGAAAGCAGTAGATGGCCCAAGTCCTTGAGCCCCTGCACCCACATGAGAGAACCAGAAGAAGCTCATTGCTCCTGGCTTCAGATCAGCACAGCTCCAACTGTTGCAGCCATCTGGGGAGTGAACCAGCGGATGGAAGACCTCTCTCTCTCTCTCTCCCTCTGCCTCTCTGTAACTCTGCCTTTCAAATAAATAAGCAAATCTTTTAAAAAATTCTTTGCATAAAATAAACTTATTTATTAATTCCACTTCTCACAAACTTCTTAGGTACCCTTGTATTTATTGGTGAAAACTTTCAAATACCACTAACCACAGAGTAAGAAAATGAAGGGGAGGGGGGAACAAAAGTATGGGGAAGGAACTGTCATCACTACCATTTTCCTAAGGTTGCTTTTCAAAATGACAATATTTCTAATATCTTCAAGGACACATGTCTGTGTAGCCATTTCAGGCACTATATAACAACAGATAAGAAAAATGCAGATTGTAACATTACTAAATGTATATGCATATGTGTGTCTGTGACTCTCCTTCCTTGTTCAAGGAAAACATGGTAAGCGGCTCCCAGCCAGGTGAGCCGCCCGGGACCAGCAAGGGGCAGGTTGCGCTCTCCTTTCGAGTTTCAGTCCATTGTCCTCACAGGCCCGGTTTTTGCAGGATGTTCCGCTCTGTGACTGGAACGTGCCTGGCCCAGAGGACGCGGTATCAGGCAGACAACATATTTCTTACTTTAGAAGTGCAACTGGTAGAATAAAGAGCCTGAGAACCGGAACTGCTGCCAGAAATAGCCGGGCAAATTCACCCACTTCCAAGAAGGTCACTCGGTTTCAGCACAGGGTGCAGGCAGATCGAAGCGGATTCTTGGCACTGTCACGGCCGTGTCTGCCTGTTGCATAACTTCGCTCCCTTGATCGAGAGCCCTGGTGTTGACCTGGCGTTTTCTGTTCCTCTCTGCGATAGCGTTTTGCAGCCGTGTCATAATAATCACTCTTATCAGGTGACCTTCCCCAATAAGTCAGCCTCCGTTCTGTTTCAGCAGCTCTCTGTTGAGAATCCTATTTTCACTGAACAATTATAACCTACGAGCTGTCATCTGTCAGGTTTTAAGTGTTTGTTAGAAATTGTCCCCGACAGGTAGTCATTAGACAGCTGAGAGCCATAAACAATGGGAAAAGTGAGCAGCAAGCCGGAGCCGCCGATGACATCTGAATCCATTTCTTAACCTGAATGTAGGAAGGGCCCTGGAGATGCAAGATCATTGCCCTAGGAGAAGCAGCGCTGTGGGCCTTCACACACCACACCTCTGTGCACACAGTGTTTGTGTGAATAAACTAGAGCAATACTGGGTGGTTTTTTTTCCTCTTGGACCTATCCTCAAGTAGGAATTGGAAAAATATGATAATGTCTCAGACTGATGCATAACTCAAGAGGTTGCCTTGAGACAGCAGCTATTAGTTTTCCTTCTTTTACTTAACACCGCCCTGACCGCTCGTCTGCATTACGTCACTGGACCCTGGAGAACACTATGTGACAGATCCTGGCTCGTCAGATTTTCGTGAGGAGGAAAACTGAGGTTTAGCGAGGTCAAAGAACTTGCCAAACGAATGAGCATGTAGCCCAGTTGTTAAGGCTCTCACATCCCACGACTCGGAGGGCCTGGATTGCTCTTAGGTCCACCTCCCAAGTCCAGCTTCCTGCCAACGCAGACCCTGGGAGGCAGTGGTGCAGGCTCAAGTATTTGGGTCCTTGCCACCCACACAGATTGGGTTCCTAGCTCCTGGCTTTGGCTGCATGGGGAGCTCTGGCTACTGCAGACTTTCAGGGGTGAATCAATGGGTGGGTGTGCTCTCTCTGTCCATCTCTCTGTGTCTCGTTCTACCTCTCAAATAAAGAATAATCAATAAAAAATTTTAAAAAATAACTTGCTCAAGAATGAAGAGCTGGGAAATGGCTGTGGGGGGGCTTCTTCCAGAGCCCTCTTCCCCAAATCCCCCTTAACCACTGACATGGAAGTCTCTAGACCCTCTCCTACTTGGAACACCAGATCCTCCTTTATGAAACTGGAAGAAAGAGCTCCTCCATCCCCCCCACCAACACACACACACACACACACACACACTCCCCACCAGGGTCTCTGATTCAAGTCACACTTGGTTAGGAGGGTGGTGGCATGGCCAACTTGGTTTCAGCCAGGGGAGAAACTCTCCAAGTCATGGTGGAGCTGTTCTAGCCCCGCCCTCCTCAACTCAGCACTTTGCCAGGATGCCTTGGGTAACTGTAGATATTCAAGATGCACAGAGATCCAGATCTAAGAATATACCTGCATGTGTCGCTTAGAGGTCTAGAGCCCTCTGTTGGCACTCAACTTCTTTTTCAAGCCCATGACTTTTTTCTTTTCTCCTGCATGATAGAATGTGAGCTTGTCTTTCTCATTTCATTGGTCTTCCCCCCGTTGGTATTTTTCCACCATTTCCCCTGACTTAGGGAAATTCAAACTTTCACTTCCCTAGAAGCCTCGGACATGGCCGACCATGAAGTTCAATGGAGCAGAAGACCCTTGAACGTTAGCCCTGGCTATGTTGGATTCTGTGTCATTAACAGAGGCCTGGTGGGAGTGGGGGTGGTCCTGCTGGTTGACAGTCCCTGGGAAATGGATGTAAACCATCTCAGAAATGCTAATTGCTAAGTGTTCACTGAAGCCTATCTATGTGTTTATGTGGGATACTAAAGCACGAGACCAACTCCAAAGAACCCATAGCCTGATTGCACTCAAAGAATGAGGGAAAATATATATATAATCAGGTGTTCAAATGTGCAGAATATGATTCGATTGATGGAAGTTTCTTTCAGGTACACATCTACAGAGTTACAGAAAGAGGTAGAGACAGAGAGAGAAGTCTTCCATCCGCTGGTTCACTAACCAGATGGCTGCAACAGCCGGAGCTGCACTGATCTAAAGCCAGGAGCCAGGAGCCTTTTCTGAGTCTCCCACACAGGTGCAGGGGCCCAAGCACTTGGGCCATCTTCTACTGCTATCCCAGGCCATAGCAAAGAGATGGATCGGAAGAGGAGCAGGTGGGACTAGAACTGGCGCCCATATGGGATGCCGGTGCTTCAGGCCAGGGCTTTAACCCATTGTGTCACAGCACCGACCCCTATTTTCTCTATTAAAATGCAAATAGAAGGGTGTTTGGCCTAGCACTTAAGACACCATTTAGGACACCATATCCTGTACCAGAGGGCCTAGGTTCAAGTCCCAGCTCTGCTTCTGATTCCAGCTGCCTGCTAACGCACACCCTGGAAGGCAGCATGTAAAGGCCAAGTACATGGGTCCCTACTACCCACGTGGGTGACCCCAATTGAGTTCCTGACTCCTGGCTTTGGCCTGGCCCAGCATCAGCCAATGTAGGCATTTAGGAAGTGAATGAGCTAATGGACTTGCTCTCCTGCACTGCCCCCTAGCCCCCACCTTTCAAATAAACAAGTAAAAATTTTCAAATAAAATGCAAAAAAGAAGTATATAATTTTCTGTGGGGAACCAACTATGGTATCATGCTGAAGACATCTATCAGGATTTTCTCGCTGGTATTTACATTTTCCTACTTGTGGGGTTTTACCTTTGGAATCCAAATATCAAGTGCCCCCTGCCCTTTATTACCCCTCTAACACACCTGCAGGGACCCCTGAAGGCACAGAGAGAATTCTCATGGTCTCCACACCCCTGCCTTTGAGGAGGAGACGACAAGTGCGTCGGGGTGAGGGCTCCGGGCCCAGGACTCCTGAATTCCTTTGCAGCTCGAAGAGAAGTTTTTCCATGGAGCCGTCCAACCCCCGCAGCCGCGAGACCTGTTTTATTTTTTTAAACAAGTCAGTAAACTAACTGGAACTTGTGTCAGGTCTGGTGGCTCTGTATAAATGGGTGCAAATTTAACTTGACACATTAATTTCTTTCTAGAAAACAATTTATATTCATAGAATCATGGAATCCCAGAGTTGGAAGGGCCCTCACGGTCATCCGGTGCAAACAGCCGTCTCATGCTGGGGTTGTTCGTTTGGAAAGTCTGCTTCCCAGAGCAGCTGCCATGAGGTCCCCGACTCGGAGATTTCGCATGTCCCTGTCCCATCAGCCCAGCTCAGTGTGAACATCATTCACTGGTGATTATTCTTGCTGGGGAGTGTGGATAGATTCTGAGCCATAAGTTGATAGTGCGTGAGTAGTGGAGACTTTTTAAAGGAAGATAGCCCTATTAAATTATGTCCACCTGCATATGAGGGGACCGAAGCCCAGGCAGACTTAAGAGGTTGGAGCTTGCGTCCAGGCCAGCTGAATTGCAAAGTCCGCTCTCCTTCAACACTCCTCCTGCCACATCACACTACTAGATTAGGTCGAAAGGAAAAGAACAGAGGGCAAACAACTGCTTGCAAAAGAGATTAAAATAGATTCTGAGTATCAAGAGCTAGAAGCTGATTAAGGGAAGTGTAACCCAACAGCTACTCCTTCGCATCCCCATGTTTTCTTTTCCTTTTAGAAAATTCTATCCTTCTGAAAACTCCATTTGTAGTTCTATTTCAAGTATTCCCTAAGTATATGCAGATTGCATTCAAACTGCAGGGCTGGAAAACTGACCCAAAGAAAATTAAGTATGTGAGCAGGCAGCGGCACAACAGGACAGAAAGGCTGTGTTTAACGATTGCGTGTAAGGTCTGGCCAGAAAGCCTCCACTTAACAAGTGACCAAGTCCCATCTGAGGCTGCAGACAGGAGCAGAGGACAGAGATCCAGCTCTGGAATTCAGACCTGATCAGCAAGTTCGGCTGACTCAAGGTGAATGGACGGAACATGTAGAACCTTACCTGTAATTTACCTCCCTACCATCAGTCTATATCCCAAACTTACACATAATGCAGGAGAATATTTTTTAACGATGACTCATGATGTTGGTTCTGTGGAAAACATATGGATGAAGAATCCCAGAGAAGGGAAAGGCGTATACCAGCAACAAAACAGAGAGCCGGGTGCAAGGATGGTGACGATTAGAAGTTACCAACTGCATGCCGGCGCCGCGGCTCAGTAGGCTAATCCTCTGCCTTGCGGCGCCGGCACACCGGGTTCTAGTCCCGGTCGGGGCACCGATCCTGTCCCGGTTGCCCCTCTTCCAGGCCAGCTCTCTGCTGTGGCCCGGGAGTGCAGTGGAGGATGGCCCAAGTGCTTGGGCCCTGCACCCCATGGGAGACCAGGAGAAGCCCCTGGCTCCTGCCACCGGATCAGCGCGGTGCGCTGGCCGCAGCGCGCTACCGCGGCGGCCATTGGAGGGTGAACCAACGGCAAAAGGAAGACCTTTCTCTCTGTCTCTCTCTCTCACTGTCCACTCTGCCTGTCAAAAATAAAAAAAGTAAAAAAAAAAAAAAAAAAGAAGTTACCAACTGCAGCCCCAGGAAGTCTCTGTCTGGGGGAGCGGGGGTCTGACTCACCTTCATCCAATAATTAGAAAGAAGACCTTACACGAAGGATCAGATTTCATTTTCTATCGTTGGAGTTTTTACATTTGTCTTCATCTGATAATAGCTGCTAAATCAGCACATTCATCATTGAGTTTTGTTGAGCTCAACTATGTTTTCCTTTTTGTTTATGTTTTAGATTTTATTAAACAAGAAGGTAAAGAGAATAAGCAAGAAATCATAATTAGAAATCTGTACCAAATATCTACTGCTTACTAGAATTGATTAATGTTATCTGTTGGCTGTTGTTCACTTCATATCTTTTAGATAGATGATAGATAGATAGATGTGATACAGATACATTGACATGAAGATTTGAATAAATGTTATAGCTATAGAGATAGAAGAGATGATGATTTTGTTATATTGTAGCTACCAATTTGTACCCATATCAACTTGCTGTTTTTCAGCCAATTCATTTGAAACTTGGTTTCCTACGTCTTACAAAGTCTCTGGAACCACTGGTTTTGATAATTTTTTTTTTAAAGGATTACTCCTATCAGGCAAATGCTCCTATTAGATAATGAAAGATCAAGGTGATGGGTATTACAAACCAAAAGAAGACTTCACATACACTCAGTGGCACCTACACAGTATTGTGAGGCTCTCTGATTTATCCAATTGAAAGACACAGCATTTTAAAGAATTGCAGTGAGTACTAAGAAACTGAAAGACTTCTGGTTTTACTTCATGGAGTTATTTTGTTCAAATGAAAGTGTTTGAAGATGAAAAACCCATTTTTCTCCTCCCAGAATTAAATCATTTCCTCCCTTGTCTCATAAAGTTCATTCAGTTAGAAACAAATCACTTCCGAGTTCTTGCCTTTTAATAGAGCTTCAGCCTATTGCGTTTCTCCCCTTCCTTCTCGCCATAGTCTGTACTCTCGCTCCATCGAGGGATGTTTTTTCTGCACGCCTTAGTTCATGCAGAGCGGTGGTCAGGAGGGAGAGCTCATTAGTCTTATTTTTCTTGTGATTTCCTCTCATTAAATCGTTATTTCATTGCAATATTTTTAAAAAGGCCTCATGCTGACAAAAGCAACGTGACACAACAGTACATAACAACATTTCTGGAGTCTCAATTTCTGTGATGTAAACACCCCAGTTTGTTTTTAAAAGGTTTTCATAATCCATTGTATAAATATACATATTCATGTAATTTCCAAAACACATACTTTGAAGCCACAATCATTCCAGCATTTTTATCTGGTAGGAACCAGTCCCATGGAAATGTGGAACTGCAAGCTTGAATCTCAACATGTCACTTTGTCATTTCTAAATTGTGTGATAGCTGGAACTCAAGAGGACAGACTTCAACAAAAATCCTAGGGAAAGTAGGGCTGGCCTAGTGGTTAAGACACCACCGGCATCCACATCACACTGCCCGGGCTCAATCCCAGCTCCATCTCCCAAATCCAGCTTCCCATCAATGCACAGCCTAACAGGCAGTGGTGATGGCTCTGGTACTTGGGTCCCTGCCACCCACATGGGATGTCAGGGTTGTGCTCCCAGCTGCTTACTCTGGCCTTAGCCGTGGTGAGCATTTGGAGATTGGACCAGAAGATGGGATTTCGCTTTTTATGTCTATCTGACTCTCAAATAAATTTTTTAAAAAATTTTAAAAAGTTAAACCTCCAAGTTTTGACATTTGTGGCACTAAATTTTAAACTTGCCATCCCAGGGAGCATTTGCAGTTCTTGCTATGATGCCCTTTTCATGTTGCCTCCTAACTTCTGACAAGCCATGGGTAGTTCAGTGCAAGTCCACAGAGGAAACATACTGGAGAGTACATCCCACGAGGGTGCTTCAAAAAGTTCATGGAAAAAGTGGAATCAAAAGATAATGTGCATTTTCCAGGAATTTTCTGAAGACCCGAAACACACACACACACACACACTTGAGTGGTTTTACTCCACCTTCGCTTGGAGCCAAGGAGCTGAGAGAGGGAGGGGGAGAGAGAGAAGCAAAGACCACCAGCAGTTTGGACTTCAGTTGACTTTGGCTGGTAGAAGCAGGGCCTTGGGGAGTGCCTTAAGGAAATGTTTCTGGGTATTTCCAGATGCTCACCTGTGGCCAAAACTGAAGGACAGGGATGCTCCAAGACCCTGCAGCGAGGCCTTTGCAGGGCCTGAAGGGACACAGCAGCCTTGGCCTTCTGCACGGTTCTCCCAGGAACAGCCCTTCCTAGCTTACTGTTTCACCAGCCTCGGTCGTTGGCTGGTATCTCCTAGGCCTTCCAGTTTAATAGAAAGATCTTTGGTACATTTGCATGTTTTACTATACTGCAATTATTTTTTGTATGTATCTATCATTATGGCTTCTCTTATTATGAATTGTACGAAGAGTTTCTTCTTTTGAAAAAATGCAAGCCGGCGCTGTGGCTCAACAGGCTAATCCTCCGCCTGCGGTGCCGGCACACTGGGTTCTAGTCCCGGTCGGGGCGCTGAATTTTGTTCCAGTTGCCCCTCTTCCAGGCCAGCTCTCTGCTGTGGCCAGGGAGTGCAGTGGAGGATGGCTCAAGTGCTTGGGCCCTGCACCCGCATGGGAGACCAGGAGGAAGCACCTGGCTCCTGCCTTCGGATCAGTGCAATGCGCCGGCCGCAGCAGCCATTGGAGGGTGAACCAATGGCAAAGGAAGACCTTTCTCTCTGTCTCTCTCTCTCTCTCTCTCACTGTCCACTCTGCCTGTCAAAAAAAAAAAAAAAAAAAGAAAAGAAAAGAAAAGAAAAGAAAAAATGCAGTAGAGAAGAAGGGGAACACTCCAACAAGAGGGGCGGATGTCCCTTGGCTGCCTGCAGCCTGCCCCATCCCCAGTGAGCCCGGCTGCCCTCAGGCCTCCTCCCCTGATCTCCTTCAGCTCCCATGGCCTTCCTGACCTTGAAGACTGCCCACTGGGAGATGGTTGTACTTTCACATCTGAAGTCATCCCTCCTGGCACTTGAGTAGGGACACAGACTACAACACCCTCTCTTGGAAGCTGTGAGATCCCAGTGGAAAGAACGGGGCCATCAAAGAAGGAGGTACCTTTCTCCGAAGGGAGGAGAGAACTTCCACTTTGACTATGACCCTGTTGGAATAAGATCAAAGTCGGCGAACCCTAAAGGCTTCCATAGCCTCAGCAACTCATGGCTAGAGCCTAGGGAGATTACTGACGCCATAAACAAGAGTGTCAAATTGTTAAATCAACAACAGGAGTCACTGTGTACTTATGTCTCATGTAGGATCTGTCCTTAATGTGTTGTCCAATGTGAAGTGATGCTATAACTAGTACTAAAACAGTATTTTTACACTTTGTGTTTCTGTGTGGGTGCAAACTGATGAAATCTTTACTTAGTATATACTGAATCGATCTTCTGTATATAAAGATAATTGAAAATGGAAAAAAAAAACAACCTGGTGTTAAATTGGAAATTGCATGGAAAATTAATCAACTTTTAAAAAAATATCATGTAGGATCTCTGTCTTTAATGTGCTGTACACTGTTATTTAATGCTATAACTAGTACTCCAACTGTATTTTTTCACTTTGTGTTGCTATGTGGGGGCAAACTGTTGAAATCTTTACTTAATATATACTAAAATGATCTTCTGTATATAAAGAGAATTGAAAATGAATCTTGATGTGAATGGAAGGGGAGAGGGAGTGGGAAAGGGGAGGGTTGCGGGTGGGAGGGAAGTTATGGGGGGGGAAGCCATTGTAATCCATAAGCTGTACATTGGAAATTTATATTCATTAAATAAAAGTTAAAAAAAAATAAAAAATAAAAATAAAAAAAATCCCCAGTGCAAAGATGGCCCAGTGAGGCCTGCAGTACCCTCTTATCTCCAGATGAGACAACTCGCCAATGGAAATTCTTGACTTCTCGTTTGCATAATTTTCTCACACCGAGGTGTCCCTATAAACCCTCCCTCCCCCTCCCCCTTCCAGCCAAATCTGGCCTGTTTAAAACTCAATGTATACAAAAATATATCCTTAAGCCATATGAGGATCGGACCACCCAGCTCCTCGGCACTATCATCAGTGCCTTAGTCACTGCCATTAAACATTTATCAAACACCAGCTGTTAGCAGGACTCCCATGATACAAAGAAGTATGAGATGAAATCTCTGGCTCAAAGTGTCTCTAAGGGAATGTGACCACAGGACATGCATATGTTTGCATAAAGAGAAAAATAAATAGCTATAAGGTAAATGATGTGAGCAGTCCATACCACAAAGAGTTCAGGACAGGAAAAGAAGGCTGCAACCGAGGTGGGCAAATAGGATCTCATTAAAAAGGTGGAATTTGGTAAATAGGCAGGATTGAGATTGAGAGAGACGAGCATTGATTCTTCCAAGGCGTATTCTGTGAGCCAGGATGTAAAGGCTAAAAGGACCCAGTGGGTTTGAGGCCAGCCAATGGGCCAGAGCACAGTGCTGAGGTGCGTTCTACCTGTGGGGCTGGGAGCACCTCCTTCCTTAGTTGCTACACAATGTGCAGGCCAGGGCCGGCGCTCTGGCAGAGCGGGTTAAAGCCCTGGCCTGAAGCACGGGCATCCCATATGGGCACCGGTTCTAGTCCTGGCTGCTCCACTTCCAATCCAGCTCTCTGCTATGGCCTGGGAAAGCAGTAGAAGATGGCCCAAGTCCTTGGGCCCCTGCACCCGCCTGGGAGACCCAGAAGAAGCAACTGGCTCCTGGCTTCAGATCAGGGCAGCTCCGGCCGTTGCAGCCATCTGGGGAGTGAACCAGAGGATGGAAGACCTCTCTCTCTGTCTCTACCTCTCTCTGTAACTCTGTCTTTCAAATAAATAAAATAAATCTTAAAAAAAAAAAAACACCATAATGTCCAGGCCATGTGGTGTATCTGGGAACATTAAACACCAATGCCTGGGGCTTTGGCAAAGGGATAAAATTTATATTCTGTGTTTGTCTAGCTTGCTAAGAATGTGTTATTAGCTTGGAAAAGATTGAGAACTATATGTATTTCAGCCTACTTATTTTGGTAACACTGATACACTTTTTTCACATTTTAAATTAATACAGTAGTACATGTAATTACATTTAGGAAAATGTACTCTTTTTAGCATAGCATCTTGCAAGTCTTGACAAATCCACGCGGTCTTGTCCTGTAACCACAATCGCAATTAAGATATTAAGTGTTTTTGTTCCCCAAAATCTTCCCCTGAGCCTTGGCGAGCCCCCTCCCTGTCCCTCACCTCCAGGGCCTGGCAACCACGGATCTACTTTCTGTCCCTGCACCACTTCCCTTTCCCAGAATGCCATGCACATGGACTCCTCCAGCCTGTAGCTTCTGAGTCGCCTTTCAGCATTTCCGTTGCACCCACGCTGCTGTGGGCATCAGTAGCTCACTGCTCTCTGTTGCCGAGCAGTGTAACCTTGCAGAGAGGTACCAGGGTGTGCTTATCCGTACACAAGTTGAAGGGCGCTTGGGTTGTTTCTATCTTTATTGGCACTATAACAAAGCTGCTATGAGCATCTGCATACGGGTTTTGTGGGAACATAAGTGTTTCTTTCACCATGCACACTCAGAGAGTGAGTTCTACGCCTATGAACATGACTCCTGAGTTAGAAAGGCATGTTTAGTTTTATCTAAAACTGCCCAACTGTTTCTCAATGTGACCAAACCAGTCTCCTATCCTGCAACCCCAGAAGCCATGTATGAGAGTTCCCGTTTCTCTGTATCCTCACCTGCATTTGACATTGTCATTAAAAAAAAAAAAGTAGGCATAGTCATAGTGTGGTGATTTTTCATTGTTGCTTTAGTGTGCGTGATGTGAAGCGTCTTTTCATCAAATGGGGTGTTTTTAACTCTCTCTTACCTATAAGTAGCCATTCCACTACAGCAGTGGTTCTCAACAGGGCTCAGTTTTACCCTCTTCCTCTTCAGAGGACTTTTGGCACTGTCTGGAGACAATTTCATTTGTCGCAATTGGGAGGAGGAGGGTCACGCTACTGGCATCCAGTAGGTAGAGGTCAGGGATGGAGCTAAACAGCCTACAGCACACGAGACAGCTGCACAGAGTTATCCATCCCAAAACATTCCCAGTGCCAAGGCTGAGAAACTACACCAGAGGGTTGTCAGAAAACTCACACGTGGGCTGCCCTAAAGACCGGGAGCTCTGCGTGTCCTATCACATTTATATTCAATAAAAATGGGCTTAGAAAACAATTTTTCAGTTGATTTTAGACCCTTTTTCAAAAAAAAAAAAAGATTATGTAAAAGGCAGAGTGACAGAGAGAGAGGGAGAAACAGAGAGAGAAATAAAGAGAGAGAGAGAGCACTCTTCCATGTGCTGGTTCACTCCCCAACTAGGGCCAAAGCTAAGAACTCCATCCAGGTCTCCCACATGGGTGGCACAGACTCAGTTAGTTGAGCCATCATCTGATGTTTCGCAGGTACATCATCATGGAGCTGGATCGGAACTGGAAAACCAGAACTAGACCTGGCACTCTGATATGAGATGCAGGTGTCGCGGTTGGCACTGCCCCTTAAGCCCTTTTGTAACTGCCAGTGTGCTCCCAGGATCAGAGATCCATGGCCCTCAGCTGGTTACTGCCATTGCACACTCTTTCTCAGAATTAGATGCACATTATTGATAACTTAGGAGTCTGGCCCTTCCCCATGTGAACAATGCCTCCTCACTGAGGTTTTCCTGTGTGACTGAGTTCATTTTAGTGGGAAGGCTTTGTTTTATCAAACTTTGGCCCCAGGTATGATTGCATTGTAAATCCATGAGAATGTTTATAAGTATTCCCAAAAGGCAACTCACTCCTTCTGCATCTCAACTCTCTGCCATGAGGTAAGAGACTACAAATGACAATCACAGAGCCCACGCTGGGCTTTCCCGTGCTTGGATTCCTGCCAAGACCATCGGTTGGCACTCTGCTGTCCAACAATACTTGGCAGTCACTTACCTGCCATTTGTTGTCACAAACACATCTATTTATTGGAGAACCTTTGCCTTCATTCACCCAAGAAAACAAGCTTTAAGAGATAATTGACAGACAAGCAAGACCACATAGTTTGCTGTAGAAGAATGTGGCTTCCTTTGAAGACTCCCAGATTCCAGTCATTTTTAGAGTTAGGTTTTCGCTTAGGTTCAGGAGTGGAGCCACTTCAGTCCTCGTTGGAGACCCTAGATGATTATCTTCAGAATGGCACAGAAGAGTAGGGAACCAGAAAGACAAGCAGCCACCTGTTCCCGGCAGCCAAAGATCTCTAAACGTGTGCCTTCATTCCGCTCAGCGCTAATGCAAAGTCACCGCTTCACCCAACGCACACTTTGCTGTGTGTCTACGGTATGTTCCGAATACTGGGCAGACCCCAGAGAAGATCAGGATGCCTCCTGGAACCTTCCATGACACAGGGGGAGACTGGACAGTCACCCCTGCCACCCTTAGACACCCTTAGCTAATCCTTTACAAAACTTGGACCTCCTTGGGGGTTTGTGTTGTGAAAGCTGACCTTGCACGCTGCAGGCCCTGAGTAACATTTCATTGATAAAATGAGCGACATCAAGCAGTGCTTCTCAAACATCTGCAGTAAAGCACCTTACTCAGAATGTCTAAGCCGCCTTGGTAAAATGCAACCAAAGTGTGCCCGCTTGTCACAACACTGCCAAACTCTTGGGCAAGTCTTTAAACGCTGCGCCTCCGATTCTGTGGTTGTCTCCTTGCAGACTAATTAAAACAAATCCAAAACCATGCCACAGCCCAGCACTGGCTGCAGACCACACTTGGACAACTAGAGAAAAGAGAGAGCGCGCTGTGCCCAAGTGATCTTGACAGAGGGACCCGCCGTCCACACTCCGTCCCCCCACAAAGTCTGGGGCTGAGGCAGGTGGGAAATGGAAACCATGACAACGAGTGTCTGTCTGCAACCCCCAGCCAGAGCTCACTTCGTTTTCCCAAGCTCCCTTCCTCCAAGTGTTTCCTCACCGGGCAGGCGGTGCTGGGGTGGCTGAGACCCAGTCAGAGTGGACTGGCAAAGGTGTTCTGGGCTCTCCCAGCCTGTGGATTCGGGTCACTGCCCTATGAGGGGGCTTTGGGGCTGCGGATTCCCACGCCTCCAGGCTGTCCCTGGAGAGTGCCCATCACCATAAGGTCATTCCCAGAGGAGACCCCGCCCACCGACGTGCAACCTAACCATTCTCTAATTAGTTCACCCAATTCACAGGGCCAGACCCCTCTCCTCCGCTCCCACCCCACCCATAGCCAGACAGTCCCAGCCACCCTGAGGCGGCCAGGGCTTCCTTCCCATCTCTGGCTCGGGCCAGCTGTAACCCAGCGACCTGAAGAGGGGTCGCCATCTCCCACAAGCCGCCCTGGGCCTTCAGCCGTCAGGGGAAAGCATTTTATTTTAGGAAACAGAGCAAACTGTCTTAGTCAGAGGTCTTCTACAACTCAGGGTGAAAATCCATCATAAAGCAAAATGCCCGCTGACACAGGACAGGGACAAGAGGGCAGCGTTCTTGACCCAGTGACCAGCCAGGTTTGCGGAGCACAGAGTGACGCGTGAGAACGTCTCCCTGTGTCTTGGCCTTTCGCAGCTGTTGGAGCCTTCTGCAGGCCATGGTAAATAGAGAACCTCCCTTGCCCAGGGAACCACAATGTCAACCGTTCTCACGAAAGAATATGAAAAAGAAACGCTCGCCAGGTTGGCTTCACTGGTGTAGTACTGCTGATGATCGGATCAGCATTGCATTTTTATTTTTTTAATTGCTGAAGAAGATAGGAAATGAATTTGACCCAGGAGCGAAGTTGTCACCTGAAAGCAGCAACCTTCGTGCTTCCTGACACTTTGACGTGAAACTCTGAGTCAACACCATTAAAGTTGAATGACATTATTTTGAGAAACAGTTACTGGAATCGCTTCTCAGCTGCTTTTCCCACCTTCACTCTCTTCCGACTTGCATCTAGCCTTGCATGCTAAATTAGTCTTCCCAAAATACGTTTCTCTATGCCTCCTGCGCCCGCGAATCCACACGGCAGCCAAGAATGAAGCTCCAAGAGCTGGGGTCATGGTGGAGCAGGAGGCGACTCAGCCGAGAGCCCAGTCTCCTCCTTTGCACGGTGGAACAGCGAAGGTCCAGAACAGGTGGCCTCCTCTGGGTCATTGAGTCAGCAATGGACAGAAACAAGAACTGGCAGCTCACGTCTGAAGCGTGCTATGTGTGTCCTAGTCTGAGAAACTTTCACAGTTTGACCGCACATTCCTACCCCAGCCTTATCTGTCCACCTGACTTTTTTTTTTTTTTGACAGGCAGAGTGGACAGTGAGAGAGAGAAAAACAGAGAGAAAGGTCTTCCTTTGCTATTGGTTCACCCTCCAATGGCCGCCGCGGCCGGCGCACCACGCTGATCCGAAGCCAGGAGCCAGGTGCTTCTCCTGGTCTCCCATGCGGGTGCAGGGCCCAAGCACTTGGGCCATCCTCCACTGCACTCCTGGGTCACAATAGAGAGCTGGCCTGGAAGAGGGGCAACTGAGACAGAATCTGGCACCCCGACCGGGACTAGAACCCGGTGTACCAGCGCCACTAGGCGGAGAATTAGCCTGTTGAGGCACGGGGCCGGCCTCCACCTGACTCTTCGCTCATGGTGCTACTCTGCAGAGAACCCTCCGAATCTCCCTTCCAGCTCATTCTTTATGCTGGGTCTCCCAGTTGATGAAGTGATGGACAACCTCCCTCTCTCCCTGCGTTCATTCCACCTCCTTCTCCTGGAAGCCCAGCCCAGTTCCTTACCCTGCTCCTATTTTTTTACCTGAAAGAGAGAGAGAGAGAGAGTGTACTTCATCTGTTGGTTCGTTCTCCAAATACCCACAACAGCTGTGGTTGGACCAGGCCAGGGCCTGGAGGTGGGAACTCACTCCAAACCCATGTGAGTGACAGGGACCCGAGTGCTGAGCCTCCTAGAGTGCACATTAGCAGGAAGTTGGATCAGGAGCAGAGGAACCACACACTCTGATGTGGAATGCAGGCAATCCCAAGAGGCTCTTATCCACTGCATCAAAAGCCAACCCCCTCCCTCCATCACCAATTCCTTTTCTACTCATTTTCTGTACTTCGTGGGTTAGCGTTCAATTGCACACCATTTTATCCATTGCTTCTTGGGTCTTTTCTTCTTTTTTTGAAAAAAGATTTATCTACTTATTTGAAAGGCAGAATTACAGAGAGCAGAGGCAGAGAGAGAGGGAGAAAGAGAGGTCCTCCATCCATTGGTTCACTCCCTAGATGGCCGCAATGGCCAGAGCTGTGCTGATCTGAAGCCAGAAGCCAGGAGCTTAATTCAGGTCTCCCATGTGGGTGCAGGAGCCCAAGGACTTGGTCCATCCTCCACTGCTTTCCCAGGCCATTAGCAGAGAGCTGGGTCAGAATTGGAGCAGCGGGGACCCGAATGGGCACCCATATGGGATGCCAGCATGGCAGGTGGCAGCTTTACCCGTTATACCACAGTGCTGGTCCTGGGTCTTTTCTTCTTTATGAGCATCACAGACTCATGGAAAATTAAAGGTGGAAGGCACAGAAGCCATCCAGTTCCATCTCATACCTACATACTGACAGGCTCTCCCGGCATTCCACCAGGAAGGAGAAAATTAATGCCTGACTCCAAATAGCCCATTCCAGGTCCGATAACTCTATCTCTCAGGCAGCTTTTCCTTGTGTAAAGACAAAAGTCTCCACCAAAATTGGCACTGTGTCCTCCTGGCTGACACAGAATAAATCAAAGCCCCATTCCATGTACGTCTTCTCAGATTTTTAAAGATGATTTCTGTGGATCTTCCTCTCTCCCAGGAGTCCCTCTTCCAGTCCAAATAATCCCATGATCATCCCACCCTACCCATGACATGAATTTGGTGCACTGCACACCACGCCCTTAAATTATATTAAAAAATTTTTGAACATAATGCTTAAACTGAACAGACAATAGCCTGATGAAGGCTGAGTCCAGAAGTTCAACCACGTCCCTTGTTCTAAATACTGTGCCTCCACTAATGTATCCTGCAGCCCCACGAGCTGGTCTTGGGATCCACAGCGCGCTTGCTAAAATGAAGACCTGTCATCAAGAGTGTCTCCGCTCTTTGGTATGTGTCAGTTAGATTTTCAGATTCCTGTTGCATTTCCCCTTGTTAAAATAATCTCTTCTTTCTTCACTTCAACAAGTCATTATTGAACGCCTTGGCACCTGATGAGAAACAAGTGAGAATTAGACACTGATCATTCATGAAAAGATGCTTATTTGTATCCCAATATCAACATGAATGTGCTTTCAATGGAGTTCAGGTGCAGTACCGTGGAAGTATAGAGAAAAAGAGATTACTCTGACCCAGAGAGAGAGAGGAGAGAGGCCTCAGGGAGAAGAGGTGGAATTTTAATCTAGTGAAGTGATGGCAAGTCAATTCTCCGTGACTGGAACAGAACCAGCAGTGACAGAAAAGTGAAAAAAAAAAAAAAGAGTGGGTAGAAATCTCAGTTCAGAGGATAAGCATAGGAGGCAGGGCTGTGCCAAATCCCGGGTCCAGGCCAGGCTCCCAGGGCTCACCTGGCTCTCCCCCCCCCCATTCCCACTGGCATACCCCCTCCTCCTCGGCGAGTCCTCTGGTTCCCAAACACTGCCATATTTGCTCATTTGCTTAGTTCTACAGCAGCGTGGCCACTTTCTCATCACTGCACAGAACCAATCAAGGTTAACTCATGTTCATTTTTCTCCCCTCCCTGGACTGAGGGTCTACACTCAAAGTACTGGGTTCAAAAATGACTTGGATTTATCCCACCCCCACCTATTCATCGCAGTTGTTATTCCTTTCCAATACAGTGGGGCTTGCTTGCTGCTTTCTCTGCTTTCAGTTTGAGTCCTTTCCGTTGAGTTAACTTTATTTTTTTAATATGTAGAACACTCATATGCTTGATGGGAGTTTTTATTTTGTGCTGTTTTGGTAACTTAATACACTTAGCAAGCTGGACCGTTCATAATAGGCAGATTTTTGCTTTTTAAAATTTTTATTTATTTACTTGACAGGCAGGGAGAAAGAGAAAGAGAGAGTTCTCCCATCCACTGGTTCACTTCCCAAATGCCTGCCCTGGCCAGGGCCAGGCCAGGGACAAAGCCAAGATACAAGAACGCAATTCATGTCTTCCCCGTGGGTGGCAGAAACCCAATTACTTGAGCCATTGCTGCTGCCTGCAGTTAGCAGAAAGCTGGAGTCAGGAGCCGGAGCCAGGAACTGAACTCTGGTATTCCAATGTGGGACAAGGGCATCTTCACAAGGCTCATTTCCTGTCCCAGTTGATTTCTGCTCAACAGTTACCAAGGAGTTACTGAATAGTTGTATATATTAATAGACACCTTGTACTAAAGAAGTGTTACATCGAGGTCCTGTAAGGTCATGCCTTTGATGTCCAACTGTGACAAGTTTGATGTGTCAATAAATAAATAAGTAAAGAACTCAAGGTATTCAATGACATCCACCCAGATGGCAGCCCTAGGATGCTCCAAAGGAAAGATACTGCATCTGGGATGCCACACATGGTACCCTGAGGATTCCTGTCATGGGGCTTTGGCTTTGACATAGGAGTGGCTGTTGATTTTTTTTGAAGCAGTAACCTGCACAATAAACTGTCTCAGATGACAGCTGCTCCTTCGTCTGAGGGAAATACTGGAAAGAAGGAAATGTTAACCTTCCTTAGGAGTTAAGACAGTCCTATGCATACATTGCATTTCTTGGATGCATTTAGGGCACCTAATTTTGGGAAAATAGGCAACTGAAAGGCAGCCAAGTTGGCCTCTCCAGGGAGAAGAGATAGAACAGATATGACTCATTAAACAAATTGTTCTTGGAAAATGGGTATTACTTCATACAGAACCTATTTGCTGCATTTAAAAATTATATCTATCAGTCATTATCATCATCAACAAGCTATATCATTGGCTGTAGCATGCAAACCAATGGTCAAAAGACAAATTGCTTTTTAAAGAGAGTTATCAAGGATAATACCTTGAAATTACGAAGCTCCATCTTTCAGGAGAAATTCAGATGTAGTACCATACAGTAAGCACGAGTTTCCTTCCTTCCTTTCTATGGCAAAGGAGAAAAATGGGTACAAGTTCATTGTCGGCTTCTTGGAATGTGCCTTGCCAAGTACTTCATGCCCGCACACCCTGGTGGGTTGTACTGTTTAAACAGGAGTGGTCCCAAAGGAGAGTGATTGTGACACAAACACTTTGGTAGTTCTGGTACTCAGGTGTGTCTTCCCAAAGCATTCGAACCATCCCACTGGGATGGAGGATGCAGGTGGAAAACTGGATACTTCTCTTCTTTGAATGTTGAAAACACGTTTCTGACCCCCTGAGGCAATTAGAGGGAAAACAGAACTGCCCAACCGCACGCGTTTTTGCCGAGACAAACTGAAGTCACAGGGAGATTAAATGCCTAACCCAAGTCACAGTGTGCGGCCTCGACCCAGCTACTCCTTTCTCCGTTTCTGTGTCCTTCTTAAATGGAAGTTGTGGAAGGATTCATTTGTTGGACAAGGTTCTAGATGCAAATGTAACAAGATGCACTTGACATAGTATATTAGCCATATATTGCCATGTATCAAACCACTCCAAAATATTGTGGCTTGAAATGGCAAGCAGTTTATTTGCTGGGGATTTTATGGGTCGACAGGTAGATCTGGATTCAGCTGCCAACGGTCATTTCATAGTGCTGAATTCCTCTGTCTGGCAGTCCAGCTGTGTCTGGGGCAGGTGATGGTGGCGGGGTTCTGACACAGCCTCACACATGTACGGAAGCTGGAATCAGCCATAACTCAATCATGCGTTTCTTCACATGCAGCCGACATCGTGAGAAAGCAAAACCCCAATACACTGTGCTTTTTACATCTTCAAGACATCCCATTAGACTTGCTGCAGAGTCACCGGGCAGGAGATTACCAAGGGCATGGCGGCAAAATTCACTAGAGAAAATCATTATGCTAATCTCCCACTCCATCTTATAGGGAGGTAGGTTGTATGCATAAAAGAAAACACCACAGTTCAAACTGTGCTTCCCAAGGACCCAGACCAGGGCTCCTTCTCCCAGCCTCGGCTGTCCAGTCCAGCAATGACTCTGGTTGACGTGCAGGCACATCACACTTTCGTTGACTGAGGCATCTTCAAGGTCTAGAGACCTCGTCTTTCCCTAGCCTCTGAGCCTAGCATCCCTGTTGTCCCTTGACAGTGATCCTAATGTGTTTCATTGCTTTATTTTTGTTTTAACAAGCTCAAAATTACAGTAAAATAAAATATGAAGTTGATTAAAAAAATCTAAAGATTACATAAGAATAATCAAATAAAAATAGAAGTCCAACTTCATCTGTATAATCTAGCCTTCTAGATTTTTCTTCTGAAGACATTCCAGTATTATCTGAACTCCCAAGCCCTTCTCTTTTCCCACTCAGGACTTCAAAGGAATTCTTTGGGTCTGCAAAAGTGGGCAGGGATGAGCATGTTGTTCAGCCTCTGTAGATGTTCTGCAGCCTCCTGCTTGTTCCTTCCCCATTGGCTGTGAGGTCTGTGTTTGCTAACTTCAGAGCTCTTGAGCAGGGGGTCACCTCCATCACATTGGAACTGGTTCTCCCAGGCTGGAGACACACTGGCCCTGTGCGTGCTGGTGCCAGCACCGAGCAATGCTCCCCGCATGAGGGCAGGCAGAGCTCCAGTACACAGGAGGGTACCCCAGAGCTCCAGTACACAGGAGGGTGCACCAGAGCTCCAGTACACAGGAGGGTACCCCAGAGCTCCAGTACACAGGAGGGTGCACCAGAGCTCCAGTACACAGGAGGGTGCCCCAGAGCTCCAGTACACAGGAGGGTACCCCAGAGCTCCAGTACACAAGAGGGTACTTAAGGTGTTACTTGGGGAGCATTAGGGACAGAAACACTTTGATAGCGCATCTGGCATACAGGTATCACATTACAATTGGGTTTTTATTTTCCCCCTCAAATAAAGCACAATTGACCCATCCCATTAACATAGTCTCTGCACACTCCAAAGAGCTAAATATAATGTCCTAGAGCGAGCAGACACGGGTCAGGAGACCGAGAGCACAACTCACATGGCAAGCGGCAGGAGCATGCAGACTGCGCTTAGAACCGACTGGGAATAAGAGCATCAGTGGAAACCATGATGAGCTCTCAGACCAAGCCCGGGTCCCAGGGCCTGCAGCTTGCCTGCACACAGGCACAAGAAGAACCCTGACCAGAGCACAGCCCATGCTATTTTCTTCATCAAAGGTTGCCACCAACTCCCCCATGCTGGGAAAACTAATCCTGTAATCATCTCCGCCAACCATCTATGACTTTTCTACTCCCCAGGAAGGGGCAATTCCCAGTTAATTCATTCAGCTAACTACATCAAATTGCAATTCTCATTTAATGACAGTGGCTGGAAATGAGGCTATCTTTCTTATCAGATCGGTTTCATTGTCTTCCTAAAGTTACTGATCAGGAAACCAGCCAGTATTGTTGGAGGAAGGTGGAGGGGACTGTATACACCTTCCTTATCCAAATATTGCTTTCCAGGCGCTGAAGGCCTGAGCGTGCAGGCCCAGCCAGCCTCCCCCTGCTGAGTCTGCTTCGCTAAGGCTACTTCTACCCGTCCTCAGGACACAGTACCTCCTGCTGAAGCCAAATGCGCCCTTTCTAGGAAGATCCTCAGTTCCTCCCAGTTAAAAAAAAAAAAAAATACACAGCAGCTCGCCCCCCATTCCACAGTCCCTTTTTGAAATAATTTTTCTTACTCCTACACTTGCCCCATAATCCTCTTTTTATTTTTCCTCTGGGTTCTGGGGCATTTCTCAATCTCACCGTCTCCCTCGCTGATTCACGTTTCTGAGGTACCCAGTGCCTCTGCTGGGGTTTGCAATCGGGCAGGCAAGGGTTTCTCCTTCCACACTGCTGCGCCCTCTTCCGGATGTGTCCTCCTGAAGACTGTGTGCACTGCTTCTCCCGCTGCCCCGCGTCCTGGGTCCTCCCTGAGAACTCAAACTGCAACTTCTTTGCTCTGAGTCTTCTTCAAGGGGAGGCTACTTGCTCCATTCTTCAGCTAGGCTTCCTTCTTCACTTTTCCAAGTTTTTTTTTTTTCTGTATTACATTTTATTTCTAATTATTTGAAAGGCAGAGTAAGAGAGAGAGAGAGATCTTCCATCTACTGTTTCACTCCCCAAATGCCGGCCACAGCCAGGGCTGAAGTCAGGAGCCAGGAACTCCATCTTGGTCTCTCCATGTGGGTGTGACAGGGACCCAAGTACTTGAGCCACCAACTGCTGCCTCCCAGGGTACACAGTATCAGGAAGCTGGATGGGAAGTGGAGGAGAGACTTAATCCCAGGTACTCTCTTATGAGAAAAGTTGTCCCCAAGCCACAGCCTAACCCACTGCATCAAGTTTAACCCGACACCTACTCCTCAAGTCTACCTTTTGAACCAACAGATAAAAGTGTGCAATTTATCATGTATAAAATAAGAATTTAAAGTATATGTGCATGGTAGGATGATTAATTCTACCTAAGTAATACATGTATGACTTCACAGGTATCAATTGAGGGGTAAGAACAGTTAACAACCAGTCTCTGCATTTTTCAAGAATACAACAGATAGTCACCAACTACGGTCACCACGCTGCATAACAGGGCCCTTGAACTTATGCCTCCCGTCTACCTGCAATGCTGCATGCTTTGACCAACATCTCCCCCTTCTTTCCATGTCTGATGTGTTCTATGTGAGCTGAGTCAGAGAGAGAGGAAGAGGAGGGTCCTCTCTCCACTGTTGGGAGATGCAGTACCATTTTTCCAAATGCTGGAGCCACCTGTTTTTGTATTTTTTCCAGAAGTAAAGAGATCCACTCTAGTTTCAAGTTGCTAGATCAGAGATCCATTATCTTTTCTTTTTTTAAGATTTATTTGAAAGTCATAGTTACAGAGAAGGACAGGCAGAGACCAAGAGAGAGATCTTCCATCTGCTGGTTCACTCCCCAAATGGCTGCAATGGCCAGGGCTGGGCAGGCTGAAGCCAGGAGCAGGAGCTTCTTCCAGGTCTCCCATGTAGATGCAGGGGCCCAAGGACTTGGGCCATCTACTGCTGCTTTCTCAGGCACATTAGCAGGGAGCTGGATCAGAAGTGGAGCAGCAGAGACAGGAGTTGGCCCCCATTTGGATGCCAGCACTGCAGGTGGTGGCTTTACCCGCTGCACCACAGCACTGGCCCTAGAGGTCCAGCATTTTGAACCGAGAACTTGGAGATAGAGGTTGGAGGGAGGTGAAGGTAGGCAGGCAGCGCTGTGAGACCTTGGGCAGGGGCTTCAACCCCATGCCAGGGGTCCCTGTTGGTGTTTATAGCAGCAAACGCTGTGCCTGATGCAATTTCTTGCCAGAAAGCAGCACCCTGGCCCCCAGACCCTGCCCAGCCCAGCCGTCCACTCCAAGTACTGCCCAAAGATGCTGGAGAGCTGTGGAATCCCAAGGTTTCTCTCCCTTATTTTCCCACCCCCAACTACCACCCTGCAGACCCTCACTCCCCACCCCCACCCCTGTCCCTCAAACCTGGCAGATCTTGGTAAGGGTACCTCTGCGTGTCCTAAGATCGAGAGGGAAAGTAAACAAGCTTGGGTTCTTAGTGAATACACAGTGCTTAGCATTGAACAAGCTGCCTGGTACAGGGAGCAGGCTCCAAAGTCAGATACTCTTCTTACTTAACTGCTAGCCGTGAAACAGAAAGAAGAATTTGTAGGGACCAGCGCTGTAGCATAGGAGGTAAAGCCACCGCCTGCCCCTGCAGCAGCCCGTGGGGCTGCTGATTCAAGTCCTGGCTGCTCCACTTCTGATCTAACTCCCTGGTAATGCGCCTGGGAAAGAAGCAGACAATGACCCAAATGCTTGGGCCTCTGCACCCACGTTGGGAGCTCAGGAAAAAGCTCCTGGCTCCTGGCTTCAGCTTGGCCCAGCCCCAGCTGCTGTGGCCATTTGAGGAATGAACCAGCAGAAGGATGATCTATCTTTCTCGCTTTAACTCTGCTTTTCAAATAAATAAAATAAGTCTGTTTAAAAAGAATAGAAACAGGGCCAGCGCCGTGGCTTAACAGGCTAATCCTCCGCCTTGCGGCGCTGGCACACTGGGTTCTAGTCCCGGTTGGGGCGCCGGATTCTATTCCGGTTGCCCCTCTTCCAGGCCAGCTCTCTGCTATGGCCCAGGAAAGCAGTGGAGGATGGCCCAAGTCCTTGGGCCCTGCACCCACATGGGAGACCAGGAGAAGCACCTGGCTCCTGGCTTCGGATCAGCACAATGCTGTGCTGTCAAGTACAGTAATGGCACATTGTACTCCTATATATAGGAGGAGCCGGGCGCCATTGGAGGGTGAACCAATGGCAAAAAGGAAGACCTTTCTCTCTGTCTCTCTCTCTCTCACTATCCACTCTGCCTGTCAAAATAAATTAAAAAAAAAAAAAGAATAGAAACAGGAATTCGTTTCGCTCCCGAGAAGTAACAGAGAAAGGAAAAGGAGAAGGTGACTGGCAGAGGTGGCAGGTGCCCGAGCGCGGCGTGGTGCTGGCATCCCTGTCCTGTGACCTTCACATCTTCAGTCCAGGCAGTTTCTCAGGGTCAGCACTGATGATCCCTTGGGCTGGACGACTTTGTCGCGAGCGGCTGTCCCACGCCTGGCAGCCTCCCTGGCCTCTACCCTCCAGGTGCCAGCTGCGACTGCCTCCACTGGTGATGGCCAAAAGCTGTCTCCAGGCACCGCCATCTGTTCCAAGAGGCAAAACTGCCCCAGTGGAGAACCACTGAGTCAGGACCATGAACGAACGAAGTGCGTGGGATGATTGGATTCGCAGTGCAAGGCCTTGAAGGATTTGCATTTCTGGCCAGGCTGATGGGGGCCCAGCAGAGCCAGCCTAGGGGGAACAGAGGGGCTGGAGCCAGAGGGATCGTGAGAATGAGAATGGAGGCCCAGGAATTCGCAGATTCTGCGGGGAGGGCTTTGAAGTGCTGCAGGCTGAGGTCTCTGGGGGCGAGGAGTTTGCCCCACGCCTGGCTGACACAGTCAGTGCCGGATCAGACCGTCCCTGCTTTAATCTGTCCAGATCTGTGCTGCAGACAGAGGTTCCTCCGTGTTCCTGCATGTGACGGAGCCACTGTTTCAGCTCTCACTCAGGCTGTCCTCATTTCTTAGTGGGAATCTGGGAGAGAGCTCGGAGTCACCCCAGCCAGAACTCTCCCACGAGCCACCGTCTCCAGCGGCAGGCAGCGACACCAGCGGGCCCCATGTTGACACGAATGATGAGTGTCTCAGGCAGGGAGAGAGCTACATGATGGGGTCTCGGCACAGTTTTGCTCAGCTTAAGTGACACAATATTTTTGGTGGTTTCCTACAAGACATGTGTATTTTGGGGCTGGCTGTTGTGCTGTAGGGGTTAAGCCACCACCTGCGACACCAGCATCCAGTCTGAGCGCTGGTTCGAACCCTGGCTGCTCCGCTTCCGATCCAGCTCCCTGCTAAGGTGTTTGGGAAAGCAGAGGATGATGGCCTGAGTACTTGGGCCCCTGCCACCAATGTGGGAGACCCAGATGAAGTTCCAGGCTCCTGGCTTCAGCTGGGCCCAGCCCGGCTATTGCAGCCATTAGGGGAGTGAACCAGTGGATCTCTCCCCTCTCTCTTTTCTGCAATGCTGCCTTTCAAACAGATAAATAAACTTTTTAAAAAAACGACAGATGTGTCCCCAAATCCATATCTAACTGCTTGCTCTGATGTTGCATATTTGTTTGTGGCTGCTCAGTGCTGAATTCCTAGGAACCTAGGCCTTCTGTTCATTTCCCACCAATCCCTGCCCCTGCTCCCAAGGGAACCTGGGGACGTATTTGCTCCACCTGGTGCCCATCTCTCTTTCGTCACTGGGCACCCACATCCTTAGAATTTTCCCATATTACTTCCTGTCCTTTCTTCCTGACTTCTAAACCCATCATGCTTTGCTGTGCTGAGAGCATGTTTCCCAACTGGGTCATATCAAACCAGTACCCACGTGTGGAGGGGCTCGAACTGACTCCACCCTTCCAGCAGGAGTGGTCACCTGCCCTCCCATGGACAGACACTGTAAGGAGGGAATCCAGCACTTAGCAACCCATTCTGAAGACTTAGAAAGTGGGGTTCAGGGCACAGCGGCTAAAGCCACCGCCTGGAGTGCTGGCATCCCATATGGGCACCGGTTCGAGTCCCAGCTGCTCCACTTCCAATTCAGCTCTCTGCTATGGTCTGGGAAAGCAGTAGAAGATGGCCTAAGTGCCTGGGCCCCTGCACCCGCCTGGGAGACCCAGAAGAAGCAACTGGCTCCTGGCTCCTGGCTTCAGATCAGCACAGCTCTGTCCATTGTGGCCATCTGGGGAGTGAACCAGCAGATGGAAGACCTCTCTCTCTCTGTAACTCTGCCTTTCAAACAAATAAATAAATCTTTAAAAAAGAAGAAAGGAAGGAAGGGAGGAAGGAAGGAAGGAAGGAAGAAAGGAAGGAAGGGAGGAAGGAAGGAAGGAAGGAAGGAAGGAAGGAAGGAAGGAAGGGAGGAAAGGAGGGAGGAAGGAAGGGGAGAAGGAAGGAAAATGGGATTCAGAGAGGTTAAGGAATGAGCCTGTTGTCACAAAGCAGTCTGATTGCAGCCCCTTTCTTTATCCTTACACTACTATAAAATTCCATGAAAACGGGAAAGCAGAGTTCCAGTGTTGTGTTTTTTTGGTCCCTGTTACCAAACATTTATGGAAGGCATGTGCCTCTAAACACAGTTATTTTCAAAATTCCAGCCTTCAGGTGGAATCCTAAAGGTAGAATTTAGAACCAAAGGTCCCGACACTTTGCCAAGGCTTTGATGCATTTTCCCTAACTCCCTGCTTTTAAAATCCTTACCCCTTTCACAGGTGAAAATACGCTATTTTGACATTTTATTGCGCATTCTTTCTTTATCTCATAAGGCTGAGCATTCTTTCATATTTATGGGGTGTTTACACTTCTGTTCACGTCCTTTGTCTGTTTTCGTGTTGTCCTTTTTCTTAGTCTTCTGCAAGGTTGTTTTTTTTAACAAGGATACTGACCCTTTAGCACAGTGCTAAAATATTTCTGCCAGTTTGTCTTTGCCTTTTTATTATTTAATGTTTCTTTGGACACATAAATCTTGTTCTTTTTCATAACAACTTATTTTGTTAATATAGTACTTAGTGCTCCATTTTTATGTTGTCTTCTTCTTTTAAAAAGCTTTGTGTCTTACTTTTATGACAATCCATCTGTAATAGATTTTAATATTTCAAGTGAACTTATAGTTTCAATCCTTTACAAACAACCAGTTTTCCCTTTGTTCATGAATAATTCAAATCTTTCTCCATTGGTTCCTTTATTATCCATTAAGTTCCTAAATGTTCTTGGGTGTCTGTTAGGCTAACTATTCTATTCTGGTTATCCATTTATCAATGCTTTTAAAGTAGCTCTCAATCTCCTTGAATATTTAAAACTTTTTCCTCTTGCATTACCCTTTTCCAAAACTTCTTCTGCTCTCCTGGCCTGTGTATCTTCCAAATGAAAGTTAAAACTGTTGTGTCACTCATGTGTTGTTAGATCTCATTGTTTATTTCATTTGAAAGGCAAAGAGACAGAGACAGAGGAAGTTCTCCCAAGTGGTGGCTCAGACCCCGAATGCTTAAAACACCTGGGGGAGGCCTACGCCGCAGCTCACTAGGCTAATCCTCCGCCTGCGGTGCCAGCACCCCGGATTCTGTCCCGGTTGCCCCTCTTCCAGGCCAGCTCTCTGCTGTGGCCCGGGAGGGCAGTGGAGGATGGCCCAAGTGCTTGGGCCCTGCACCTGCATGGGAGACCAGGAGGAAGCACCTGGCTCCTGGCTTCGGATCGGCGCAGCGCGCCAGCTATAGCAGCCATTTGGGGGGTAAACCAACGGAAGGAAGACCTTTCTCTCTGTCTGTCTCTCTCACTGTCTAACTGTGCCTGTAAACAAAAACAAAAACACCCTGGGGGGAACTCAGTCCAGGTTTCCTGGGTGACCTGCGTGACCTGCGGGGACTGAAGGACCTCCCAGGTAAGCGGCAGCAGGAAGCCGGAACCGGAGGTGGAGCTGGGGCTCAAACCCAGACACTGATATGGGATGTAGGCAACCCAAGTGGCATCACCTGCTGTGTCAAATGTCAAGTGTCCCCCTTTCAGCTCACTTTTTTGAAGAGAAGAAAACTCCTATTGTTAATTCAGTGGATTCAGTACATCTGTGTCTATTACCTGCAGTTCCCCCAGCTCTGCCCCTGGGCCTTGGACTGTACTTTGCTGCCCACCCACGCAGTCACCCAGGAAACACCAGCCTTTGGTTGCACTTGCCTAGTTGTTCGACTCTGTCCCACATCACCCCCTCTCCGCCTCCAGCTCCACTCTGGGCAGAGGCAGCACCTCCTCTGCCCAGCAGCCTCACATCCACAGATGGTGCTGAATAGAAGGTGAAAATAGAGCTCAGCGGAGGTGGATGTGGGAGGCGAACTTCAGCCAGGGTGTTCAGGTCAGGGCCTTGACCTCTGGGAGCTTAGCTGGGCCTTCCCAAAGGCAGAGCCCCCAAGGGTGTATCCTAATCGTAATCGCTTCTAAAGCCTCCCACCAGCTCACTGCCTCACTCCAACCTTCTGCAGAGCTGCTGCGACACCACCCACGGCAAAGATGATTTCTGTCAAGGACCCAAGTCAAAGACTCATGGAACCGAATTTTAATTTTGACAGCATAGAGGGGGAATAAACATCACCATACTTTATTGCTCGGAATCTGTTGCTAAATGCATTGCTTCTCTACAAGTCAGAAGCCCGATAAACAACTCCGCAGTGTTCCAATAACTACTTTGACTGTCATTTCACCTGTTCTCAATGATTCATAGTCTTTCTGCTGATCCCAGCCACAGGAGTACTTTCCATCTAAAGCATTAAACCTGAAAATCTAGAATTCTTAGTGTCAGGGGAAGCAATGGGGATACAGGAGCTGAAGCTGGTGGCAACAAAGCTTTGGAGGCACCATCTACTGGGCTGTCATGGACACGGAGGTGGGGCTTGTATGTTTATTTCCATGCCTGCCCTTACTGCCCTTGAACTCTGACCACTGACTCATTAGACTAGAAACAGAAGGGGACTGTACTCCTCTTTAATCATACCCTCAACCAAAGATGCTTACTGTGTCCTGGCTACCTAAGCAACACCCCTCCTAAATCCACACTCACACCCTGCAATGGGAAACAAGTGGTAGGATGATCCCTTATACATGTGTGGGAGTGTCAAGTTTTCAGCTCTGCACCAAGAGTTTGTAAAGTGATGGCTCCATGGGCTGGCCCTATATATAGGAGGAGCCGGGCCCCTCCCGAGTGATAGGATTGAGAGAGCAATAGGATTGAGAAGGCTGCTTACGCGAGTCGCCCCAGCCCACACGCCCACACCCAACTGTCACAGAGCCCGAAATTCCTACCATTAAAGTTACTACTTTTGTTCCAAGCTGAGAGCATCAAGAACTCTGGTTCAAATACAAATCTCACATTCGAGAATTGTCCCATGACACTCAACTGCAAATAGCATCACATTTCTTCATATTTTTTAAATGCAAAACAGAAAGGATTAGGGTGGCTTCTAAAGAATAGGATAGGGGGAAGAAAATAACCCTGTAACAGTGGCAGAACCTGGCAGACAGCCCCTTACCCAAGCCCTGAGGGCTGATAAATGGGTGGTACAGGTGGTGTCATGTACCTTCTGATGTGATACCATGAGAAGAACACGCCTCCCTGTGAGATGCTTCCCCAGAGACCACTGTCTCAATCTACTCAGGAGGGGAAAGAACCAACAAGCCCAGTTTGGGAAACCCCCTACAAAATAGCTGGTCAGTAATACGCAAGACTGCCAACAAAACCTAGGGAAGACTGTGGAACTGTCATAGACCAGAGGAGACTGGCGGCACCTGATGGCTGGACACAGTGTTGTACCCTGCACTGGATCCTGCAACACAGAGAGGACATCAGGGCACAAATTGGTGACAACCAAATAAAGTTGGGAGTTTGGTTGATAATATGCCAATGAAGGCATCTGACTGTTGACATACTATAGAAATCTAACTGTGTCAACAACTGGGTGACATTGCTATCAATCTAACATCATTCCAAAGTAAGCTTTATTCAGAAAGAACCAGGGAAAAAGCCCAATATCCATTGAATTCTCTGGGGCTGCCACTCCCACTCTTGCACCTTATAGGAACCCTGGACATGGAGACAGCCCCTGAGTCTCGACTTCTAGGGTCCACGTTCAGCTAGGTGGCCTTACGTCACCCATGTGCTTGTGATTGTGAGCCATTGCTGTCTGTCCAGTGCTGTAGCTCTGTCCAAAGCAAGCCTCACTTGCTCTGAGCCCAGACTGGCCTGGCCCCAAGCCTGCAGACAGGACTTGTTAAGTGTAACACCCCTGGTGTGCCAGGCTCAGTCCCAGGAGACACTTGCCTTGGCTGTCAGGGCTTTGCCCATCACTGCCTTTCCTTTCACTAGTCTCCAGGTAAGCAGCCCTCAACCACAGTATCACCTTCCAGGAGGTAGCACCTGCACGCTGGAACAGGTCTCGGACATTCCAGAACCTCACCTCCTGCCCCGCAATCAACCCTGGAGCTCCACCCTCTCCTTCCTCCCCTTGGACCCTCGGAACCCTCATCCCTCCAGTGCGCCAAGTCCTGTCCCCCACAGAAGCCTACACAGTTGATAACAAAGGCATCTAACTCTCCTCTGAGGTGACACTCAGGCTAGAACCTGTCTCTTCACGTGAGAGGAGGGGAAAAGATACCTAGCATTGCTTCCTGATGAGCTTGAAGCTGAGAAAAAATAAGCATAGTTCATTCTCAAACTCAGCACTCCACCGCATTAGAAGTCCAACATACGGCCTGTTCACCGACATGGGGAGAGTGACACGACACGCACTGATGGGAAGAATTGGTTCTAGCCCATGCTGTCCCCCCAGCCCCCCCCCCCAAGAAGGAGAAAGGGAAGAACAAAAGGACAGTCCTCACCCTAAATGGCCAACCAGGAGTCCGGCCAGCGTGCTGCCGGGAAAAACCAACAAAGAATGGTATGAGTCCTTGAGGAGCTCCAAGGTGACCACTCTACATGAAAATAGGGCTCAGGCCCAGCCAGAAAACAAAAATGGTTTGCAATGTACATGAGAATTTTCTTTCTTGATAGGAGTCTAGACTGCGCTGTCCCCTGAGGCTTGATACTTGTGTCTCCTTTGGAGCTGTGTGCAGGCTTGCGCCAGCAAGATCAAGTCAGGGAATCCAGGCTGTGCAGAACCGGGAACAAGGAGGCCCAGACTGGAGGGCTCAGTCCCTGGGGGCCTGCAGCGCCTCTTGAAACATCACTGAGCCTCAGGCTGAGGCCCAGGGCACCAACCCACAGACATGGGCAGCCTGCTTAGAATCTGGGGACCCGCTGGCAGGAAGTTGGCCACCACGGCCAGTTTGTAGAGGATCCGGCAGCTTGCCCTTGCGTATCGTGGGGTGGTCTCAGGCCCAGGTGCAGTGTCTTGGCCCCGTGTGAAGCAGTGGGGTAGCCATCAGATCTCCAGAACAGACTGAAGGGGTTGTTGCTGGCTGCAGAACCGCCACACTCCACTCTCTAGCTCTCCCAGAAGGCATAAAGTCACGGAGATATTTCAGCAAATTCCTTTTCTGTTTCATGGGGTCAGACTTGGTCTCCGTTATTTGCCACCCAGAACCCTGATTGACACATGCTAATTCTTTTTATCCCATATTTATGTAGATAAACGGAGCATGGAGATGATTCCCTTCAGCCTGGAAACCCTGAATTAAATGGACGGGAGGCAACCAGGCTGCTGTTTCGCAAAAGGGAATTAAATTGTGTTTTTGTTTGCTCCTTCCAGAACACATATCAAGTAACCCCAGCTTGCGTGATTTCTGAGCCTTGGAGACCTAAAAACCACTAGTAAGCACACGAGGGCTTGTGAGTTAATTATAACAGCTTTCGCTGGGTTTGGCTTTGCGGTTTTCCTCCTGTAATGAATGTCGAGCTCTGTCGTGTGTCGCTGCTGATGCTTTTAACCAACGATCTAAGGCTGCCTTGAAATTCTTGGCTTCATAATTCCCATTTCCAATCCCAGTTTGGAAATAAAGCAAGATTGGAGGCTCAAGACAAAGTTTCTAAGCTGTGAAATAGGCTGGTGGTCCAAGGCAGAAAGTTAGATTCCTGAGAGCTCTCCGCTCCCATTCTTTTCGATTTGCTTTGTTTCACTTCTTCTTGTAGCAAGCTCCCTTTTCTGTTGCTCTTCTTCTCCCCGCCCCTGCCACCCCCGCCTTGGTGCTGAGAGCTGATTTCTCCCTCAATGTATTGCAGTATTTGCTCTGTGGCTGTAAGTTTCTGGTTTCTTCTAGGCACTCCTCTTGCACAATGAGAACTCATACTCAGGTCTTGGCATTAAAAAGAAATCAAGGTGTCACATCTTTGCTGTTTGCTCAAGGAGGATATAGAATATTTCCCACCTTTTCCAGACCTCATCACACTAACTAGAACCCAGCAGAGTTGCGTTCCCAAAACACCTCGTTTAGCTTTGAAATTTCACAGTGCTTGAGAGAGACAGGCAGGGGCTACAGGAGGGTTTATTTTGCCCTCTGTGAACTCCAGACGTTACTCAGCACAGGTTTGAAACCCCTGAGACTAAAATTAGGATGCTGCTTTCTCTACCCAAGGGCAGGTGCAAACGCATCTGGTCTCTCTGTGTGTGTGTGTGTGTGTAAAATTAACCCTTGTTCTTTACAGAACTCGCGTTGATCTCACTGTATCAGATATCCAGACTCTAAGAGTAATAGAAGCTGAATTTTGTCCTGGCCTGAGTTTGGCCCACCTGGCCCCAGTTCCAGACCCATGGTGACCTCCAGGTTTTCTTCTGAACCTCCAGAAACTTCTTTTGAGACTGAGGAAGGAAGAGTCGGCGGAAGTTGTTGAAAGCAAAAGCTATTTCTGGAGGCTTCTGCAAACTCCATGGGAGGACGAACTAGAAGTCCTCTCCCCACCCAGCTTCCTCTTGAGCACGTGCAGCCCCTTGGCTATTTGGTATCACCCAGAGTCAATGACTTGGACGGTGTCCCGCACAGACTAGGTGTGGAGTTAATCATGATGGACAAACCAATGGCCACACCATTATTTGCAATATCACCCTAGGCTCCGATTCCTAAGGCAGCATCCTTGCAAGCTTATTGTCTCACAGGGGATGTGCCCTCCGAACCTCGGTGTATACAGGGTGTGACTCTCACGGAGGCCCACGAGATGCATTGTCCTCAGCTGTCCAGCCCTGCTCTCTGGGGCAACAGCTTGCCTTTGTCTACGCACTTGACCCTCTCTGAAGTCCTGTTGCCTAGTTGATCTTGTTTGAGTCTCAAAGCAAGAAAGGAGGGTGAGTTCTATTCTAGTTTTATCATTATGGAAACTGGGGTTCTAGTACAGGCCTGAGCTGTGTCTCCCCAAAACCCATAAGCTGAAGTCCTAACCCGTGGCACACAGACCTCACAAGCCGGCTGTATTTGGACATGGGGGTCTTTGAAAAAGCAATTAAGTTACAGTGGGGTTGTTAGGGTGGGTGCTAATGAAATGAGATGAGCCACACACACAGGGGAGACCAGGCACCCCGAGGAGAGAGAGAAACGAAACTTGTGGACCCCTCTGTCCCTGACGTCCAGCCTCCAGCACTGTAAGGGAGCGTGGTATTTTGTGCTAGGTCAGCCCATCTGTGGAATTCTGCTGTGGCAGTGCCAGCAACATAACCCAGACTCTAGGAGGTCATGTCACTCGTAGCAGAGGTCTCGCTCCCAGGAAGGGTGAACTTTAGCCCTCATGCCCCAGTGTGAGAACCTTCATCGAATAAAACATCTCGGGCTGGGGGGGTGGCTGATTCCCACCGGCAGAGGCTGCCCACAGCACTCCTCTAATTCCAGGTCTCCTCGCGGCCAGTGTCCCTGGGCTGCATTGGAAAAGGACTCCGGCTTCTTTTTCTCCACTCCACTGTCCCATCCCCCTCCTCCCCTGGAAACCTAAGCCATCCCTCCTCTGCCCAGCATCTGAAGTTGGAGCCCGGCTGTTTTGTTTTGCATTTGGACAGGGAACCGAAACTTGGGTGTGACCAGTGTTTTGCACTCTGAGCCCATTTCTCCTTTTCCTCCTGGGCTCGGAAGTGGAGGCTGATGGCCTCCAAATGGCCTGGCCCTTCGGGGGAATGTCTCAACGCTGAGCGAACCAGAGTGGCTCAGCCTTTAATGTGACTGGGAATGGGTAGCCGCTGGGAGCCATGCTCTAGTCTGGGCACAACACGCCCCCTACCGAAAGGGCTAGAAAACGCATCTGTCGCTGCTGGAAGTCCCGTGGGGTTGGGGGGTTGGGGGGGTGAGGGGGCAGGAGGTCATGCTGACTTTCCCAGCAGGCAGAGATCAAGCACTACCTGGTTAAAATAGAAACTGCCAGAGGTGACAGTGACACAGTCCACAAGTGCAGCCAGAGGGGCGGTCACACACTGGGCTCGAAAACCAGGCTCCGCCTAAAGACCTGTCCTGGACGACGATGCTGCACCCTACCCCATCCCAGGACCAAATCCCCAAGTGTTCTGAGAGTTCAGGCTCCTGCTTATTAATTTAGATGATACACATGAATTTAGATTCATAAAAAAATAAGTCTTGTATCTTCACAATTACCACCCTTGTAGTTTTCAAGGTCATCATTAGATTGTTATCAATAATTGCACAATTGGCAATGGCTCCAATCATGCCAGCAAAGGCCAACCTCAAATCTGTGGTCTTTGTGCCAAGGGGAGGGGTTGGCACCCCTCCCAGACTGTGACACGGCAGCTTGGGGGATGTGTGACTATGAGATATGTCAGCTGCAAGTGACACAGCCCATACCTCTCTTCTAAGTGACCTTGGAGGTCGGACAAATCTAAATCAACTGCTCCCAGAGCAATTATCACAAAATGAAGCAATGGGACCAGCATGGCAGGTGGTGGCCCATCGTAACAGCCCTCTGAAGAGGACTTGGCTCTGGATCCTAACCCTGTACAATAGAGTCTTGAACAGAAAACCGAACAAAATCATGTTTTCTACTCCCCACGGACAGCAAGTCTGCAAAATTCTAGATGCAGCCCAGTACTATCATCAAAGCTCCAGAAATATACCCAGCTACCGATGCAAATGTTCTCCCACAGCAAGCGGAAATGGCTCCGTGAGAACAAGTCCCTGAATGTCAAGCTAGAAACCCATCCAGCACAGGAGAGAACCAGTGAAGGCAGTTTTCCTTCCTGGAGAGAAAAGCGGTGAGAAGGGAGGTGTGTTCTCAGGCAGGAGGGAAGCCTGGCTCAGCAGCCGCGTGGGCTGCAAGGAGCCCTGGGCCTCCGGGTTAGAGGCACCGTGGAGAGAAAGTCCTGAAAGCAAGGCAAAAAGTGCGTTCTAGAAAGTGAAAGAAAGGCAAAGCAGTGGTGCCAGCTGTGGGAAGTTGGAGGGGCTGCAGCTGCAAGCGGGAAGAAGTAGCTGGCTGGGAGTTGCTCCTAGCTCACTCTCCACTTGGTAGCACCTGTCAAAGTCCTGCCTAGACCCTGAGACAAAGAGGTGAGGCCGCCCAGCCATGAGGGTGTGGCTCTTCCCTGGCCTTTGAGCTCTGCAAAGCCCTGGCTCTCCGCTCCCTCCACCCCCCAGGGCACTGCCCTGTACCATGGGCTGGCATCCTTTGATTCGTAGATGGCTCCCATCCCAACAGCCCTTTCTAGGAGGCCAGAGGAGCTCAAAGTGCTCGGAGAAGGGAATGATGTGTTGGCTTAGTTTGGAAGCCCTGGAACCAGGACAAAGCTGGGTTTTCTCTGTCACTTTCTTTACAAAGCCAAGAACCCAATCCTTTGCTGTAAAGGATCAGGCGGGCGTGTGGCCCCTGGGCAGTCACTTGGTGGGGGCTGCGTGGAGAGAGAATGCTTTGCCAGCATCACAGCTGAAACGAAGGGCCAGTGACTCAACAGTGAGAAAATCACCCGTGAGTCAGAGGTGGGGACCCTCAACCGCTCCCTGAGACAGAGGGCTGCTGACTGACAGGGCTCGGCAGCAGGTGGGAAAGAGAATCCCACCCAGGACAGTTCCTGCCCCGCCAGGAACCCAGCTCCCTGTCACCTGGACACAGTGTTCTTCCAGAACAGGGCGGTCCTCCTCCCATCTCTCTAGCTGAATTATTTTCAGGCCCCACGTCCTGCACTTATGTCACCTGGCCCTGGGGCGGTCTGCCGTCAGTACAGCCACGTGGGATGGTTGGGGTGACTTGGCTCTGAAACCCAGAGCTTCTGCATTGTCTCTGGTTGCCCTCTAGAAATCAGAAGCATTCATTGAATGGTTACAAGTGAGGGGCACGGCCAAGTGCTTGGGCCCTGCACCCACATGGGAGACCAAGAGGAAGTGCCTGGCTCCTGACTTCGGATCGGTGCAGCACGCCAGCTGTAGTGGCCACTTGGGGGGTGAACCAACAGAAAAAGGAAGACCTTTCTCTCTGTCTCTCTCTCACTGTCTTACTCTGCCTGTCAAAGAAAAAAAAAAAAAGTGAGGATAGGGAGGGGAGTCTTGTCATACCTCACAAATGACATTAAATATAGTAAAATTCTAAAGCATAGAGCAAAACCTGCTGGATTTCTACTTGAGGCAGCAGTAACATGACATTAAAGCAGTTCCCTTCCTTTCTGTTTCCAAGATCACAGCTTGATCAGCCCCATCCTGAATCTTCTCCAGATACGGACAACGCCAAGCCAAGCCAGAGCTCAGAAATCCAGTGTGCCCTCCAGCCTAGACTCAGAACCTAGCCTTCTCCAACATGAAAAAGACCCTCTGCTGAGGTCGCTCAAGTTGAGTCGCAAATTTTTAGAGTGCGGGCAACTGTGTTGACTATCCAAAGAGATACTCTGAAATGAAGAAGGCAAAGATTTAGATAGCCCGAGACATGGTTGCCCTCCCTGGAGTGGCGAAGCTGAGACGTGGAGCTGCCAGGAAGGTGCAAAAGACTAAAAGCTCCAAACGCAGGAAAGAGCTCGCAATCCTGCAGGCCTGGCAGGATATAAGGAAAACACTTGCCCAGCGGCAGGCTGAGAGCCTCGTCTGCCACCTAGTGGCACAGAGAGCCTCAATCTAACTCCAATGTTTGAGCAGCTCCTAACCTGCCAGACTTGTATGAATTATCTTTATTTTTTCACTCAAATGTGTTTCTTTAAAAAAAAAAAAAAACCTCCTGGGGCTCAGAAGAGAGAAGAGTGCCCATGAGAGCTGGCTTTGAGTCTTCTGGTGCATTCTGGAGACTTCTCTACCATGGGTATCTCACCTGATCTTCGGCAGCAAGTGACAGCAGCTTCCTTCTTACCAAGGTGATCCACAGCACAGAAATAACACACACCTCTCCTGAGCCAGGCGGAAGCCAGGAGCCAGGCGCTTCTTCCGGTCTCCCACGTGGGTACAGGGGCCCATCCTCCACTGCTTTTCCAGGCACGTTAGTAGGAGCTGGATCAGAAATGGAGCAACCAGGACTTGAACTGGCATGGAATGCTGGCGTTGCAAGCTAAGTGTTTTTAACTCTTCCATACGTACTTGTCCTCCAGGGTGCTCCTGAAATCATTTCACTAACAGAAGGTACACTCTACTCAGGGTATGGTGATGGGAATAGTCAATGAATATTAGTGGGCGTGTGTTCGGCCAAGCAGTTAAGTTCCCAGTTAAGATGCCGGAGTCCCCCATTGGAGTTCCTGGCTCTGATATTCCCCAGCCTCCTGTTTGTGCAGCCCTGGGGGGCAGTGGTGATGGCTCCAGGGACTGAGCTCCTGCCACCCCCACGGGAGGCCAGGCTCAAGCTCCCAGCCCCCAGCTTCGGCCTGGCCCAGTCCCAGCATTACCGGCATTTAGGAAGAGGAGCAGAAGATGCGAGCTTGCCTGCTGGCTCTTTCTCCCTCTCTGTCTCTCAAAAAATGAATGCATAATTATAAGGTAAAAAGATTCCAGAAGATTTGTACTCGTGTCATTTGAGGTTGTTCAAAGATATCTTTCCAGTGTCATTGTTAAAGATGAAGCACAAAGCAGTCAGCAATGGCACCCAGCATGATTACTTCTATAGATCCCTGTTTGAACCTCTCTGTACTTTCTATTCATCTACCCAGACATTTGATCCATGTCAATTAAACTGGATTAGAAGAAAAAACGTCAGTAAGTCATCAACTGTACTTGGTCTTAACATCTTGGGCTTCCAAGGGCAATATTTTCATTTAACAACACGTAACAGAATTTTAAAAATGATAGACTCTGATCCTTTCCTACCGAGCAAACACTGTTGCTCAGGGAGCCCTTACACTGGCTCTTAGCAAATTAAACAACCAAAGCAGTTAATGCAAAACATATTTTATTTTAGCAAAATTTTTGCCAAGGGAACATTACAGTACAGGAACCAACATTTCTAAAAATATCAAAATCTATGTATAGGCATAAGACATATCTGAAAACAGAATCTGGAGCAGTCTAAGACACTGTTGCTTTCTACTGCATATTAATTTGTAATGTCAGCCGGTCCTGTGGCGCAGCGGGTTAAAGCCCTGCCTGCCGCGCCAGCATCCCATATGGGAGCAGGTTCGAGTCCCAGGTGCTCCACCTCCGATCCAGCTCCCTGCTAATGCACCAGGGAAAGCAGCGGAGGATGGCCCAAGTTCTTGGCCCCCTATACCCACATGGGAGACCTGGAAGAAGTTCCTGGCTCCTGGATTCTGATAGGCTCAGCTCTGGCCATTGTGGCCATCTCGGGGGTGAACCTGCAGATGGAAGACCTCTCTCTCTCTGTCTCTACCTCTCTCTATAACTCTGTCTTTCAAATAAATAAAATAAATCTTTTTAAATGTTACATCAAAGCTCCACCTCCTTGCAGACAAAATGTGGCCAAGTATCAGCAGGCAGTCCACTGCCACGAGAGCTATCATCTACTCCTATATCTGAAAAACTGGCAAAGATCAAAAACCTTTCCTGGAGACCCTAGCACGCTGGCAAGGAACACAAGCCACCGTTGTGTACTACAGTCAGCCAGGCACGGCACATTCTTTCTCAGTGACCTGCAGAGTAAATTGCATCTTGGGTTGCACAAATTAATCTGAACTACCCAGGGAAAATGTGACCAGTAGAGAGATCTATTGTGATATTGTTTATATGCCTGTATTAATTTTTCTTCAAAACTGTGTAATTTGGTCTCTCAACTGCTTACACAAATAGTGGTTAAGAGAACACTGAGGGGGCAGGCATTTGGCCTAGCGGTTAAGGTAACAGTTAACCTGCCCACCTTCCACATCCGAAATAACCACTCGGGCTCCTGAATGCCAGCTTCCTGCTAATGCAGATTTGGGGCGACAGCAGGGATGGTTCACGTAATTGGGTCCCTGCCACCCATGTAGGAGACCTTGCTCTAAGCCTCTCCCCAGCTCAGTCCAAACCTTTACAGGAATTTGCAGAGTGAATCGGTGGATGAGGAAGAGCAGAGGCGCTCGTTCTCTCTCTCTCTCTCTCTCTCTCTCTCTCTCTCTCTCTCTTCCTCCCTCCCTCCCTCCCTCCCTCCCTCCCTCTCAAAGATATTTAAAAATAAATGTGCCAGTGCACAGTGTCAGTTTGTGTCCTGGCTGTTCCACTTCCAAGCCAGCTCCCTGATAACGGCCTTGGAAAGCAGTAGAATATGACCTAAGTGCTAGGGCCCCTGCCACTTACATGGGAAACCGGGACGAAACTTCTGGCTCCTGGTTTTGGCCTGGCCCAGCCCTGGCTGTTACTGACATTTTGGAAGTGAACCAGCAGATGGAAGATCTCTCTCCCCCTGTCTCTCCCCTTCTCACTGTCAGAGTTCTCTCTTTCAAATAAATAGTAAATAAACCTTAAATAAATATATAAATATATGAGAACATTGAATAATTTAGACCTCATTCACTTTCTCAGTTAAGTAGTAGATTATCTGTACTCTTTGTGTCTGGCACTGTTAGGGCTCAGGACCAGGAATTTGGTGTCCTGGCTGAGAGCATCAACCCTAGAGCAGATTGCCTGGGTTCAGACCGGATTTCCAGCTAATGAGCTAGCTGCTTATTTGCTGGATGACTTAAAGCACATTGCGTACCCTTACGTAGTTCGGTCATCTCTAAAATGAGATGCTTTTTTCCCCCCAAGAACCAAGTAAGCTACCATGAGTCATCTAAAACAGTCCCTGATTTCTCCTAGGCATCATTAATACAGGTGTGGATTATAGGTATGGATTTCATTAATACAAGCATGGATTAACCAGGTGAAGAGGCATCACCCCCACCCTTACATAAATCATCAGAAGAGACAGACAAGTGTGAGACTACACCTAGTCAATTGTCAGGGAGGCATTTGTTTGCTAGTGATGTCAGACTTAATAATTTTTTTTGATCGAGCTGTTCAAGGTCACGATCAATGCCACCCAAGTTCTGACCTCACATGAGTCTCTCAGAGAGGCCCATGGACCCTGCTGTCATGCGCTCAGTAAATTGGCCCATATTTTCTTGGTTAGTAACAATGTCTTCTCAAACAGCCTGAGATGCCTCTGGTTCTGTTTTACATCACTCTATGCCATTTATTTGAAACCTACCAATTGCTCACCACAATAGTGGGTCTCAACAGGTCTCTGGAATTATCTGAAGTTCCAACACTTTAAAAAAATTTTTTATTTATTTGAAAGAGAGAGAGAGAGAAGGAGAGAGAGAGAGAGAGAGAGAGAGAGAGAGAAGGACAGAGAGATCTTCCATTCACTGGTTCACGCCCCAAATAAGTAGACCAATCTGAAGAAAGGGGCCAGGAGCCGGGCACTTCTTCTGGGTCTCCCACACAGGTGCAGCAGCCCAAGCACTTGGGCCATCCTCCACTGCTTTCCCAGGCACATCAACAGGGAGCTGGATCAGAAGGGGAGCAGCTGGGACTCGAACCAGCAGCCATAAGGGATGCCAGCACTGCAGGCAGCAGCTTTACCCACTACGCCACAGCGCCAGCCCCTTCCACCCCTTTTCCTCATAGTCCTTGGGAAAGCTCTGAGGCTGAGGATGCTTGGACATGTTGGCTGAGGAGTCTCTACAGATGATAGGACTATGTCATAGGAGCCTGGTGCCCACAGGCAAAGGCTGTCAGAGCACTTGGGTGCACGGGAACCTGCAGGGGGTGTGCGTACTCTGTGTACACAAGGAACTGTGTGGAAACCAGCCGAGGGTTCTGGCTTCTGATGAGGCTAAGGAGAGGCTGGCACCGAGCAGGTGCTCTGGGCCGTAGCTGAAGGCTCCCCCGGAAGTCTTCACCCGCACACACGGCTGACACCCTGCCCCACCAGAAGCCTCGGGAAGGTTCTCCAGCCTGCGGTGTGCCTCCATTGCCTGCTACCTGGAGAGCTTGCGAGCATGCTCACTTTTGCGGCGAGAGGCTGAAAGGAACTGTGTGCACCCGAGGCTGTGAGGCGGTGAAGTGGTAATCCACACACGTCTCCTGCAGAGCTTCCTCCATCCATCAGCTTCCACCGGCTGCAGGACCCAAGGGTGCTGCTGTGGGTTGGGCACCGTGCCTGCAGGCCAGGAGAAGGCCAGCAGGGTGCGACCTCAGACAGATCACCTCCTCTGAGGAGCCTCTGTCCTCATTGCATAACCAGGGGCTAGACTAGATCCAGGATTTTCAAATAGCAGCCGCAGTGAGCTGAGGAAACACACCGCTTCCCAGAGCCACACGGTCAACTTAAAACTTGAATTTTTCAGGCCCTCCCTTCTTTCCTTCCTCCCTCCCTCCCTCCTTCCTCTTTCTTTCTTTTTTCTTTCTCTCTCTCTCTCTCTCTCTCTCTCTCTCTCTCTCCCCCTTCCTTCCTTCCTTCCTTCCTTCCTTCCTTCCTTCCTTCCTTCCTTCCACTGTTAAAACATCCTGCCCAGAGCAGGTGTTTGGTGCAATGGTAAGACACTGCTAAAGACACACAAGTCCATACCAGAAAGCCTAGGTTTGAGTCTCAGCTCTGCTGCCAATGCCAGCTTCTTGTAGTGCACTCCCTGGGAAGCATCTGACGATGGCTCGGGTAGCTGGGTCCCTGCCACTCACATGGGAGACTTGGATTGAGTTCCTAGCTAATAGCATCTGTCTGGCCGAGCCCTAGCTGTTGTATCTGGGGAGTGAACCAATAGATGCAAGACTTTTCTCTGCCTTTTCTCCCCCACCAGCCTTTCAAATAAATTAAAATTAATTAATGAATTAATTTCAAAACCCCATCCTATGTTATACAAAATTATGTGACAATGGAGGGGCATTCTTCTTATCCTTAGCCAAATAAAAGTCAGCAGGCTCAGAATTTTGTTGTTGAAACTTGGCTAGTCTCCGGCCCCTGAAAGTTGTATCCCTGGCAGCGGCAGCTCTCTGCTGAAGGCTCTCTCACCTCTGAGATGGGCCTGAAGAGTCGATCTTCCTTTCTTGTCTCTGACTCCACATCAGGCAGAAGATCTACAATGTGCTGGTTTCAGCAGCCCATGTAGCGAATCTGGGCCTGGCACAGATTAGCCTGGCCCCTGCCAACAATGACTCATAAACACATGGGGTGTTGCACATTTTTAAGACAGTTGGTGAACTCCAGTGCAACCACTGGAACTTTTTCATTTTTGAAGATGCATTCACCCATTTGAAAGCCAGATGGAAGAGAGAGATTTTCCATCCACTGCTGCACTCCCCAAATGGCCACAATGGCCAGCACTGGGTCAGGCCAAAGCCAGGAGCCAGGAGCTCATCTGCATCTCCCATGCAGGTACAGGGGGCCCAGGCACTTGGGCCATCTTCCATTGCTTTCCCAGGCCATTAGCAGAGAGCTGGATCAGAAGTGGAGCAGCCGGGATTTGAACCAGCACCCATTTGGGATGCTTGCATCACAAGCAAAGGCTTGACCTACTATGCCACAATGTCGGCCCCTGAAACATTTTTTTAAAGGCAGAACTCTTAAGTCATAGCATAAATATAATCAAATTACGCCAAATAATCCAAATGCAGGCAGGAAACCTAGAACAGGATGGAAAAATATTTCACATGTGTTTTGCTTAGCATACCTTCCGAGTTTCTAGTGACAGCAACAAGTCTAAGTCCCATCAAAACACAAATTGCTTGAGTCAAGAGCAGTGCTTGATTATCTACTTGTGCATTGCTTTGAAAATACCACAGAAACTAAGCAAAATATTGACAGCAAATGCGTCATTAAATGTAAGCGAATGGGTGCCAGCCATGTGGTAAGGGTAGCAGGTGTTGAGATGCCAGCGTTTGTCTACCTTACCTTTTATCCGCACTGCTTATGTGCAAAGTACAGGGTGGCTGAAGTTGATCATTGGACCTCCTGACCAAGGGATGTTACTGGATACAATTCATGTGAATGCCTCCTTGCTATGAGAATTAATAAAAATCCCATGGGGGTCGGCACTGTGGCGCAGCAGGTAAAGCCCTAGCCGGCAGCACTGGCATCCCATATGGGCTCTGGTTTGAGTCCCGGCTGCTCCACTTCCGATCCAGCTCTCTGCTATGGCCTGAGAGAGCAGTAGAAGATGGCCCAAGTCCTTGGGCCTCTGCACCCACATGGGAGACCCAGAAGAAGCTCCTGGCTCCTGGCTTCGGATCAGCTCAGCTCTGGCCATTGCGGTCATTTGGGGAGTCAACCAATGGAATGGAAGACCTCTCTCTCTCTTTCTCTGTGGCTCTACCTCTCTCTGTAACTCTGTCTTTCAAATAAATAAAATAATTCTAAAAATAATAAAAAGAAAAATCCCAATCCCTATAGAGCTTTCCCTTCCTCTTTTCCACGCCTGCGAAAGAGTAAATTATCCCCAGGGTATGAGCAGTAGGGCCAGGCCCTGGGGTCAGAAGCAGTGTGAGAATGTCCATTCGTGTTCTGGAACTCCAGCCACAGGGCTGCTTCCGCTGCTGCCCCTGCACGGTTCCGCACAAGAGGACGAGCTGGATCGACAGTGACTGGTGAAGTGCACAAGGCCCTTCTCCGTCTTGTAGGGCACCAGTTCTCATGACACAGCCGCTGCACCCACAGACCTGTGTGCAGAAATGGACTCGGGCCGCAGGAGCCTCTAGGTCGCTGGGGTCAGACACAGGGGTGGGACTGGAATTGCAGGCTGCATCTTCAAGGGGATGCCGCTCCAAGGAGGGTTGCTCTCTTTTGGAAACACCTTGCCTTCTTCCTCTTCCCACTCAGGAAACTGAACCCAAGGATCTTTTCAGACCACAAATACAAATAAGTGAGGGTACTTCCAAAAGTTTGTGGGAAATGGAATTAAGGTAAGTTCATTTGGGGGCAAAAATATTTTGAAATCTACACATGGATCAGTCTTCAAAAATATCATGAAAAATGTGCACTATTTTTTATTTTTTATACCATTTTTATTACCATGGTTTTCAAAAAATTTTGCCTCCAAATAAATTTGATTTTTCATCCCAATTTCTATAAACTTTCTGAAGCCTCAGACATACTCTCCCCTCCTTTCTTTTACTATGCATTCCTGTGGTGCCAGGCACATGCCATAAATCTTGGAATAAAATTTTAAGTTAACTCTAACAAAAGTTATTTTGGGGAGAGTGAACCAGCAGATGGAAGATCTCTCTCCCTTTGCCTCTCAAATAAACAAATACTTAACACATTTTTTAGAACAGAAGAATATAAAGTAAAACATGAAACATACCGCTCAGGAAAAATTGCTGTTGAGTCTCACACAAGTTACGGATTCATTCAGAATTTCGCCTTTGCACAGGCACATGGGTATGTAATTTTCCGTTACGGCATTTTTTCAGTTCATTGTAAAGGAACAATCTTTATAGTACAGGTATATGTGCATCCCTCAATATTGAAGATACTTTTTAAAAAAAGATTTATTTATTTATTTGAAAGGCAGGGAGTTACAGAGAGGCAGAAGGAGAGAGAGAGAGAGAGAGAGAGAGAGAGAGAGGTCTTCCATCTGCTGGTTCACTGTAGCTGGAGCTGCGCCAATCTAAAGCCAAGAGCCAGGAGCTTCTTCCAGGTCTTCCATTCGGGTGCAGGGGGCCAAGGACTTGGGCCATCTTCCACTGCTTTCCCAGGCCATAGCAGAGAGCTGGATCGGAAGTGGAGCAGCCAGGACTTGAACTGGCGCCTATATGGGATGCCAGCACTGCAGGTGCCAGCTTTTACCTGCTATGCCACAGCGCTGGCCCTGTAGATACTTTTTAAAACCAGAAATTATGCCTTCTCTTTGAACATGTAGCTAAATGATGCGCCCATTCCTCAGAGCCCCGCTGTTGCCAGACTTTTTCATCTCCACCCTATGGGTGAGAAAACTAAAGGCAGGAGAGGTAAAGCAACTTGTCTAAGGTTCAAGTCCAAGGCCCTGCCTGTGGTCTGGTTGCCTTCCACAGAGAGGGGCGGGAAGCAGAGCCTTGGGGACGGTCTCCACCAGAGCAGGGGGCAGACAGGCTCACCCACGGGGAGTTCCAAAGAACACTTCTTGCTGCCCAGACTGTGGAGGAAATACAATGTCACCTGCTAGCTCACTGCGATGCCCCCCACCAAACCTATTCTGAGTTTAGGAGGGAATAAAAGGACTGACTTTCTTGCTCTTCCGATTGAGGTTAGAGAACAGCTAAGTCCAAAGACAATCAGAAGAGGAAGAGCACCGTGCTTGCAAGAGCCTTCTAAGGCACACAAACTCAGGTGTGCCTCTGCTTGGAGCTTGGAATCCATATCAATGCACAGGCAAAAGCTGACCCCTTTTGAAGGATGAGAACTTGTGACTTTGGGGGGCCAGTAGAGGACAGCAAAGGGCACCCCTGGCAAATTCCAACTCAACAGATGGATCCCGGGAAAATGATTGGAGTCTCCACTTCCTGCTTCATTGGGGGTCTGGGTCCCACTCAGAACAGTTAACTAGGAGTCTGTTCTCTCTCCCTTTTAATGCTTGTCTGTGTCCCTTATCATTTCAAAGGAAAACCAAACATTCCGAAAATTCATAAGGGATGCAGTCCACAGTACTTGATTTCTGCCCAGAAAAGCTCACTGCTAGTTTGTATTCTGAGCAAATATCACCTTGGGTGAACTTGTGTGGCACACAGCAGCACCTGGCAGGACAAACCACAGCCATGGATGTGCCTACTTAGGCTGAGAACAGGCACCAGGACCAACAGCAGCAGGCAGCTGCTTAGGAAGTGGCACCCAGAGCCTTCCAGACTTCACCTGTGTTCCCAATTCTTATCTAATTTTATTGGAAAGGCAGAGAGAGGAGAGAGATAGAGATAAAGATAGAGATAGAGATAGACATAGAGATAGAGAGAGATAGAGATAGAGAGGGGAGAGAGAGAGAGAGAGAATCTTCCATCCACTAGTCCACTCCTCAAATACCCACAACAGTCAAGGCTGGAACCCAAGTACTTGAGCTACCAGCTGTTCTCCCGTGCTGTGCATTAATGGGAAGCAGTATCTGAAATGGAGGAGCTGGGACTCCAGCCAGAACTCCAGCTATGGGACGTGCAACAGCGACTTCATTGCTGAACCAAATGCCCACCCTGCTCACCTGTACTTGATCTTTACCCCCATTCTACTTCCTTCCCCACGGAAAAAACCTGGAAAGGTCTCTGCTTTTATTTCCGGAGATTTTAATACTCTAGGCCACACATTGTCTGTTAATGAGCACTTGCAAACAGTGGTTGATCTGTAAACACTTCAGTATACTCCAAGTAATTATTTCCTAACATGGACTTAAAAAAATAAATGTCATGCAAGGCAACGTTAGGGCCCTGTGTGTGGCACAGCCGTGGGCTGCTGCTTGGGATGCCCACACCCACAGGTGCCCAGGGCCGCATTCAGCTCCACTCTCCACTCCAGCACCCTGCTAGGATGCACCCTGGGAGGCAGGTGACGAAGGCTTAGCCATTTGGGTCCGTCACCCACACTGACACATCTGGTTTCAAGTCCTGGCTCCTGGTTTCAGCCTGGCCCAGCCCCAGCTACTGCAGGCATTTGGGAAATGAACCAGTGGATGGGAGACTTTTCTGTCTGCTTTCAAAATAAGTAAAAAATAAAATCTTTTTAATGATTGTTTATTTGAGAGGCAGAGTTACAGAGAGAGGGAGAGACAGAGAGAAGGGTGTTCCATCGGCTGGCTCACTCCCCAGGTGGCCTCAACAGCCAGAGCTGGGCCGGTCCAAAGCCAGGAGCCAGGAGCTTCTTCTGGGTCTCCCACGTGGGTGAAGGGCCTATGTACTCGAGCCATCTTCTACTGCTTTTCATGCCACAGAGGATCAGAAGAGGTGCAGCTGGGACTAGAACCGGTGCCCATAAGGGATGCGGCCACTGCAGGTGCAAGATTAACCTACTGTGCCACAGCGCTGGCCCTTTATATATGGTTTTAGCCTCTGTCTCCTTTATACTGTTACCTGCATACATTTGATTGGATAATCTAATGTTACATGGCAGTCACAGGACACAACACTGCCCATGCGAACAGTTACTGCGGATTTTTACACACATACTGAGCTGGCTGCTGTCTGGCATCATTGCCTTGGACTCACAGGCAGAACCTGAAGTGGTGACATATACGCAGACAGGAACTACAGCTGACGCATTCACGGGCAAGCAGAAAACGACCACATTTCATTCTCAGGACAGGTGCCTCCCTTTTTCTTCTTCTAACCTTGGGAACGCCTCTACCACTTTAATCATGTCAGTTAGCAACAGTGTAGTTAAGACAGAGGCCTCTGCCACACACACACCAGTGCCCACACTGGATACCAGCACCACAGGCGGAGGCTTAGCCTACTACACCACAGCACCAGCCCCAGTAAAATAAATTTTAAAAAATGATTCCAAGGCCGACACCGTGGCTCAACAGGCTAATCCTCTGCCTTGCGGCGCTGGCACACCGGGTTCTAGTCCCGGTCGGGGTGCCAGATTCTGTCCCGGTTGCCCCTCTTCCAGGCCAGCTCTCTGCTATGGCCCAGGAGTGCAGTGCAGGATGGCCTAAGTGCTTGGGCCCTGCACCCCATGGGAGACCAGGAGAAGCACCTGGCTCCTGGCTTTGGATCAGTGCAATGTGCCGGCCACAGCAGCCATTGGAGGGTGAACCAACGGCAAAAGGAAGACCTTTCTCTCTGTCTCTCTCTCTCTCTCTCTCACTGTCCACTCTGCCTGTCAAAAAATAAAATAAAAATAAAATAGATTCCAGAATTCTAAATTCAGAGAGGACAGCAGTAATTCCCTTTCCACTCTACTCTTCCAAGCAACCTCTCCCTAAAATCCTCTCTACCCTCACCCTAAATTAGTTTAAAACACAAGATCCAGGAACAAACTAGCCCAGAGCCCAAAGCACACTCTTTTGGCGTGGACGTGTGGGCAGTGGGGGCAAGAGATGGGATCTGTAGGGGTGCCAGTGGGAGCACAACAGACTGTGACAGGGTTTCTCCCATGGAGGTGGCCAGAACAGCAGAGCTGGGAGTTCAGGGGTGTCTTCCCTGGCCAGGGTTCATAGCCAAGGGCCTGATGAGCAGCATTAGGTAGTGTGGCAGGTTGAACTGGTATTTCTTGTAAGAAGTCAAGCAGGAAGGTGCTGAAAGCATAAACACACTCCGCTTCCTGCCTTTGACTCTTTCGTTATAAAAACAAAAACTACACAGTGAAACGAACCATGCGAAAGCAGGTCCAGTACCTAGTGAGCGTATTTGCTGAGCTCCGTATCAGAAGCCTACTATCAACAGGATTTTTCCCCTGTGGATGTTCTAAACTTTCAGCAGAATCCTTTTTGCACTGAATCAAGAGACCAGAGATTCCTTTTTTAAAAATATATTTATTCAAATAAATATTTTATTTATTTGAAAGGTACAATAGAGGAAGAAACACAAAGAAATCTTTTATTGTTTCAAAATCTTGCATCTGCTGGTTTGATATCTCAATGGTTGCAACAGTCAGGTCTGGGCTAGGCTGAAGCCAGGAGCCAGGAACTCCAACCTAGTCTCTCATATGGGTGCAGGGATCCAAGTACTTGGGCATCTTCCACTGCCTTCCCAGGCACATCTGCAGGAAGCTGTATACTCCCATCCAAGTACTAACCAGGCCCGACCCTGCTTAGCTTCCGACATCAGACGAGATCGGGCGCGTTCAGGATGGTATGGCCGTAGACAAGGAAGCTGTATACTCAGACCGGTACTCTGCACAATGCCAGCCCTGAGATCCCACTCTCGAATTAATCCTATCTCCTCTATTGCATTAAAGGCAGGTAATCTGGCAAAAAGTAGTTAAAAAGACTAGAAATTCCTAAGAAATGAAGGAATAATTCTCAAGATATATTTCTTAGGGGTCGGCGCTGTGGCGCAGAGGGTTAACACCTGGCCAGAAGCGCCAGCATCCCTTGTGGGCGCCGGTTCGAGACCCGGCTGCTCCACTTCCTGTCCAGCTCTCTGCTGTGGCCTGGGAAGGCAGTGGAGGATGGCCCAAGTGTTTGGGCCCCTGCATCCATGTGGGAGACCAGGAAGAGGCTCCTGGCTCCTGGCTTCGGATCGGCACAGCTCTGGCTGTTGCGGCCATCTGGGGAGTGAACCAGCGGATGGAAGACTTCTCTCTCCGCCTCTCCTCTAACTCTCAAATAAATAAATAAATCTTTTAAAAAAGATATATTTCTTAAAATATATGCATCCCTACACTTTTTTTGTGTGTGTGCCTTGGCAATTAACAGAGCATCTTTGTGGAGGGGCAAGGGCATCAAGTCTGGGCACACTGTTCTCAATCATTGCTATGGTTTCCGTATTATTCGGCTCACAAGCTTGTAGACATTTATATCCCGAAGTCCCAAGTTATTGGCCCTAGGAGGGTAGAAACTTGATCCAATGGTGGTGTGTAGGAGGGGAGGTGGGGCGTCCTCATGGGCGTGTCCCCGGAGGGTAATTCCAGTAACAGGGCCCAGACTAACTGTGGCCTGGCTCGCCACGACCCTTCCTCTGTACACACTCTGCCACTGCTCTCTGCTTACCCTCTCAGTGGCCAACGACAGCCTTGGACTTGAATCTCCAGAACTGGGAGCTAAATAAAACTTTTCTCTACATAGTTGCCTCAGTTATTTCATTGTAGTGATGAAAAGGTGATGAAGAGTCATTGGAACTTGGCCTGGCCATTGCACAGAGCAGCACTCCTGATGCCTGCTCCAATGGTATTTTTTTTTTTTTTTAAGATTTTTTATTTATTTATTTCAAAGACAGAGTTAGAGAGAGAGGTAGAGACAGAGAGGTCTTCCATCTGCTGGTTCACTCCCCAGATGGCCGCCAACAATCGGAGCTGCCCCAATCTGAAGCCAGGAGCCAGGAGCTTCTTCCAGGGCTCCCACATGGGTGCAGGGGCCCTAGGGCTTGTGCCATCTTCTACTGCTTTCCCAGGCCATAGCAGGGAGCTGGATCAGAAGTGGAGCAGCCGGGTCTCCAGCCCGCACCAGCGCTTTAGGCCAGGGTGTTAACCCGTTGTACCACAGCACAGGCCCCGGTACATTCTTTAATTCAAAGTGACTTTAGAAAATCAGGTTTCTACATCAGTTTGTTGGAATGACCTTTGCGACCTCACAACTTCAGGGCAAACTGATCAACTGAATGCAGGTAGAACAGAAAGACACTGCTAAGTCTCTTCCAGTTCCAACTGCTATGCTCCTGCTATATGGACCTAAATTGAGAGCCATGACCAACTCCTCTTCCCACTTTTTTTAAATAATCTTCCCCCATATATTTTTTTCTACTCCAAACAAACCCACAGCTGACAGCAAGACTAGTAAGGGTATCAGAAGTTTTCTCAACACTTGCTCTATGTTTATTCCATGGATCCTGATTTCAGGGGATTGTTTCCAATAAAGAACTCATTAAGGACTGACACAGCCACCATATACCAGAACTATTAAGGGAAATGGGAAATCACATCACGTTAGGTCAAACATCGGCCAAACACATGAACTTGAGGCAATGCCTGCCATTTTCCCGTGTAATTGGTTATTATTCAAGTCAGACAACATGAGCCAGTTAGTTCCCTGGTTGTGTGGAAAACCTGAGTAATACATCATTGGCTCATCAAGTTCAATGAGGGATTTTCACACACCTGTTGGCCCAGAGTCCTTCCCAAAGGGCCAAGTTTTGCTATCAATAATTTTAGCAAAAGTTTAAAAATATAACTTATTCATCTAAATCTGCTTACTATGGTTCACTGATTTCTAATCATGATTTTAATAAAATTGGTAGAATCAAGACAAATACAGAAAGCAAAAATTCTCAATCTTATTTCAAGAAAATCAATTAACCTAGGGGACAGTGCTGGGACACAGCAGGCAAAGCTGCTGCCTGTGGTGCCCGCGCCCTATATGGGCACCTGTTCGAGTTCCAGCTGCTCTGTCTCTGATCCAGCTCCCTCCTAACGTGCCTGGGAAAGCAAAGGAGGATGGCCCTAGTGCCCAGGCTCCTGCAACCACATGGGAGTCCCTGAAGAACCTCCTGCCAACTGGCCTCGGTCTGGACCAGCTCTGGCCAGTGCAGCCATTTGGGGAGTGAACCAGCAGACAGAAGACGGATCTCTCTCTCTTTCTGTCCTGTCTCTCCCCTTCTCTGTTAACTCTGCCTTTCAAATAAAATAAACAAATCTTTAAAAAAATTCAATTAGCCTTGCCAACAGTCTGGAGAATCAGTCTGCTTAGCAAGTGGTACATGTAAATAAGTAATTAAAGACAACATAAAAATGCAACTTGGTAAACAGGCATTATCTATTTAATAAGTGTAATATATACATAAATCCTCTTGAAAAGCTTCATTTCATACAGAAACATATTTACAAAATGAACAGTGTAATCAAATTAAAGATTATCTATACAATGCACATATATATAGAGACACATATGTGTGTACTCTGGAAGATAAACAAGTTTCATCATCACAGTCAAAATGGACAGCATATGCATTTTTAAAAAGAATTTCATTCCAGAAGAAAAATACATTTTAAATCTGCAATTAATATTTTTCATTTATTTTCCTGAAAACTTCATGTTTGGATTGTTTTTCTATTATTTTCTTGTTCAGCACTGAAAATTTTCAGGTTTCCAGTGCCACCAACTGGCGCTAGTTAAAAACTAACAATCTTAGTGTCAAAAAAGAATTATTCTGTTTTTCTTTTTCTTAAAAAAAAAGTTACAGTAGAATAGGCTACTAGAGTCAACATTCGTAAGGCATGAATGACATGATTTGTGAGATATCCTTACCAGGGTAGCATATATAACATTTACAACGTTCATGGTTTCCAGTGGTTTTTTTCCCCTTCTACTGGTAAATCTCCATCTACATTTGCATGTAAAAATCATTAGGAAAAAAATCAACACACTGCAAAACAAAGTCCAGAAACACACACGGCAGCATGATTAGGTTTGTCCTTTGAGCACTGAGGAGGCCTTAGTAATTTACAAAATCGTAAAAATCTGTCACCTGATGGTCTTTGGATTGTTGTCTTTTTTCTTAAATCAAAATGAAACATCAAGTTGTGACAAGTTAGGAAATGCGCACAACTACCAAGAAAACAGCAGTGTGTTCTCAGCTTAACATGGATTCAGCTTCCAAAAATTCATGCCAGAGTCAGATTTCTGGCCACCTACTTGCCCAAACAAAGTCACCCTCTTCTCAGCCCAGTTTTAAGGGGCTGGCTGTGAGCTAAAAGAACCAAAGGCCTAGCCCTACTTTTACACCATAAACCCCATGAGAAAGGGAACTGACTGCCCTGTCTGGTCCACTCCCCAATGCAGTAACAATGCCCTGTGTGGTGCCTGGCAGTGGGAGGATTTTAATGTGTGTAGTAAATGGGAAAACAGCATGTGGATAGCCTGAACATTTCATTTCAAGCTAACCTGCTTTTTAAATGGTGATGGAACATAGAGGTAACACTGTAGAAAAAGAAAAAAATCACCAAAAAACCCTGATCACAGTTCAAACTTAAGTCTTCCTTCCAAACTCACCATTTATCGATCTTTAAAACTTAACAGGCTACAAATCTTAAGTGATATGGGGAAAAGGGATTCACAGCCAGCATCCAATTTCAAACTAAAACCTAGTGAAGCACACCCACCCACCCACACACACACACAGTCATTTCTTGTTCAAAGACAGCGAAGGGTCACTAACCAGACTAGCCTTTGATGTGTATAAATGAACAGATGAAGCAATTTCCCCCGGACTTCAGGTTTATCCAGACCACGTCCCCTTCCAGACATCCCATTCCTCTGTTCAACACAGTAACAAGTCAAAGGCCGGCTAAATCCTTACAGCGGGAGCTGTTTGTGCATCAGCACAGAAATCAGTGCGTTGGACACAGGCTCACTTTGCTCAGTCCTGCTCCATATACAAAACGATACAGTAGACACTGAAGAAGAAAAGAAAGCCCTTCCTTCATTATGGAGGGGAAGGACAGCAAAACAGTCACATATGCTTTTTAATAATTGCCTTCCAAAACCGTTTAATTATTAAACTTCTCCAAGAAGATGGTGGCACAAATAATAACACTGGAATGTTTCATCTCTGTCTGTAATGTGTGTGCGCACGTGTGTGTGTATTAAAGTGCATAGGCATAGGACACTGGGGATCTGATCCCTATTTGGTCTCCATTATTCATTTTGTGCCTTGGAGAAACAAAAAAATTATGAATCAGTATCACTTTTAATGATGTTGCCTACTCTGAGTAGTCCTGTGGAGTGTCAGCAATGTCTAGAGACAAATGGGAAAATAATTCAGATTTTTATTGCACTTACCCACTTTTTAAATTTTGATAAATTACTACTGGTTAAAAATAGCAACACATTATACTGAGACTAATACTTTTAACAGCTATTTTAAAAATAAAACATCTTTGAATGTGTGAATATACTTTCATTTTGAAGTGAAAGATATTTATGGACATGACTCAATAAACAGAAAAAATAAGAGACTACATTGATTCATCTAATCCTTAATAAATAACCTTTTTAAACAATGTCAAGTTGGTAAAAAAAATGTTAAAACACATTAAAAGGACATTGCCACCATGAGCCCAACTTCTGGAGCCTATACAAATCTTTAAAGGCTTTTATTATATCACACCAAAGCGTACTTCCTTCAAAGAAAAAAAAAAGAACGTAAAAATTCAGAACAAAAGTGAAGCTTCCTGTAACATTTACACATAAGCCAAAGTATCCTATTACAAAATGGATCTGAACATAACGCAAACTGAAAAATTAAACTCAGAAATTAAAATAGGTGAGAAACGACAGGAGGTGAGAAAAACTTCAATGACAGAGACACTGATACTCCGGCAACATGTAAATGTCCATCTAAATAAATATTGTAAAAATCCAAAAGGTACCAAAATTTGGCTCTAAAATTCCTTTGGTGCCAAATAAAGAATTAGAAACGTTTTATTTGGAGGAATGGTATGCTAACTCCCCTCTGTTAATTATATCCTCAATGAAGAATGGTGCCCACGTGAAATGGTTAACAGTGCCATATGCTGGTTTCTCCTGGGGAACTGGTTCTTCATAATGTCTTTAAACCTTATATTTATCTTTTTATGATGTTTCAAAGAATCATTCGCTTTTCTAATGATTGGATTCATTTCACAATTTAAAATATAACTGAACCGTACGGGAATTTTCTAAATGAACATGTTATTTAAAATCTTAATAAACACTTTTAAAATTCAACTATTAAACAATTCAAATCTGATAAAATGTAGCCATGGCAGATAAGGAAACCTGACACGGACATACAACGCCTGACCACTGCCGGTTACCAATGGCTAGCTTTCCTATTTGATTTGGTCTTCATCAAAGTAAAAATGAGAAGACCCAAGGAGTCATACACATCCTTCAAACACAACCCAGCGCTACCATGGAGGGTCAGAACATGAAACTCCGCCTCATCTTCAGGGTTCTCGGTGCTGGTCAAACAGTCCACTGCCGCTGACTGCTATCTGTCTTTTCAGGCTTGTTTTGTAAGTTGAATCACTTTTGACATTATGGATTTTAAAGGGAAGAAACATGGAGAAGGGGTTTTTCAAAGCCCTTGAGGTAATGTTCAGCACTCTGACAACCAGCAGACTAAGCTGTGTGGATCCAAGGCCAGGCCGCTGTTCTGCACCACCCAGATTTCCAGAAAGCCTGCGCTCACACAGGACACAGAGCAATGCATCCAGACTGTAAAGGGACACTTTTTATACAGATGAAGCAAAACAGACTTGTCACGGGCTGACACATAAAGCAGGAAGAAGTTTCCAACAATACTGGTCAATGGCACCTGCTCCTGTGTGGCTTCTGTCTGCTTATTGAGCAAGAGTTTTGTGTTAAATTTTCTTTGTCTTCTGTTCTAGTTCATGCTGGTGCTTAATAAGGCGTTCTATTTCAGTTCCAAGTGTCTGGAGGTTTTCCTTCAATAATTGAGGGGGAAAGGGAAGAGAAAATAGAAACTACTAAGTATAATAAAAAAGATTCAGTTTAAATTATTCTTGCCTAAAAATATTTTGAAAATGAAGCAGTGATTAGTCCTAAATGCTACGTGAAGCAAGCCAGGCACACAGGTATATTCTGTAAAGTACTCCTACTTCAAAGTGATACTGTTCTACAGAAGCCATAGCAATTTTGAGTACCCAAAATGATTATTAACAATAATTTAAATAATTTTAATTTAATTTAAATAATTTTTAAAAATCCATTGCTAGAGCTGGCACTGCAGCACAGTGAGTTAACAGCCACCATTTCCACACCAGCACCTTGTATCACACAGCTGGTTGTAGTCCCAGCTGCTCCACATCTGATCGAGCTTCCTGTTAGTGCACTTAGGAGGGCAACAGATGATGGCCCCAAGTTCCTGGGTCTGTGCCACCCATGTGGGAGGTCAGAGTAGAGTCCCTGGTCCAGCCCGACTGTTACAGACATCTGGGGAGTAACCCAGTAGATAGACCTTTCTTTTTCAAATAAATAAATAAATAAATTTCAAAAAAAAAAAAAAATCCAGTACTATCAGGGTTCAAGCACAACAAAAACAGAATTGCTGCATCAGACAAAAGCTGCAAAAAATAAAGCAGCAAAAAAGTTAGAAATGCCACAATCTTAAAAAAAATGTTTCAGGGGCAGGCATTTGGCATAGCAGTTATGGTGCCACTTGGAACACCCACGCCTCACACTGAAGTGCCTGGGTTCGATGTCCAGCTCCTCCACTTCTGATCTAGTTTCTTGCTAATGAGAATCCTGGGAGGAAGGCAAGTGATGGCTCAGGTAATTGGGTCCCTACTACCCACATGGGAGACTGAAACTGAGTTCCTAGCTTTGGCCTGGTCTAGTCCTGGCTGCTGCAGGCATTTGGTGCGTTAACCAGCAGATGGAAGGACTCTCTTTCTTTCTTTCAAATTAAAATGAAAGAAAATAACAGGGGCCAGGGCCATGGCTCACTTGGTTAATCCTCCGCCTGCGGCGCCGGCACCCAGGGTTCTAGTCCAGGTTGGGGCGCCGGATACTGTTCTGGTTGCTCCTCTTCCAGTCCAGCTCTCTGCTGTGACCTGGGAATGCAGTGAAGGATGGCCCAAGTGCTTGGGCCCTGCACCCGCATAGGAGCCCAGGAGAAGCACCTGGCTCCTGGCTTCGGATTCGTGCAGCACGATGGCCATAGCAGCCATTTGGAGGGTGAACCAATGGAAGGAAGACCTTTCTCTCTGCGTCTCTCTCTAACTCTTCCTAATAAAAAAAAAAACTAATAAAATTTTTTTAAAAAATTTTGTTTTGCAATTAAGTATAATTACATGTCAAAAGCCATCCACTGCAAAGTAAACAATCCATCTAGGTGTCTGTCCAATATCTAGACTGATATCTTTTTGCTATTTCTTCATCTTTCTTCACTTTTGGGGTGGGTGACTGATAAAGTGGCAGCCAACATCCCGTATCTGAGTGCCTGGGTTCAACTCCCAGCTTTGCTCTCAGTTCCGGCTTCCTGCTAATGCACACCATGGGAGGTAACAGATCATATAGCTCAAAGACTAGGGTCCCTGCAATCCACATGGGAGAGTCAGATTGGAGTTCTGAGCTCCTGTGTTCAGGCTGGCTCTGCCTGTTATGGGCACTTGGCAAGCAAATCAGCAGATGGAGGATCTCTGGCTGTCTCTGTCTCAGTATGTCTCTCTGGCTTTCAAACAAATAAAAATTAATTTAAAAAAGAAATAATCACTTAAGTGCCAGAGCAGACTGTTTACTGGTTGGTTAGGGAATGAGAAATACAAATACCTTTAAAGTAATATTTTTCAGTAATGTATCCTCCAAAACAGCCTGTAATTTTCGGTTGATCTCCAAAGAAAGTTCCAGCGTTAATCCAGTATCAGCTGGATGGGATGTATATAAAGATGCCATGATGCCACCCCGTCTACTTAAATGGACTTTGTTAAAATCAGATGCCTCTGAAGAAAGTGTTCCCGATTCTTCCCGTAAAATGTAACTCTGAATTATTCTGCAAAACAAAACAACACTACTAGTTGTGTACATGCAGAATTAACAACATTTAGAATTGTAAGATCAAACTAACTATAAGCATAAAGATGATTAGTAAAAAATAAACTATTAGGTTAGTAATTAAGTATATAAGAAAGGAATTTTGCTTATTAAGTTTATTTCTTAAGCTATCCCCGTTTTTGGGCATTTGACTCAGGAGCTTAAGTCGCTGCTTGGGACAGCCTCATCCCATTATCAGAGTCCCAGCTCTTCCCCTTCCAATCCTGCTAATCGTATTCTGGAGACAGTTGATGCTGAAGTGCTTGGCTTCCTGCCTGCCACCTTTGTGGGAGACCTGAGTGGAGAGCCTGGCTCCTGGATTCAGCCTGGCCTAGCCCTGGTTGTTGCTGTCATTTGGGGAGTGATCAGTAAATGGAAGCTCACTCTCTCCCCACCTTCCCCACCCCCACCCCTTCAAATAAAATGAAAGTAAGTAAAAATTGAAACTACTCCATTTTTGTTCTGTCATGGTACTTAAAGATATATAAAAACTGCTTTTCTATTTTGTTCCTTATTACTCTAATCAAAATGTTCATATCTGAACAATTATTTTATAGTTCTGACTTGATATTTTCCTTTTAAATTTAAAACCCTCTGTATTTTACTCTCTTGAAAGAAACTTTACCGTACATCTAAATTATTTCAAAATAAAAATTTTAAAGCCATGGGGTGATTCTTACTTAAATGAATAAAGGTATTTGTGAGAAGAATTTGGGCACAGCACAGGGTCTCGAGTCAGTCAGAGCTGTAGGGTGAGGAGTAGCCCTAGATGAGGAGTGATCTGATCTGAGTCCCAGTTAACTGTCCTGCAGAGTCAGAGAAATCCCTCTCTGAGTAGTAGTAAACAATCAGTGAGATGTTTCTAAGCCACAGGTACCAGGCCTTGCACTACCAGGTCTCCAATACCTTAGACCACTATGTCCTACCCAATAAGAAAAAATCCACAATCCCATGAACTTCTCAGCACCAGAGTCATGAAGCTAAAATGAAGTAAGCAAAACACTACCTTTAAAATTCAGGTATTTTAGTTTCTTAAAAGATTTACCATCTATTGAACTCTGTAATACCTTAAGGAAAGATCTGTGTCATCTTTCATCTTTATTCCCCAAACCCAAAACATAACTAGGAACCGTAGAAGACGGGGCACTGAATGGCTATAATTAAGAATTCTTGTCTTGAAAGACAGGTTCCTGATAGGATTTATTTTGAAAACAGTAATTTTACCATGATGGTATTTTGGACAGTTTATATTAGCATAATAATACATACTTTGTCTTTTTCCTAATTTCTTCCACCAGCTGTTTGATGTGGTCCTCCATGAATTCTATCTTTTCATTTTTCCGGGCATGTGCTTTCTGCAGCCTAACTATCCTCTCGATCAACATGGCCTTGTCGACTTCTGGGAAGTTATCCACAGCGACCGATGACCCAGTATTTTCTGGAGATCGATCTTCTGCACTGCTTCGAGCATTAAGGGACCCTGGAGACAAAACAAAAATCAAATTTAGATACTGCAATTAGTCTAGAGTCACTGCTCATCTACTTATTCCAATATGGTGTTCAAATATTCACTCTAAGAGAGACGGACACAGGCACGTCACAGATCACATGTGTCTGAGTTTCTGTTTCTGAATACACTGATGATGGGAGTACCAAAAGCGTCTACTATATCTCTGGGGAAGAGGATGAAGAAGTAGTAGTGGAGAAACAAAGATCTCAAGAAAAAAAGTCCAAGATGAGACCCAAATTACACTATAAGAGAATAGGACAAAAAAAAAAAAAAAGAGGGAAAAAGAGCAGAAGAGAAAGAGAAGACAGAATTAAAGTGTGTGCATATGTGCTGTGCTCTAGAGCCAACCTCTAGGTTGAAATCCTTCTCTCCCATGTTATTTTCCTCTCTGTGCCTTGGTTATACATTTTTTTTTTTTTTTAAATTTTTGGACAGGCAGAGTGGACAGTGAGAGAAAGAGACAAAGAGAAAGGTCTTCCTTTGCCGCTGGTTCACCCTCCAATGGCTGCCACAGCCGGCGCACGGCGCTGATCCGAAGGCAGGAGCCAGGTGCTTCCTCCTGGTCTCCCATGCAGGTGCAGGGCCCAAGCACTTGGGCCATCCTTCACTACACTCCTGGGCCACAGCAGAGAGCTGGCCTGGAAGAGGAGCAACCGGGACTAGAACCCAGAGTGCCAGCGCTGCAAGGCGGAGGATTAGCCCATTGAGCCACAGCGCCGGCCCAAAGATAAATATTTTAAAATTCATTTTATTAAGACAGTAATGTATCTAAGACTGTATAATTAATAAATGGCAAACCTGAAATCTAAACACATGCATAATTTCCAATCCATGTTCTATTATATTTTTTAAAATGACAGTGTTCTTTAAAAACGTGTTTAAATTTTGAGAGGAGAAGAGACAGAGTAAGAGAGCTCCCATCTACTGGTTTACTTCCTGAATGCCCACGATGTCTGGGACTTGAGTAGGCCGAAACTGGGTATCAGGAACTCAATCCAGGTCTCCCACATGAGTGGCTGGGACTCAATTACTTAAGCCATCACCTCTGCCCCCAGGGTCTGCAGCAGCAGAAGGCTGCAGTCAGGAACTGCAGAGAGGCATGAAACCCAGGCACCCAGGGACTCTGATACAGGGGAGGCAGGCTTCTCAACTGGCATCTGTTTTAATACTTCAAAATGAAACAAAACATATCAACACTTTTTAAAACAAAAAAGTGTTATCTTTGTCATTAATGACTAAGTAACAACTGAAGCCATCAGGTTTTTTTTTTTTTTAATTTTTACTTGATATCTAGAGTTAGTCAGTGAGAGAGAGAGAGAAAGATCTTCCTTCCGTTGGTTCACCCCCTAAATGGCTGCTACAGCTGGAGCTACGCCGATCCGAAGCCAGGAGCTTCCTCCTGGTCTCCCATGCGGGTGCAGGGGCCCAAGCACTTGGGCCATCCTCCACTGCCTTCCGGGGCCATAGCAAGAGAGCTGGACTGGAAGAGGAGCAACTGGGACTAGAACCTGGAGCCCATATGGGATGCCGGTGCCACAGGCAGAGGCTTAACCAAGTGAGCCACAGCACCGCCCGCTATTGGGTTTTTTACCTGATGAACTAGAACGACTCCCCATGCTGCTGACTTCTTTATCATAGTTTCCAGTCTCAATCTGTTCTAATTTTCTTCGTGCTATAGGAAAAAAGAAATGTATTACTTGGACAATTAGAAATACCATTTGCTCCATCTCATCTCTGATTTTAATTGATAAAATCATTTAGGCAAAAATGGCAGGGATATCAGAAGTGCTTCGATACATTCTTTTTTAGACAGAAGACTACAAGTGCCATTCATGTAAAATGACATTTAGAAATGTTCAGGTCAAATGCAAAACATAAAAACAACATTATGATAATTAATACTGGCATCACTATGTTACACTGAACTACTGAACTAAACTTTTGGAGTCTTGAAAGATTTAAAATATGCTTCCAGGACCAGAAATTTCCCTTCAATTACATCTATAAAAACAAACTGAATTTTTATAGCAAATACTCGGTTATATTCATATTAAGTAAATGCATAAGTCTTGTATTATATTTTTCCTTATTTTCACACGAAGGATTGGGGATAGCAGACTAGGAGGTTGAAATATGTCTTACTCATCCTTGTATCCCGAGCACACAGAATAGATCCACTATAATTGTATGAATTTTTTCATGAAAGAAATCTGGGTTCCAGTTCTACTTGTCAATTGTTGTACCCAGGTAATTTATAATTCTTTTGGGTCTGTGACCCCAGATATGGGGTTAGGTCTCAGGGAATTTGAAGTTAAAGGTCAGTAAGGTAGGATCCAAGTACCCTAGATGCTATACAAATCAATTTACAAGCATG